>NW_020664439.1:40584809-40597389 GCF_002925995.2 Terrapene triunguis
CCGCAGGCCTCTGCGCGCGCACCACACCAGGCCCGGCCACCACGGGGGGGGGGACAGCAGCCGCCCCCACCGCCCCGCCCCAGTTGGCAGCCCCCCCTTGGGTCCTTGCGTGGGGAGAGTCGCTGCCCAGGCCCGGCGGCGGGCAGGGGAGGCCGCGGGGCCCGCTTACCTGAGGGAGCTGCCTGCCAGCCAGCCAGCCAACCGCGCTCCGGGCCGCTCCTAACGCCGGGCGGGACCGCGCATGGCCCAGCGGGCGGGGGGGGAGGAGGAGGGGGGGCGGGGGAGCCGCGCCTTCCGAGCTGGACGCCGACAAACCAGCTGCGCCTGCTGCGCCTGCCTCCGCTAATTCCGGCTGGGCTGCAGCAGCCGCTCCGCCCCCCCCCGCGCCGCTGCCGCAGGATGGTACGGCCCACGGTGGAATAGTACAGTCCAAGGGGCGGGGCACGGAGAGCGGGCTTTCCGCTGGCAGTGGGCACCCGCCGCCGCGTGGCCCGGCCGTGCACGCGCGAAGCTGCGCCATGTGGCTGGGGGCTACTGCTGCAGGCGTGTGTACTGCAGCCCCTGCGGGCGTGACGTCGGGCCCCGCACCCGCGCTACACGTTTAATCCGGAGCGCCGCTCTCTCTCTCCCCCGTTTACAGTGGGGCGCGTCCCTCCCTGCATGTGACCCCGCCGGGGCTTCATTAATGCAGAGCGTCTACATGCGTGTTTAACGTGCCTCATGGCACACACGGTTCAACGTTCAGCCCCACGGAGAGTAACGGGCCTAGCAGCCCCGGGGGCTTTCAATTAGGTACAAGGAAGCTAGGGCCATGTTTATTCCACCCAGAGCACCTAGGGCGTTGTTGAAGGCATTCTACCACGGCGGGCAGTAAGTGTGGTGTGACGCTACACTCTTAATTTCATGCATAATTTACCATGCATATATTGGGCATGTTGAGGGTGGTGACATTCATACAGCTCTTTAAATCGTTTAAGAGAGCTGTAACAACTATATGCATGGGGTGTAGACATGTCACTCCTAGGCTCTTAGCAAGACAAGGTGAGGTAAATATTTAGTGGACCAATTTCTGGGAGTAAGAGACATACTTTTGAGCCACACAGCACTCTCCTTTAGGTTAGGGAAAAGGTACCCTATGCATGCATACACATTCAGTATATAGTAGGGAACCTCTCTAAAGGCTTTCTTTAGTACACCATAGCGGTCTTCTTTCATAGGGCTGGTGAAGAAGAGCAACTACAATTTCACCTGTGCATCTAATGCATAACATCTACATGCAAGTTAAATTGGGTGTCTAACACTGAGCTGTAAACGTGTAAACAGATGCAGGTGAGCCAATAAATTATTTTCTTGCTCAGCACCCCATATAAATTTAATTTGCTACCTGGCATGTCTACTGAAGTATGCCACAGCTGTATGCATTTGTAATTTTGGACACCATTCTAATATCTCATGAAAAATCCAAGTAAACAGTTTATTCTGGGGGGGGCTCAGAAAACAGGGTGGAGTTGGTAGGAGTAGAATCCTCATTTCAACCAGAAAGTAAGGCCTGGGGCATCCTCACAGCCCAGCCATATCTATCTACTGCTAGGTAATGCAAGGCGCAGCAACGTATGCCACTGTCACTCCCACATTCCTCCTCTCTGCGCTGATCTGCAGAGACTGACCACTGAGACTTCCATGGCACCCAGGAGACTGTGGAGTACCCATATGCAGATTTTACACCACTTTTGCCTATAGCAACTCTGTTAAAGCTGTTTCGGCCGTTGCATTGGCACATAAGCATCTCCAGCTTCACCCCTTAGCGTGAGAGATGCACCTAGATACATGTTAAGTGTGGTGCATATCTTATTAACAGTTGCATGCTTTTATTTCAGTGGGTATGACAATTTTTAAGGGCCATCATCAAACTGGTGACAGCCCCTCTAAATCTCTACATAAACATTAAGGAAATTCTATACAAAAGAAGTATTTACATATTGGCTGGGTTTGTAGATAGTTTGTTAATACTGACTGCACCATTTAACATTATCAGGAAAACTGGCAGGCACTGAGACTTTGTCTCCAGTCTGGGTTTCTGATGCATCATGGCAGTATATAATCTGAGCTTCCCTCTTGCCTTTAAAATATTCCTCCTGAACAGCAGCTGCAGCAACCACTGACCTAGCTTATTAAATGCATTCACCAAACAAAATATTATGCACATTACAGGAGATTCAATACTTGCAGTTTCCTTTTGCTGCTGCCGATATTGCTTTAAAAATCCATCCAGAATGTCACAAAATAAATGCATCCCTTGTATTTACTCACACTGAAGCCTTGATTGCACAGGAGCAATTTCTTTCCCACTTTCCACTTCCCTCATGGACTGATCCAACGTGACAGACAGTTGCTATGGATTCGCATCTCTGACGTCAGAAGATTTAAAGAGAAAGAGCTCTTGGGATAACTCCAGAAAGGAGTGTAATTAAGGATGGGATTTGAGAAAAGGATGTGACTAGAATAGGGTTTCTCATCCTTTTTCATACCATGTCGTTATCCCATTTATACACTTACAGCTGAGTTTTACAAAGATTTGGTATTGTTTTGCATCAAAACTGGTTGTTATGGGTTTGCAGGCCCTGAAGCTTGTAAAGCTTCAGATTCAATTGTAATGCACTTTGGCATGGTTGAATTTTGCATGAACTCATAGGCAAGGATGGGTTTGATGGGTTCACATTTGCATGAAGTTCACACAAGTTCTGAACAACCAGATGTGGCCATATGAGACAGTATTACGTATGTGACTTGTCCCGATGAACTTGAGAATTTGAAGTACAACACAAAGAACAGATTCAGAAATTTAATAGCTGTCCAGAGAGAGCAAAAATGCCTTTTTAAAAAAAAAAAAAACATTGCTGAACAGTTTTTGTGCCTGTCAACTGTTCACATGAACCAGTGTTGGTTCACAGACAAGCCCAAGTGTTATAGCCAACTCACTCTAATTTATATTCTCCTCTTAAAAGTTACTTAGGTTTAGAGGCAGCCCCATCTCCTTTACAAAAGGGAGAGCAGCGTTTTGTTGCCAGTAGTACTGTATTAGTGGGGAAATAATGCTCAGCAGTCTATTGAATTGGTTTCTTACATGAATTATGTTTGCATAAAGCCTACGTGAGGTGGATATAAACAGTAAAACTGAATGAACTCCATTGCAGATACCAAAAGGAGAAGCTTAATTATCACCAGAACTGTTCTGTTTCAAAGAAGAAATTATCTATGCATCAGAGCTGATTTTTATGCTACATCTGATGCCCTCCCATTAGCAAATAATACCTGTTGGGCCATAAGCCTGCAATGTGAAACTAAAAATGGAGTTTATTTACAGAATTTTGAGACAGAAATAGATTTGCTAAACACATGACACTGCATTTAAATTATTTTCTTGTATATTGATGATTATTTTGTGTCCCTAGAACAGGCCTTGATAGAGACTCTGGATAGAAGGAAACAAAAACAGGAGAAAAAGGGAGAGTAAAGATTCTGTGATGTGACATGTATGATCTCAGGACAATTGCCACAACAACTGCTCCTAATTGGCACCCTCTTTGACACTCTCAGGAGAGAAGCCAACATTTTTCACTCACACCCAGCCAAGTGGAACCAATATAGACTACAAAGCCTTTGCATTCCTGAATGCCTGCAGCCAAATTATGGCCTGCTCCCGAGTTCCCTCTCTTTCCTGTTCCTGATATGATATGAGTGATATGTTACTTACAGCTGCTTCACTGGAATGGAGAGCTTGCAAGAAAGCCCCCGCATGAGTGCTCCTGAGCAGGGGGCAGCCATCATTTTTCTGCTGGTGCTCAGCAGTGTAGTGCCTGGGGTGGCCCACAGCCAGGGAAGCAGCATGTATGCACAGGGCGAGGGGTCTGCAGTGGGCCCCATGTTCTGAATGCCAGGGTATTACATTGGCAGGAACACTGGCTGCTCCCATTGCACATGTGTAGCTAGGGGCACCTCTCCCCATTAGCACCCAAAGGCACTGGGGCTGATTTTTCTCTCACATTGGTAAGAATCACTAGTAATTTCACGGAAGTGAGTGGATTTGCACCAGTGTAAAACTGGTATATGAGAGAGGAGAAAATAGGTTGCACCTCCCCTATTCAGCGGCCGCCAGGTATCATGTCAGTTTCAAAGGGCACCTATGAGAGCTGCTCTAACTCATACCCTCCATTACCATAGCCTGTACTGAGCTTATGGCAGTGGTGAACAGTGGGATGAAAGGCTGCTTATTAGGTCATATCTCCTTCCACTCTATGCTGTGCCAACATGCTGACTGAGCCAGGAGTTCTTCAGTGGAGTACACAGAACCTGCTTAGCTACTATAAAGTGATTATAGGGCAATCCTGAGTAGGACCATAATCCTTGGGTGGTGCACCTGCCTCTTTCCCCTTTCCAGCACAGTTCTGCCTCATAATAGGCATAACTGAGTCTTAGGTATTTAGTAAGAGGATTTCACAGAGTCATAGTATCTGGGCCAGGCTTTGGGGTTAGGCAACCCTCATATTTTTCTGACATGATACTACTGTAGTATTGATAAATGACTTGATATAACACAATATACACTGTAAAAAAGCAGTTCATTGCTTACATTGCATTGAGTCATAACAACGGAAATGTTTATGCACATCCCTTACTTCACCAACTGACTCAGCTAACAAGCCTGATATTTTAATAACTTTGTCCTGGTTGTAAAGAATACACTTGTTCTTCTCAGTTGAAGACATCTGTCCTTCATTTATTCAATGGACAGGTGTCATTCAGGAACATGTTTACCTTGCATTTAATGAGTGATCCCCATTGCAAACTTCAAAGGTAACAGACCAAGACTGGATTCAACTTTGTTTTTCTTCACCAGAAAAGAAAAAACCTCGTTCAGAGAGTCACTAGACGGCTGCAGAAGAAGTTGCTTAATCACCTTTCATAAAGGGGGAAATTGTCACAAGGACGAAAAAATTGCTGCAGATAAGGCAACTCTGCCCATCCAAGCTGGTTCCCTTAAAGTTTCTCTTAACTCCACCTCCTGATGGTAAACTTCAGTTGTGGGTGGGGATCACTAACAGGATATGGGCCTCAAATGAACACAGCCCTTTTTATCCTCTTTCAAAATGGAGCTTTGCGGAACACTAAACTAGCATATTGGTAAATAAAAAGGAAAAAAATGTATGAAAGTTTAACATGGATAGAGCCCTGGAAAGTTCCATTTTCATTTTAACTGATTATATAATATGCCTCAGATCCTCAAAGGTATTTAAGTGCCTAATTATTCTTTGTCCTTCCACCTAAGAATCTCAAAACATCTTACAAAAAAAAAAAAAAAAAAAAAAGGTATCCTCAACTCCTCTGCGAGTCAGGAAAGTATCTTCATTTGCAGACCGGGAAAGTGAAACATGCAGAGCTTGATTCTCTATTACCTTGTAGTTTGTTTAGTCATTGGAATCCATGCAAAAGGAGTATGAAATGCTACTAAATCAGAATTCTCCACCCACACCAGTGATAATATTTTACAAGCATTTTCATCCAACTCCATGTAAGATCAGTGGCTTCAGATACTGGGGCCTTGTTGACACAAGAAAATTACAGATTTAATTCAATAGGCCTTAGATTGGTTTAGCATGTCAGTAAGAAAAAACGGTTACCTACCTTTCATAACTGTTGTTCTTCAAGATGTGTTGCCCATATCCATTCTATTCTAGGTGTGTGCACACCCATTGTCAGAATTTTTTGCCTTAGCAGTATCCGTAGGGCCGGCTCTGGCGCCCTCTGGAGTCTCGCGTTCATGCGCCGGTATATGAGGCACAGCTGCCCCTATGCCCTCTCAGTTCCTTCTTGCTGGTAACTCTAACAGAGGGGTAGGAGGGCGGGTAATGGAATGGACATGAGCAACACATCTCGAAGAACAACAATTATGAACGTTAGGTAACCGTTTTTTCTTCAAGTGCTTGCTCATGTCAATTCCATTATAAGTGACTCACAAGCAATATCCCTGGAGGTGGGCTCAGAGTTCATGGTTGTGCAGCTTCCAATACTGCTCTACCGAAGCCAGCATCGTCCTGGGCCTGCTGCATGATCGTGTAATGGGATGTGAACGTATGGATGGATGACCAGGTAGCGGCCCTGCAGATATCTCGAATTGGCATCTGGGCCAGGAAGGCTGCCGATGAGGCTTGCGCTCCGGTTGAATGGGCAGTGACAATCACCGGCGGTGGCACCTTTGCCTGTTCATAGCAAAACCTTATGCAGGCGGTGATCCACAATGAAATTCTCTGAGCAGATGCAGGAAGGCCCTTCATTCTGTATGCCACCGCGACGAAGAGCTGCGTTGACGTATGGAACAACTTAGTCTTTGGGTCCTTGGCCTAAAATTTTTGCAGATCCTGCACTTTTCTTTCATGTGTGACTCCCCCAAATACTTTAGGCAACTGCTATAGGGGTCACTAACCGGCATAGGCTTATTACAAGCTGAGCATGGTTTGAAACCCAGAAACAGGGGCATGCCCCACCACAGGGCAAAGTAATTGCTGAGATTCTAACTAACTAACCTAACACTTAATTACTAACTATTGTCAACTATATACAAAGAGAACAGCCAGTAGCTAATAAACCGCTATCATACCTGCAAAGCAGGAGGAAGGCACTCCAAGCAACCATCAGGGGTGGTAAGAAGGAACTGAGAGGGCACCAGAGTCAGCTCTACGGATACCGCTAAGGCAAAATTTCTGACAACAGTACACGTGGGCATGCACACACCTAGAATGGAATCGACATGAGCAAGTATGTGGCCTACGGGCCGCAGGTTGCCTCCACTGCTCTAAGTCCCCACATCCAGGCTTTATCTAAACTCTGCTGATTCTTTCTGCATAACATCTCTAAGATGCAGCCTTTCCTATCCATTTACCACAACTAAAACGATCATCCAGGCTTTCATCATCTCATGCCTTGATTACTGCAACATCCTTCTCTCCGGCCTTGACAAACAATCTTGCTTTGCTCACATCCATTCACAATGCTGCTGCAAAGGTCATTTTCCTAGCCCGTCACTTTTCCCATGTCACCCATCACTTTGCATCCCTCCACTGGCTCCCCCTTCTCAATCACAAACACAAGCTGTTTGTATTCATTTTCAAGGCCCTTCAGAGTCAGTCCTCACCTTACCAATCACCTCGCAGTCATTATCTAGCTGTCTATGCTTGTCTCCAACCTCCACTCAGAGGCAGATTAGGAGTTTGTGGGGCCCTGGGCAAGAGCAAGAGGGGGCCCCTTCCGCCTGCAGTCTACCCCCCGCACTCCTCTGGTGCTCCTGCAGGGGAAGTGGAGTCGTGGTGTGGGGGTTTGCCCCGCCTGCCGCTCCTGTCGGGGAGCAGGTTAGGGGTGCCGGGGGCTTCCCCCACTCCCCAGTAGGAGCACCGGGCAGGTGGGGGGAGCGAGGCAAGCCCCCATGCCCCAACCCCACTCCCCGGCAGGAGCGCCGGGCAGGCAGGCGGAGTGGGTCGGGCACAGTGGTGCCCATTTTTCTGGGGGCCCCCCCAATTGGCCAGGGCACAGGCCCCGTTGGCCTACTGGCTAATCCGCCACTGCCCACTTGTTAAATTTTCAAACACCTTCATGCTTTCTCCCATGTTGTCCCAACACTTGGAAGGCAGTCCCTGTATGATCTGCAAAGTTACCTCATTATTCACCTTCAAATCCCTCCTCTAAGCTTTTCTTAGGTAACTTGCCTATAAAAAGTTTGACTACACTTAGGCTGCTAGTGGTCTAAAGAAACTGATTTAGAAACAATTTTGTAAAATCAGTGCAACCTGCTTGTGTGCACGTTATTTCTGTTTAGGAGTGCCTTATGCTGACCGATATTCTCATTGTTTCCTTATACTCACTCATCGGTCTGGTCTTTTACTGAGATTGTAAGCCCCTTGGGGAAGAGACCATCTTTTGATTCTGTGTTTGTGCAGAGCCTAGCACAATGGGATCCTGGTCTAATACAAATAGATAATACTAGTAAAGGTTGAAAAGCTGCTGATTCAACAGGGCGCTAAGAACTCCTGCCAGCACAATTCTGCCAGTTTTTAAAGCTGCCTTCATCCCCCCTGGAAGGAAACTCTGTGGAAGGCCATGTCAGTTAGATCTACTCTGAGTTGAACTGGTGTTAGCGGTGATAGGAGATTTTTTTGAAAATTTCCCTAGTCTGGACAGTGCATGAGACAGCTCATCCAACCAGCTTCAGAAAATCTAAAAATATCAGTTAAGTCTCTGCAAATTCTTACCTCACTTCCTAAGAAACGCATAGTTCATCATTAGCATGGTACTTTCCACGCTTCCAAACTGCCCACTATTTCACCAGCTCCATTGTTAACAGACCATTATTTAACTTATTTCCAAACCATCTCACAATATAGATGGTTAGCTGTGTTTCTCCAGGAGACAAAGATTTTAAAGCAAAGAAACACACACACACACACACACACATACCCACACACACACCATAAATCTATAAAGGATCTCATCTATTGATCTTACCAAAGAAAAACCAGGGCAGAGAATCACAATATCTTCAGCAAACCTTAGGAAATCAGAGGAAAGAGTAGGCTGCTTTTTAGACTTCAGAATTAGTTTGGCCATTTAGCAATTCATTTTGGTTACTCTGAAGAAAAAAAAACAAAAAACTGTCTGATAGTGACTTTGGTTTCTCAACAGCACTAATTCACAAAGGAACTGTCCTGTTGATTAGTTAGCTTAATCAGGTTTTCTTTGCAATACATATACTCCTTCCCTTTTATAGAATCATAGGACTGGAAGGGACCTCGAGAGGTCATCTAATCTAGTCCCCTGTACTCACGGCAGAACTATATTATCTAGACCATTCCTGACAGGTGTTTGTCTAACCTGCTCTTAAAAATCTCCAATGATGGCAATTCCACAACCTCCCTAGGCAATTTATTCCAGTGCTTATCCACCCTGACAGTTAGAAAGTTTTTCCTAATGTCCAGCCTAAACCTACCTTGCTGCAATTTAAGCCTATTGCTTCTTGTCCTATCCTCAGAAGTTAAGAACAATTTTTCTCCCTCCTCCTTGTAACAACCTTTTATGAACTTGAAAACTGTTATGTCCCCTCTCAGTCTTCTCTTTCCCAGACTAAACCCAATTTTTTCAATCTTCCCTCATAGGTCATGTTTTCTAGACCTTTAATCATTTTTGTTTCTCTTCTCTGGACTTTCTCCAATTTGTCCACATCTTTCCTGAAATGTGGCGTCCTGAACTGGACACAATACTCCAGTTGAGGTCTAATCAGCATGGAGTATAATGGAAGAATTACTTCTCGTGTCTTTCTTACAACACCCCTGCTAATACATCCCAGAATGATGATGTTTTTTTCTGCAACAGTGTTACACTGTTGACTCATATTTAGCTTATGGTCCACTATGACCCCCAGATCCCTTTCCGCAGTACTCCATTCTTGGCAATCATTTTGTTTTGTCCTCACCCTTTGTTTTGACTCTGATTGACAGAACCTCTTACTACTACAATCTAGACAGTTAGTCAGATGAGAAACTTTGATCCACACCTATGCCAGCCTTTATATTTACATTTCCCCCCCCATTACATTCAGATTAACTGCTTCCTGATAAGTGATACAGCCCTTTCTCTGTTTTCCCAGAGACCAAGGAAGAAACTGGGATTGTTAAAAGCTTGCTTGCTTTACTGTTAAATGTACTCAATCTACTAAATGGGGTTACATATACACCTCTACCCCAATATAACGCTGTCCTTAGGAGCCAAAAAATCTTACCGCGTTATAGGTGAAACTGCATTATATTGAACTTGCTTTGATCCACTGGAGTGCGCAGCCCCGCCCCCCCGGAGCACTGCTTTACCGCGTTATATCCAAATTCGTGTTATATCAGGTCGTGTTATATAAAGGTGTACCACCTTTGCTACCATACAGGAAAGCACATGCTATATCTTCAGGCTTAGCTTCCATGTTTGCCTGTTTCCTCCTAAACATGCTATCTCTTTATCCTCGAGCTCTGGTTTTCATTCTTGCTTCTGTCTCACATGGATTTATTTCCAGAACACTTCAGTGGTTCAGCAGTGCAACTGAAGCAAGACGGAGCTTTTACTATTCTGTCAGCAGCTCTGCTTGTATATAGGTGACCTTTCACAGTACCCAGTAACGGTAATCTTCCACCAGACAAGGCAGTGTCTTACATGAAATGTATCTGTGGTCTCAGTCTAATTCTTAACAGACAAGGGTCCAACCAGCATCACAAGAGACACTACCAATGACTGTTAACTGGCACCCTTGTTGTCAGCCTCAGCAGAAATTAAAGATGGAATGGCCAAGGGGACCACATTTCCACACACCCCCACAGGAAGACTCTAGGTCAGGGTTTAGTCAGGCTGGTGGGGGAAGAGTTCACTTTCTGTGCTTTATCAGCTGAACCTGTTCTGTTAAGAAACACCAGGCTTTGGTTTCCAGGGCTGTCAATACAGCGTCTTTCAGGCACCTTTAAATCCAAATGATTTAAAATAGAAAAATCAAGGCAGAGAAAATGTAATAAAAGTAAAAGAATAAAACAAGGAAACTATCACTTGAAATCTGAAGAATCAGTGGCTGGAATGGAAAGTGAGAGACAAACTGATTGGCTTTGGAGGTCCAGTGTAATCACTGATTATGCAATGAAGTCAGTTCACTCTGCAGTTAGGTCTTGGAGTCTCGACTCCAGACTCTCTGGAGGGAGCCAGGTGACTCACTGTGTGAGGAGAACAACTGAGCAACCATTGCAGTGCCACTTGAGTGGAAGGAAGGAAGGAGTGAGAATATTATAAAATCTTTGTTCTGCAAGTAGTTCTGAGTGACAAAGGTATAGGACTGATGCAAATATGGAAAATGCTCCAAGAGCAGCTACCAAAAAAAAAAAAAAAAGCCATTTGAGTATCTTTGCTCTCTTCAGAGAACGGAGATGAGCGGCAGCACAGAGTGATTATTACTGGGCCTCCCATTTTGAATATAACTTGCTAGTTCACAACACTGATTCTGAAGTTCTCTTTGTGGATTTTAGAATAGAATAGAATATCAGGGTTGGAAGGGACCACAGGAGGTCATCTAGTCCAACCGCCTGCTCAAAGCAGGACCAATCCCCAGATTTTTACCCCAGTTCCCTAAATGGCCCCCTCAAGGATTGAGCTCACAAGCCTGGGTTTAGCAGGCCAATGCTCAAACCACTGAGCTATCCCTCTGCCCTTCCTTTGGATTCTTGTCTCCAGATAGGAATTTGGGTTTAATACACACATGGAAGATTACGAGAGTCTGGCCTATGAATCCTGAAGATGCCCTCAGGGATCTTGGGGTACCACACAGGGGCCCCACTTTTTCAGGCTTGCAAATCTATTCCCAATTATTAATAGCAATTTCTGTGTATTACTGGTCTTTGGGGCTTATATGGCATGTTACCATATGCCCAACAGGATCCCTATTCCAAGGATTTTGCAGATTGTAGGCATGAGTGAGTACAATATTGTGCAAACAAGAACCACATCCATCAACACAGAGCAGTGGGTGATCATTTCAGGCGAGTTCTTGGGTGCTTCTTAAAGAAGAGGGGGCATAATATATGTTAATGGAAAAATCTGTTCTAGGCATATGGGGTGAACTGAATGAAGAAGACAATGCAGACAATCATGAAAGACTTACCAAAGCAGAGGTAATAAACAAACAATAATAATAATAATAATATCACCTAGTTCTTATATGGCACTTTTTATCACTAGATCTCAAAGCATTTTACAAAAGGATCCCCATTATACACCTAGGGAAATGGAAGCATTGGGAGGTGAAATGACTTACCCCAAGTCACCTAGCAGACTAGTGGCAGAGCTGGGAATAAAATCAAGGCCTCGTGAGTCCGAGTCCAGTGCTTTATCCACTAGGAAACACTTCCATAGAAGGGATAGTGCAGAAATTGACATGGACAGAGTTATCAGAGGGTGTAGAATTATAGAGTACCATGAAGGTGAAGAGGAGAAATTTATTAGTTAAATGTTGACACCATGTTTATAGATCACATTTAGTTTGTGCAAGCAATAGGCTTTGGCTGTGTACATTTCAATTGGCCTCCCATCTTCTTCCACTTGAAATGGTAGAAGCATGGAGAGCAGCATGCTTGTCATGTTTAGAAATTACAGTACTACCAACAACTGTTGTCCAAGCACAGTAAAAATGTATCAAGGTACATTCTACATATTTTAAATGGAAGATTGTTTAATTCAGCTACTGGCCAATATTTTAGAAAAACGTCAATTCTTTATAAGCATATAAATTTGTACACTATCATCAGAGCACACAAATGAACAAATGTACACATCCAAAACCCTATTTCTCGCACAAACTGAATGTGATTTATGTTTAGCCTGTGGAACTCCAAGCTACAAGATGTTACAGAGACAAATATGATTTAGTGAGATTCAAAAAGAAGTTAGACATTTAAATGAATGAGAACAGCAGGTGCAGTTGCATTAACTAGGATAACAATGACAAAAACTATGA
>NW_020664439.1:40597789-40643463 GCF_002925995.2 Terrapene triunguis
CCAGGCCCTCTCTGCTCCATTCCAGCCCCCAGTTGCATCCCCAGCTCCTGGCCCCATGCCTGGCTCCGCTCCTGACCCTGTACCAGGCCCCCAGCCTGGGCCACTGGCTGCGGCTCCATTCCCGGCATGGGGCTGAGGCTGGGGGCAAGGCCAGGAGTGAAGTAGCACCTGGCCGCGGGTCCCGCTGCCAGCCCCCACCGCAGCCTGGCTGTGGCTCCACTCCTGCCCCCACCCTCAGCTGCAGCCCCACTCCCAGCTGCGGTCCGAGCCTCAGCCCCTTTACCCCCATCCGCATCCACCCCCACACTCCAGCCATGGCCCCACTCCTGGCCACAGGGAGACAGGGGGGCGCGGACGGGAGAAGGGAGGGCGTGACCCTCAAAAGTTTGGGAACTGCTGTTTTAGTCAATTCATTGCATGAGTTCAGGGTGTGAAATGCAAGCAAAAATATTGCACCCTTTCTAATCCTTCACATATTCAACATCAGGACCGGCTCTAGGCACCAGCAAAGCAAGCATGTGCTTGGGGCGGCACATTTCCAGGGGCGGCATTCCGGCCATCCTTTTTTTTCGGGGCAGTTGCGCTCTCGGAGCTGCGCCACTTAGACGGGGCGAGGGCACTGCGCCCCCGTCCGCAGCAGGAAGGGGAAGCCCCAGCCCCGGGATGCTGAGCTGCCAGGGCCCAGCCACTACCTGAGGAGGAGAGGGCGAGTCCTGCCGGGGAGCCGGAGCTGTGCCACCTCATCTACCCACTGGCTGCTGCGCTGCCTTGTGCCACCCCTTATATCGGGGCTTCTCTGCACAGCCAGGCGAGGGAGGGGGTAAAGCCCCTGCAGGCGCTGGGAGAAGGTGACATCAGTCCCTCCGCTTCCAGCATGGCCTGCGAGCTCCAGCCCCACCTTAGCTTGGGTGGCAAATTTTTTGCTTGGGGCGGCAAAAAACCTAGAGCCGGCCCTGCTCAACATTGTGTCTCAACCTTGACCTGAAGGAACCTCTTTGAACCAGTCACCTTGGCTCTGGGCTAAGGCTGCAAAAAAGAAAGTCAATTAGAGCCAACTGTAGTGGAGTTTTTGTATTGTGAATATGCATGCACTAGGAAATGGAGTGAGGCCATCAAGCATACTTCACATAATCCACCAAACAGCCTTAACATGGTAACAGTTTACAGTCACTATATATGACCTGGGCTGGATGGGCATCATTCCAGAGAGGAGGAGGGTTCTATAAACTATTACCAATGCCTCTGAGCCATTCAAATCCCCATAATGTTGGCAAAGTAGAGGAATTTTTCACCCAGGTTTCTCTCAGTTGCCATGGGAGCACCTGCCCACCCTTCATCCTGAATGTGCATTTCCTCGGTCATGGAGAGGGATCCAGGTTCTGATTCAAGAGCATTTAAAACCACAAGCACAAAATAGTTTGATTTTTGTGACTTTTTGGCTTGTTGCTTCCTGCATTGGCCCACCTCAACCTGACCACATCCAACTCGCTAAACACAGCCGCGGTGCCTTTGCATAGCAGTCCAAATAATCTTGGCAGATGTAATAAGAAAAATCAAGATTTCCAAGCAGGATAAAAGTCCAATTGAAAATGAAAGCTTCTTAATGATGGAGAGTGAGTAACAGACAAAGATGAGTGATCAGAAACCAATGACGTTATACAATGTTGTCTGAAGTGTGGTACATACTGTGTATATATTTTATGGGAAAGCTTAATGGTTCTGCCAGCACATCCATAATCTATTTCCAGAAGCATTCACTGATGCCCATTGAAAAAATTCCAATTGATAAATTGCCAGAATCAGTTGCTCTCTTCACTTCGTGGGTACTATAAACATAAGAATGTTTTAAGCAGAAGTATTTTTAATATACCCAAAACATTCACAGAAGCAGCAATTCCCTCTTTGTTGCAGACAGCCACCTAGTAATTGGCATCCATTCGATGTTCAGTGCCATCTTGGGGCAGGTAACTGCCCTGTAAATTAACTATTAGGTAGCAGAGCCAGCAGTGACTGGGACTATATGGCCAGGGGTGAAGAAAGTCAGAGGAGAGGTAAACTGAAAATATGGAGTCTTCATCTATGGTGGGCTGTTGAAACTGGAGCTTCTTAATCTCGTTTAAATTCCGAGTAGCTGAAAATCTTTTCCTTTTAAATCCCATCAGCTTGACAGCTATGTTAAAAAAAAATGCTTTTTTCCTGACAACTTGATTACCATATGAAGCACTAAAGGACAGCACTTCTAATCTTTCCATTTAGCAGGGAAACTTAATATTTACCATATTTCATGACATTTCCAAGGTCAATATAACAGCATATTTTCTCCTTAGAACTGTTAAAATGATTAATGTAGTGTTTTCAGTCTGAAACAAAATTTCAATTTTAAGATGCCAGATCAAATTCAACTCAGTTACACTGGTTTAAATCCAGAACTACTCCACTGAGAGCTGGATTTGGTTAGCTGTTTGCCTCACTGAAGTGAAGAGCATTAGGTTTGATCCTACCTCATCAAGGACCTTTGCCATTGATTTCAGTGGGAGCAGGGACAATGTTAAAGAAAAACGTATATTTAAACTTGCTCACCTTACCCAGTTACAACTGCAGTGTGGGCCTTTGACAGTGAAAAGAGTATTTGGCTACTGCCCAGAATTGTTGCTTGTTCTCATCCAAGCAGGAAGCTAGAAACTTGAGCAGTAGCCCAGGCACAATACCCTCATCGATCTCTCCATTATTCCAGCTACAAGAATTAACAATAAAGAGTGCAACCAAAGTCAGAGACATCAAAGAACCTTGGCTTACGTGCACACCTCCCCACTCTTAGTCATTCCCTTGACGCCTGAGAGAGAGGGGTAAGCTAATGGCCCTATCTTATATTCTTCCTAGTCCATTCTGGTTAGTGACCTATAATAGAAGATCAGAAATCTATACAAATGTCATGGTAATGTGGCATTGTAACACAGTCAGGGCACTGTTGTACTAGAACAGTCACCCAGCACAATCATTTTGCCTGTACAGGTAGGCCCTACGGACTTGATTCTCCTCTCACACCAATGTTAATCTGGAGTAACTTCAGATAAGTCAGTGGCATTTACCTCCCTAGGCAAGACTAGTGAGCAGAATCAGGCCCCAAGACAAGATGTAGAATCAAGCCACCAGCTGTCAACTCTGGGGCCCAGCCCCAGAAAACCTCTTCACCCCACTATGGAGATTCCAATTTCCCAGAAGCCCCTTCCTTAATTTTTTTCCCACTCCTCCCTTCCTTGCTTTCTCCCATTAGTTCCAGTCCTCTTTTTTCTACCTCTGTGCCTCATTTTTGCTTTCCATCCATTGTTTTAGCAGATCTAGAGGTCTCGGGTTAACTGAGGGTTTTCAGTTTTCGTTGCCAAGAGCTAGTTCTGCTGTGTGGTCTCCCAGTGTCCTCAGACAGCACCTCCTGCTGGTTGCTCTCTGCACATTTCCATTCCATGAGGTCACCAGGCGTAGTCCCATCCCTTGAGCCCAGGCCAGGACAACTGCACCTACTTAATGAGCAGCCTTGATTCTACAAAGAGTAGGACTCTTTTCACCCTTTCCTCAGTGAAGCGACAGGAAGCAAAAATCTTCCTTTTCCCCCTTTCTTTAGAAGGGAGAACGTGTTTCTTAGCTCTGCATCTCCTGGCTTTTTGTGGTTTTAATCATATGCTGATTGTTTTAATTTATGTGAGCTGTATGCCATAGTAGCTTCCCATCTGCCTCTTGATGTCATTCAGGGTAGCTCAATAAAGAGTTACATGGAGTGGGACCCGTCTGTGCAGGAGATTGCCTCTCTCTCTGTGCACTCTGCAGACAGGTGATATCAGCTGGGTCTCACACCCTGCATTTTAATGCTGGCGAATGGATGGCAGGTCATTTTCTGTCATGGAGCATCCTAAACACATCCACAAATACATGGATTTTTGATCTTGTGTTTTATAAGTAACTCTACCTGAACATAATTAATTACTCCCAAATAACCCATCATTGCCAAATCACCACAAAGATAAATCACTAGTGGGCATCTGAGACAGAATCAAGTTAACTATTTGCAATACTGATTGTTGAATTGATATTGGGTATTAACTTTTTTATAGGATGATTTCACTTAACATCCCGCTACATGTCCGACATCGCCAAGTTATGACAAACATCAATTACGTTTTCTGTAGAGTTCCACTGTTTTACAGTCCTGATTAAATTCCACTTGCAAGGCCTATGAAACAATCTAGCAGTGCTGTAACTGGTGGCTGAGGCCCTGCAGCACCGTGCAAGGAAAATATCCCTACTAGTTTGTGTCTGTCTCCTGCAGGACACAGTGCAGTTATTGTTTGTGTTCTTTCATGGTCAAATAGTTCAGATCAATGGGAGGATGTTCCCGCATTGCACGTGACTGGCAAAATATCAATGTGCATTGAAAACTGCTACTCTGCAACACACTTCTGAAGAAGCCAGTCCCACATACAATCTTAGAGTAGCATAGATGGTCAGATGAACTGAATGAAGTATTCTCAGTATAAGGGGAAGATTTTCCACAGTGCTTGAGAATTTCAATTAAGTCCTTTATGATATAAGTAATAAATTATTTGACTGATGACCTTGACCCCACTCAAAACAAAAAAACAAGGGCCTCAGCTAACAGTTCTGAGCTGTCATTTAACATGGCACTCTTACTATTATCTTTTTCCTCTGCCCAATATTGTAAATTCATACGGTATAGAGAGATTCTCTGCACAGAGGCTCCCCGTACTCTTGTGCTTTTAGTTTATTCTGGGCACAAACTCATCTCTGAATCTTCCTCTAGGTTGGCAACCAGGAACTGACAACTGTCTCTGACCTATGATGAATTTTTTAATGTCTGTTTTTCAGTTTGCCCTCTGAAATCAGGGGAAAATTCATTAACTTCCTTAACAACATCCCTGTGAGTTAATGTTTATAAACAGATTGAAAGATGAAGGACTCGATTCACCTGTGCCCCAGGAAACATTCTCCTCTCCTAGGCAGGCCAGAGAATTGGCAGCTTCCAGGAAGCCTTCACTTGAATCAAGCCTCCTCTTTGTCAGACTCAGGGCTTGAGCCAGAGTCATTACTTCTGTAGTCTGTCAGACTCATGCACATTTCCCAGTGTTCTTAAATAGTGCAGCTTGGAAAGCAAAACATGCTTTGTTTTAATAGTCCAAATCCCACTTGCTTCTTGTCTTTATGTGCATCACAATATATTCTCTCAGAGCCGGATCCTCTGGTCCTTACACGTGAAGCAAAACTCCCACTGAAGCCATGAAGCTGCAGGATCAGCATCTTACAAGTTTATTTGTTTAACAGGTTTCTCCGGGCTTACAGGAAAGAGGAGGACTACAGACAAACACTCCATTGCTAGGTTTCATCTTTACAAAAAGGAAGTTTAGAGAGGAAGGAAGTTAAGTTAACTAAAAGAAAAGCAACACCCTTTCCTGCCAGGCTGGTAGTTGTGGCTGTAGACACTTTTACAGAGGACACTGAATGAAAGTGTCTCTTAAAAAATATATGAGAATTGTTAATTTCTTTGCTGTGTTGGCATACTGTCGAAATAATTGCTAACTCTGGCAAACTAACACCAGAATGATATATATCTGTATGGATACATTTGGGCCAACATTTCAAATGTAAGTCTCTAGAGCAGGGGTGGGCAAAGTTTTTGGCCCGAGGGCCACACTGGGGTTGCAAAACTGTATGGAGGGCTGGGTAGGGAAGGCTGTGCCTCCCGAAACAGCCTGGCTCCTGCCCCCATCCACCCCCTCCCATTTCCCGCCCCCGACTGCCCCCCTCAGAACCCCTGACCCATCCAACCCCCCTCGCTCCTTGTCCCCTAACCATCCCCTCCCGGGACCCCCCCGCCCGTACCCCACCCCCCTGCTCCCAGTCCCCTGACTGCCCTGACCCCTATCCACACCCCGGCCCCCTGAGGCCCCACGCCTATCCAACCCCCTGTTCCCCATCCCCTGACCCCTATCCACACCCCTGCCCCCTGAGACATCCATGCTTATCCAACCCCCCCATACACACACGTTCCCCGTCCCCTGACCGCCCCCTAGAACCTCTGCCCCATTCAACCGCCCCCTGACTTCCCCCCGCCCCTTATCCAACCCCCAAGCCCTGGCCCCCTTATCATGCTGCTCAGAGCAGCATGTCTGGCCGCCGTGCTGGAGCGCGCAGCCCCGCCGCCCAGAGTACTGACTGCACAACGGCGGGGAGGGGGGACAGCGGGGGAGGAGCCACAGCGGGGGAGGGGCCAGGGGCTAGCCTCCCCAGCCGGGAGCTCAAGGGTCAGGAAGGACGGTCCCGTGGACCGTAGTTTGCCCACCTCTGCTCTAGAGTTAGGCACTTAGGTCTATATTTAGGGCACCTAACATTCCTAGTGGCCCAATATCAAGAGTTGCTGAGCGCCAGCTGCTCCCATTCACTTCAGCTTTGCTATCATAGTCTGAAAATGTTAGCCTCGCATTCTAGGGAATTTAATGTATTCAATTTACAGCTTATATAAAAGCCAGATGCAACACAGGGCAGTAGATCCAATCCTGGGGTCTTTACTCACATGCATAGACTCACTGACTACAACAGAACTACTTCAGTAACTAAGGTTTTCAGGATCCTGATCCACAAATCCTGGCTATGAGCCCAGAAATCAGCTTTTTTTAAGTGACATTTTTCATCCTGTTAAATCTTTGTTTCAGCCAGTATCAGTGAAGGAGCCAAGACTTGACTAATTTCTACAGCGCATTGAAAAATCATATGAAAAAATAGCAGACACAAGATTTTCACTAAAGGGTTCCAGAATCAAGCCAAATAACTTGTTGCTGAACCAGACAATATCTTTTAGAAAGACTTACAATCTTGATTTAGCGATTGTGTGCAATGGAGAATCTACCACATTCCTTGGCAAGATGTTCCAATGATTCATTACCCTTATTGTTAAATATTTGTGCCTTATTCCCAGTTTGAGTTTGTCTTGCTTCAACTTCCAGCCATTAGATCAGGGGTCGGCAACCTTTCAGAAGTGGTGTGCGGAGTCTTCATTTATTCACTCTAATTTAAGGTGTCGCGTGCCAGTAATACATTTTAACATTTTTAGAACATCTCTTTCTATAAGTCTCTAATATATAACTAAACTATTGTTGTATGTAAAGTAAATAAGGTTTTTAAAATGTTTAAGAAGCTTCATTTAAAATTAAATTAAAATGCAGAGCCCCCCGGACCGGTGGCCAGGACTTGAGCTGATTTTCAGTGGCACTCACGCTGTTCGTGTGCCACCTTTGGCACGCGTGCCATAGGTTGCCTACGCCTGCATTAGATCTTGTTATGCTACAGGAAAGATGGTCAGTTGACTTGTTAATAACTTCACTGTGGTTTCACTAGTGCTGTGTGAAACCAGTGAATGTTCTTCCACAAACATTTAACTCAAGTTTTTTTATTTTTTTGTCATTTGGTTTTAGGTGACTTGTGCCTCTCAGGTTTAGCTTTTCTACAAAATTCAGGAAAATCACTACCTTCATAATCACTATATTCAGATTTCAAACTTTAAAATTTCTACATAATTTCTGCTTAGAATTGAGTTCACTTTCACTGATAGTTTTCCAGTTTTCCACACAAAAAACTGGAAAAGTGTCAAGTGTTCAGAAAAACTAAAGCCCGAGTTCCAGATAGTTCTACCTCCTGTTGAGAGTATTTTGAATAGCTCTTTAACATTCCAGGCACCGGGGACAGAGTTCCAATGGAATAGGAATGCTTCTAATGGTGTTCTACTACCATTATTACCAGTATCAGCCATCAGTGAAAGTGTTAAGCAGCCAGAGAGAAATCAGCCAAAAAACCCTCACCTGTTTGTGTAAGTGCACATGTTCCAATCCCTGATAAGGTCCCCTAAACTGTGAGAAAGTATTTTTTGTTGAAAGTAGGAGAAAGATATGAGATGCTGTGAAATTGTTGCAGCTTGTGAATGATGTAGTCAATGTTATGAAAAAAAAATCTTTGCCTAGTAGAGAATAAGGGCGTTGCTGCATTGTCTGCAGTGCTGTGTGCTAGAAGACGGCAGTGTGAAGCCTTCAGGGAGATGCAGCTGGAAAAACCTATCATATGATGGACTCTTTCTAAAAAAGATAAACTAGCTACATGCTCCAAGTGTATTTTATTTTGTAAAACGTTTCTCCCCCACCTCCCTTTCATATTATCATAGTTCCCCCCCTGCCAGTGGGTTGGAAAAAGCTATTTTCCAGAGCTCCTCATCTAAACTAAATATCCACCCCCGAACATAAAAGGGAGGGAGAGGAAATCCCACGCTAAACATGTGCTTTGCACCCTAACTGTCCCCAATGGGTACAAATTTGATCCATCACTTTTCTTGGTCTGTTTTCAGACTTAGTAAGAGAGCCCTGCATTGATTCACATTTGGAAGGTTATATCTGCAGCTATAAGGGCTAGAACATTCCATTTAAAAAAATTGAAGGGGTGAGAGCCTCTGGCTCCCTCCTGACGAGTAGGATCAGCAGCCCAGAGGAAGCAGCCTGGGAACAAGGGAGCCAGCAGTAGCTGTGTGAGAGCTGGATACTTGGGAACGGTTGGCAAACAAGGGTCTGCATGGATGGATTTGAACAAGATAGAAGGACTGAGGATCCAGGATCGGCAATGCCCATCAGTGTGTGACTGCCTCTGGAAGAGGCGGGGCCTAGAGTATCCTTGGCACTAGCTCCAACTTCTGCCTTGCCCTTATGGGCTGGGTTAGGAGCTGCTGGTTTGTCTTTTGTTTGTAACATTAAGTTATTGTGACCAGAGCAATTGCACGGTTTAATTTTGGGCAACCCCAATAAAGCAATCCTTTGTTATTGCGACTGAGTGCTGGTGGGAACGCCACCCCCCCTCACCCCCCAAGGGCTAGAGCTAGTCATCAGAGCATCTGCAACAATTGGCTCGGCATGTGTAGTATACCCAGCATGCTACCAAACATCTAGGGACTGGTGTCCCACAGCACTCACAGCCACAATTTGCAGTGGGGTTAGTTACAATGCTACTTCATTTTTCTGATGGAGGCTAAGGGCAGACAACCCATGGCAGTAGGTCTCAGAGCTCAAGTCAGCTGACTTGGGCTTGCACTACGGGGCTAAAAATAACACTGTAGATGTTCCTGTTTGGACTGGAGAAACCCAGCAATCCCAGGGGAGGAGTCTCGTAGCCCAGGCTCCAGCCCGAGTCCAAACTTCTACACTGCTATTTTTAGCCCAAAAGCCTGAGTCAGTTGACCCAGGCTCAGAGACTCACTGCCATGATTTTTTCATTTTTGCTGTACAGATGTACCCTAAGGGTAAGAGAAGTACAGTGCCACACAGCAAGGCAGTATCAGCAAAGTTTGTAGAGCATTAGTTCATAAAGGTATAGGCTGGAACGTTCAAATCTTAGGTCACTCAGGGGTGTGAATATTCCACCCCCTGAGCAACATAAGTTATGCCGACATAAGTGCTATTGTGCACAGTGCTGTTGGTGGGAGAGCTTCTCCCTCCAACATAGAGTCTTCACCACAAATGCTGTAAGCGTAGACATGCCCTTAGAGTATGCAAGTTGAAACACTGTTTTATCAGATCAATTGAAGTTGGAGCAGTTTAGAGCATTGTGCCATCTGAAATTTTTCGACCACCACAAGGCCATATCAAACCTGATGTTGCTTTAGTTTGGGCCATTACAAAATTGGGTTAGTCTTAAAACTTGAGAACCTAATACTTGGGACTATCTCAAATCCTCAGATATTTAAAGTTAAGATTACTCATTTAATTTTCTTCAGACTTGTCTCTCTCTCGTTGAGACTTAAAAATCATAACATATCTAGGGCCCTGATTCAGCAAAGCACTTTGGAACAGGCTTAAGCATTTTCCTGAATCATGGCCTGAGACTGTATGTACTGTACTTCTCCTATTTAAAGCTTCATAAAAAGCATCAATTTGTACTGTATTTGATAATTAAAGTTCTAATTTCCTAACATCTGAATGCATGATTTCACAAGATTGATATTGCATTATTTTTAGTTATGTTTGCATGGAATCCCTATTACACTGACACTGAAATTGTTATAATTCTATAAATCCCCTAGTTATAACTTCATGAATAAACCTCATAAAGCTGACTATTCTGATCACGCAGCCTAAGCAATTGGCAACACACAAAAAACATTCACATACCATTAAAATTCTGGACTTGGCCCTAAAATTTTTTTCAATTCATGCATCCTAAAACTCTATTTACCATGATTGCATCCTGATGTTGTTGGATTTGGATTTAAATCAAAAGCCCTTCTGCTCACCTCTGTCTCTTTACCTTCCCATTCTATCAGTGATTTAAACAGACATTTGATTTTTCTATTCTGTTTGCTGCTATTTTTAGCAGCTAATAATTAACACCATAGGGAGCATGATGTCACTGCACTTCGTGCTTATGTAGCTCTAGAAAGACAGAACCAGACAGAAGCAGCTGTCACCATAGTGGGGTTGCTCATTATCCCAGTGTTAGGGAGCGACAGTGCTACAGCCAAGTTCAAAAGACTGAATTAGAGAATAATCTATAAGATACTAAATAAATCACAAGAATTTCTCTTTTTAAAAATTTATCTGCAGCCAAGTTCTGAAAAATTATAACTGGCCATTCAGGCTACTGAATTCTGCTTATAGGATTAATAACAATGCAAATGATCCTTTTGGCTGTTGAGTGTCTTATGTGAAATGGGGGTGGTCACCTGTTGAATTCTCCTTGGACAAGTAACCACATCACAAAATAAACCCACCACCACAACTAGCCCCAACTGATATCTTTGTTGGTGTTCTCAGCAGTGTCTCCAAGGACTGAATCTGACCTGTCCTTGCCAGGGCCGGCTCCAGGCACCAGCCCACCAAGCCTGTGCTTGGGGCGGCGCCTGGAGGGGGGCGGTGCGGCGGGGCGCTCCGGCCCGAGAGCGGGGCCCTGGCCGGGCTCGCCGCCCTCCCCCCGGCACTCTGGCCGCCGGGGGCTCTCCGCCCTCCCCCCAGCGCTCTGGCCGCCGGGGAGAGCGGAGAGCCCCGGCCGGGCTCTCCACCCTCCCCCCGGCGCTCTGGCCGGTCGGGGACTGCGGGCCCACAGCCGGGCTCGGCACCCTCCCCTGCCGCAATGGGCGGGGGTTGGCCGGTGGCTTTTTTGCCTAGGGCGGCAAAAAAGCCAGAGCCGGCCCTGGTCCTTGCATTCACAGAAGCAGGGTTTCTGCAGGGCCTGGTTCAGGCATTTGGGTGGGGGCCAAAAGGCAGTGTGTGTGTAAGCTTGCTCTGTTGTAGCCTATGCAGGCTTGCAGCACCTGTTGTGTGAATAGAAGACTGCAATCTCCTGGGCTGTCAGTCTGGAACGCTAAAGTGAAACTAAACCAATTAGCGTTACTGAGTTGTTGATTCCTCAAAAATTTGGACACATTCATTTGAAAAGATAGGTAGGAAAAAACCTGGAGTATAACACAGCTTCCTCCTAACAGGACAACCTGATTAATGTATGGGTCATCCCTCCTTAAGGTCATGTTTGAGAAAGTAGTTTGTCTGCACGTAGCATCACTTACTTCTTCCATTACAACTTCTCAATTCCCTTGACCATTACAATCTCCTCAAAACCATTAAAGCTTGGCACAGCTACAACCTTTAATATTCTTCACGCCCAGGCATTCCTAGCCTTGAAAACCTCTTCTCACTTTTAACTTAAAAAAAATAGTTAAAGCTTCCAAACACACAGTTCTGTAGTGACCCTGATGATTGGGCTTGTGTATCATTTCCCTCTGATAGATAGAATCAGAACTGTTCAACTGTTTATCGTCACCCCTGAATTGCTAACAGCTAATGGATATTTGCTTTTAGCTCAAGTTTTAGGCCTTTGGATCAGCGAGTCCAGAGTTCTATCTCCACCACTTCTGTGAAGTTCCCAATGATCACAGTGACAACTGTGGAGGCTAGTAACAACTGTAGAGTCCTAGTTGGCCACATATTTCCTACCATCATCTCTCACAAAACACATGTAGGTTTTGGTGACTTGCCCCCACTTTCAGACAACCTTTGAGGAAACTCTGTGGCCCACACTTTAAATGGGTCCAGCCACCATTTCCTTGGCCTATCATTCCTTGTCTTCCCTGCTTCTCTTTGATGTAGCCTTCTCTAGAATGACCTCCCCTTCTCATTGATAATCCATTTCCCTCTGTTTGTTGCCTTTCTCCAACAGCAGCTGCTTCTGTTGCACTGCTCATGTAATTACATCTCTGTTCATCATATCTTCCATATGTGGCAGTCAATTTCATATTTTAAAATATTTTATTAATTTCTCCTCTGCCACCTTGAGGGTTCAGCTTTTACAGCTATAACAGAGTCCACTCACCACTAGGTGCCCCCTCATAGCAAGGAGCAGCATCTCCTCTCTTTTGTAGGGCTAGCATCCCCTGCCCGCTATCACTCCAGCGCTGTGGTGGTTTCTCTACTAGTAACTCAAACTGCCAGCTAGGTCACTTTCTGAAATCCACCCCCTTCAAGGTCACAACTGTCCAAACTGAAAAGTCCCCAAAGTGTCTTAATACAAAAGAAATCTTTCTGCCCTCTCTGGGACTGTTCCTCAGCCTGTATCCCCTCACACTGGAGCCGTAGAGGAATCCAGTCCCACCCATGACTCTAGGTTCCAGTCCAGGGGCCAAACAGAACAGCTGGATCTGCACCCCTTTACCTGTGCTGCAGTTTTTCCTAGGCCACTTCCTACCACAAGGCTTCATACTTCCCCTCTGGGTCCTCCAATCTCTTCCCTGGTTAGTCAAATCTTCCCCAGACCTCCCTGCCTGGAGTCTTTTCTCTGAACTTCCTTTCCTATTCTGACTCTCCTTTCAATTTTTTCCCCAGCTGAACTCTATCAGTGCTTAAACCTGCCTCCTTTTATTCAGGAATCACCTGATTCTTCTCAGGTGGGGCCCAGCCTGTAATCAGGATTAGCTTTGCCCCAGGCTCTCCAGACCAGTGGTTCTCAACCAGGGTACGCAGAAGTCTTCCAGAGGATACATCAACTCATATAAATATTTGCCTAGTTTTACAATAGGCTACATAAAATGCACTAGTGAAGTTGGAAAACTTTCATACAATGACTTGTTTATACTGCTCTCTGTACTATACACTGAAATGTAAGTACAATATTTATATTCCAATTGATTTACTTTATAATTATATGGTAAAAATGAGAAGCAATTTTTCAGTAATAGTTTGCTGTGACACTTTTGTATTTTTATGTCTGATTTTGTAAGCAAGTAGTTTTTAAGTGAGATGAAACTTGGGAGTATGCAAGACAAATAAGACTCCTGAAAGGGGTACAGTAGCGTGGAAAGGTTGAGAGCCACTGACCTAGGCCACAGGGCAAGCTACTCTGTTATAATGGTCATAAGCTTCAACAGCGCTCACAGCAAGCTGCCCTTTGTGCCTGCCAAAGAAGCCTTTTTCATCTGTGTTCTCCATTATGGGAATTGCTGAATGTTTAATAAACAACCTCTTCCAGTTAACACTGGAACAGCGTCTCTGTTATATTAGTCAATATGACATTCAGGTGAGATTCCAGAACTCTTCAATTAATTGACTACCCCATAAAGTCAATGGAAAGACTGATGACTTCACGGGGAACTGTATCAGATCTGTAGCCTCCAAGCACAATGGCTATTAGTGCTTCTGAAGGGTTGGGTTTAAGCTGCAAAGTTTAGGTCCAGATCTGAACTCTTCCAATGTTTGGAGGTTTGCAGATTGGGAATTTTGATTTGGACTCATCTCTAGTCTAAAGGCTGGATAGATTCAGTGAAACACAATACAACCCCAAACTTCTTCTACGATTTTCAAACCAAGTTTGTCATGATCTTTTGCCTCCGCTACTCTTGATAAATGGTAAGGCTGACCAAATGTAAAGGAAAAGTCAGTTCGTGAAAATATGGAGAATATTGCACTTACCGAGTTGTGAATTTGGGGGAAGACATGATTTAGAATAGTTTTAGATCATTATTTTAACTTAAGAGGAAAAATGGTCTCCAGGATATTCCCCATGATGATTATATTTGGCAGAGAGGAAGAGAGAAAATAGGAGAAGAAGGAGGGAAGAAGAAGGTAATTGAATACAGAGGCTTTCTAACTCTAGGTCATTGGTCGAAATCTAGTTCAGCTGGTAAGTGACTGAAAGTTACTGCCACATGATGGCATCTGAAATAAGTTAGTGGATCTTGAATCCAGTTCCTAGGTGTATACCTCACATACAGAAACAAAAGCTATCACAACTGGCACTATCATCCCTGCTAGCAAATCAGGGAAGCTAAAGACTGAATAGGAAAAGAAACTGAGCTACTTGCTCAGGCCCCACTGAAGTCAATGGGAGTTTTGCCATTCTCTTTAGTGAGGTCAGAATTTCATCTATGGTCCTTGGAATTCATAGCTGAGGCAGTGTGGGGAAGGGTACACTACTGTAGTGTTCCTGAACTATGGTAGATAAACAGAGGACTTCAATCTCCAAGGTGTCAATCTGGCACTTTTCATGTGCACTGAGGTCTTTTTTTTTTTTTTTTTTTTTTAAATAATAAATAAAGTATATATAAGCAGCAAAGAGTCCTGTGGCACCTTATAGACTAACAGACGTATAGGAGCATGAGCTTTCATGGGTGAATACATGCATCCGAAGAAGTGGGTATTCACCCACGAAAGCTTATGCTCCTATACTTCTGTTAGTCTATAAGGTATCACAGGACTCTTTGCTGCTTTTAAAGATCCAGACTAACACAGCTACCCCTTGAATACTTAAAGTATATATGCTTTCTTTACATTCTGGTTTGTGCCAGTATAAAGTATATATGATTTAGATATACTTAAGCGTACACACACATGCTTACAATATAATACATACGATGTTACTGACAAACGTGTATGAAAATTGTGATAGATTCCACAGTAGATGATCTTCTGTACATAATTAATAAAAATGAGCCAAAGGCACAAAATATCCATATATTGACAATCTACTCTCTCTCTATTTTTTGTTTTAAATAAAGTTATTGCCTTGAGAACCTGGAAATATGCACAAATAGCTGACCTGAACTATTCATGGGGAAAGGGTTTAGTTCACATGAAATCTATATTTTTAGTTCACGTGAAACCTTGCAATTTGTTCATTCTAAACTTTCAGAAAGTAAACTCGCCAGGCAACAACCTACAGAGGGACGTTACGTATCTCCTTAGGATCTCAGGGCTTAAAATAGTGCACAATCCCTCTAAGCCCAATTTCAAGATGAAAAGGTTTCTTTCAACTATCAAAGGTGATGTCCCCTAGAGAGTCATGCTGTGCTTCTCTTGCCCACTCCTTTGAGAAGCTATATCATGAAACCTCCTATCAGTCACATGAAAAATAACAAATACTCCCCAAAGCTGTATTGACGTCAAAGAGCAAATTTTAAAGGGTCTGTCTAGCATAGCTGAAAGGCTTGCTACAAGCCACGATGTAGGAGCACCCACATCAGACAAGTACAGAAGAATAGCTGGCACCAAAAATAAAGGGAAGAACACAGTAGTAGGCCTAGGGGTGTGGAAGCATGCTGCTTACCAAGGCTCCTGCTTAGGGAACGTGTTTGGAATTATTATAGTCTATGCTCTCTTCACAGTCAACAAGGGCATCAAAACAGGGCTGAAAGGGCATGAAAGTACAAATTAAACACTCAACAATGGTGTATTTATTATAATTTGTATTAATTTTGGCATAAAAAGAGAATTTAGCTGTTTTAAAAAATATAGATTTTTTTTTTTTTTTAAAAAGAGGATTAATTCAGTGTTCATGGGAGACTGAAGTCCTTGATCCACAGAACAGGCACACGTGGGCCAGCTCAGGCCATCTATCCTTCCTTCAACTGACCTGCCAGTGTGCCTCAAGAGTACAGCTGAGTGTGCAGCATGTGTATGTATGGGAAATCTGTGACTATTTATCTGAATTTAAAAATGCATTTTAATTCATCTACCATTTCATGATCACTCTCTGCAAATGTTTGAGTGGTCCAGTGGACCCAATAATTCCTTTCTTTATGTATTTAAAGAATTTTTTGTTATTCGTTTTTATCTTCTTAGAATTTGAAGAGCAATTCTCTATCTAGCCTTCCTGATTCTCATAATATTTTTTTTTTCTGTTTAACATAATTTCAGTTCCTTTCTTTTGGCTTCACTAGGATTGAATTTCATTCTGAAAGGATGCCTATTTGGCTTCAATGACCTCTTGAGGCTTTCCATTTAACCATGCTGACTTTTGTCTTGCCTTCCTGCTTCTTCTCCTGTTCAAGGGTATACATACATAATGTAATTCAGTTATGCCATGCTTACGTTGCTGAGTCTAAGGATTTTAAATTCCTCTTTTTAAAAATTTATTTATTTGTTTTAGGGTCATTTTTTAGTAGCTCCTTCATTTAAAAAAAAAATAATTTGAAATTATTTGGTCTGCTCTACTCAACACATGGGAGTGAGAAGATAGTCCTGCTTACAAGTTCATATACTCTTTGGTCTTTCCACTGAGGCTACCTTCAAGGTTGTCAGTGAAACAGCACCTGCTTACAACAGAGCTTAATTTGAACCAAAGAAGTAAATGAAACCTAATATGCCATCTAGTCCATCCTCCTGCCAGTGCACGATTGATTGCTCCTTACAGTATATTATGCACTTTGTCCTACCTAGTTTTAAATGTCCCAAGCAATTGGGCTTTCATTATTTCTTGAGAGATTAAATCAGTCTAACAGTTCTCTGCATCAGGAGGATTTTTTTTCTGATATTCAGACTAAATTTTCCTTATTTAAATTTCATCCCATTGCTCCTAATGATATTTTTGGATGATAAAATAAGACTCCTGTGACTGGGCCACAGGCCTGGTGTGAATTCTAGCATGAGGCCAACCTGAGTTGCACTGTGTCAGCTGCAGATCAGGTGGTCTCTTTTTTTCTTCTGCCACAGTAGTTAGACTATCACCCTTATTTTAAATTTTGCACATAGTAGAACCAGCTCACATTTATTTGCCTACTGACAGTACAGGCTGAATTTGGTCATATATAAATGCTGAATCACTCACTAGAAGGAGGACCATTCTTCTTAATATCTTTACTTTACAGCAAATATGGATAAAATTAGGATGACTGGAGATGAAAGTTACCAGAAAGGCTCTCAAAGGAAGTAATGCTGTCCCTTTCATCGTGAAATGAACTAATGCACTTCTCTCTCCCCATTTCGCCCAGAGAACAGGTTTCCCATTGATACCAAGTTACACCAAATGGGGGCACATTTTGCATGGGTTGATTTAATGGACAGAAGTTGATTCAAGGCTAGGAAGGTGAAAAATACATAAGGTAAAATTCCAGTTAACAGATTTGTGCTGAAGTTTAAATTCACTAAAATATGAGAAATAGTAATGAGTTTAGTTATAACTTTTATGTAGGAGGCAACGGCATCTGTGCATACAGTGGGTTAGACGAGTATGAGGAAAACTCTTTGCTTGGGGATATTTGTCTTTGCAGGACTAGACTGCACCTAAAAAAATTGTGTGTGAGAGAGGGAGCGTGGTGTGTTCTGTTCATATAATCAAGTTCTGAATGTGTATGTATGCATCTCATATTTCAAAAATGCCTTGTCGGATTACCTTCAAATTTTCCACAGCAACAAAATCTCATCTGGAAGGATACCTGAGAAAGATCAACATTAATGTGTCAATAATTCATATTTGCCAGAGGGTAGAATTAATATTGAGAGAAATATAAGAATATATAAACCAATCTTTAAGCTCAGAAGCAAGGCACACAAGGAGCTTGGTTCAGGTTGACACTTCCCTCCAGAATAATTACCATGCAAAAGCATAGCACTGTCTGGAAAGAGAGCAGCCAGTCCTGAGGAAGTGGTAGGGAGATGCTCATTTGGACATAAGAGGGGTACAGACAAAACAAGAACCTAATTTTTTATCCAAAGCCCCAGTTGCAACAGTGAATGAGTTTGGAAAATATACAATGGATGTGAGAGTCAAACTAACATATCTCTCTTCGGAGATACTGGGGTGTGCTCTGTGTTGGGTGAGGGTGCGGTGCCTGGTGCTATAACCAGTCAAGCATAGCAAAGAAACATGAAAAGTGTAACAGTGCTGTGATCCAACAGGGAAGTGATAAGTGCCTGGAAATCAGGCTGGATCTCAGACATGTTGGTCAAAAGGACAAACCAGGGAGAAGCTCTCTGCAAATGCAAGACGTGGTGTTTTTGCACTGTAACAAACCCATATGGAGGTTAGCTATTAGAACTGGATGAAAAATGCCATTTTTTGTGAGAGAGATACGGAATTGTTTTTGTTAAAATTTTCTGCAATTTTTTTTTTTTGTGGGGGATGGCAATGAAGAAACAGAAGTGAATAATTGAAGTTTTGAAATCTATCAGTAAATAAAAAAAAATTAAATAAACTAAAAATTTTACTAAAATGTTTTTTGTTTGAGAAAAACAAAATTTCATCCATGTTGATGAAAACCCATTTTTTTCATTGCAATTGCTTTTCAACTAAAACATCTGACAAGCTTTCACAGAAGGGTGACCAGACAGCAAATGTGAAAAGTTGGGGGTGGGGGTTAATAGGAGCCTATATAAGAAAAAGACCCAAAAATCAGGACTGTCCCTATAAAATCGAGACATCTGGTCACCCTATTTCACATGCACATATTATTTCTTTCTATTTTTACCTCTTCTGATTTCTTAATACATTTTGTTGAACTACAACAAAGGTGATTCTATACTGTTGTCTGGGTACTGGGTTTCTCATACAGACCAATCCAAAGCAGAGAAATAACCTTCCAGCTCTAAGAACAGGTAATGAAGGAAGAGATTCTGGAACCTATGCCACTTGGGATAGTTTGTCACAAATACAAGGTGTGTTGCGGTCAAAGAGCTGTGGACTTCCTAATGCCTATGGAAGACAAATAAGCTGGCCAAAACATATGGGAAATTTGAGGGAGAATGGGTATCTTTTAGGAATGGTGGGGTGGGAGGAGAGAGCTGTTTCAAAATTAGGCTTATAACACTAGCCATGGAGTTGCCTTTGCAGTGACACTGCATGGTATATACATGCAGTGTCTCTTTCCTTGTGTTTCTGCACCCTATTACTATGGTTTACCACAGTTTTGCTTAAGCCAGAAGGATCACACTTTTATCACCACATATTCTGCACATTGCTTCCCCCTCTCTCCTTTTCCCCCCAAGGTGTTTTGTTTTTGTTTTTCTGTGGTTTTTCTTTTTTTTTTAAACAGCATCTCAGTCTGTTTAGAGCTTCATCCCTTCCACAGACTAAGATCTCTTAAATCCCACAGCTCTTTTAGCGCTTCATCTGTGAAGGCCCCATCTGAACCTAAAGTTTTCCAAGTGCCCCTAGCACGTCCACAGATGAAAACCTACTGGTAAGAATGAGGCAAAGATTAGAGAGGAAAATGAGACGATAAGGGGCTGGCAGATGTTATATATCCATTCCTATTACAATACTTGATACCCATAGAACCATTAACTGACGACAGTAGTAGACTCAAACTTCCTATGTTTTTCAACCACTAGAGGGGAACAGAGAACCACCCTGGGTTAAGAGGGATACATGAACTTGAGGCAGCAGCATGTTTCAGTGCATAGGACCCAGGACTATTCAGGGACTTCCATCAACTCACTGCATGACTTTGAGCACGTCAATGAACCTGTCCGTACCCCATTTTCTCCATCTGTAATTTGGGAATAAAGATTCCTACACACTTTTGTAAAATGCTTGAACTCTATGGGTGAAAATCCCTAAATCAATGTTGAGTATTATTCCTTTGTTATTACTCACCGCCACAATACAGATATTAGTCTCCCATACACAAACTAGCTATCAGTTCAATCCCTTCCTGCAATTTGTTGCTCTTTGTTAAATGCATCTTCCAAAGTTTGAACATATTCATATCCTATTTCTAAGAACACTCTGCCTGCCGTCATTGGAGTCCTCCTACCACTCCTCGATGGGGAAGGTATTGATGGATTTCCCTTTCTGAGATACAGGTTCTGAAACAACACCTACAAATCTTTCTCAAAAGGATTTTGAATAGGAATTCTTTTAAAGGATTTTCAGGTTTATCTGTTGTGCACCCTGAAGGAAATACAGGCTTGATCATCTTGAAACCTTTATGCACAAAAACGGTGCTAAAAATGCATGTGGGAGGCTGAGTGCACTATGTATGTGATCCCTCCCCTCTTGAAATGGTAACACTGGTGAGGGGCACAGGTAGCGGAGGTGAGTAGAGAGCACCGTGGTGTAATGTCCCCTGTTTGGAATCAGACAAACACACACAACCCGGGAGGTCCCAACAAATAGACCTTTACTGTAGTTTACTCAGAGATCACAGTGGACGAACCTTATCTGGATCCAACCTGCACTTCCTAGTGTGGAGTGCTACCAAGTCTCTTAAAGTCACAGTCCACTACAATAACCATACATGGGTAGAAAAAAGGGAGAGAAAGGTCACAAGAGTGACCCTATACATGACAGCTGGTAGCAACCCAGTGGGGAAAAGACACAAACACTGGGTAACCAGGCTTCCACCACTATGGAGCAGATGGCGGTATCTGACAGGGAGGTCAAAAAGATGCAAACAGCTGCCGAAACAATTCCCAGCTCCACAGCAGACAGCCTACAGAGGAGAGACAGGGAGTCTGCCAAGCTGAGCATGTACAAATGTATCCGCCTGAAGACACAAACATCTAAGGCAAAAATACACAGGGCAGGTCACTCACAGCATCCAACATAGTAGATACACACACATTCAGACATAACCAAGCCCCAGGCCAGTTCAAGACAGGAAGGGGAGTAGAGAAGTCTTGTGTGTGCTAAACAGGTCCTGACTGGCTGCTCTTGGAATCCCTGGAATATCTATCTATCCATCTTCTTATTTAGGCATTATACCATGCTTATCAGTGTGGTACCTGAGTGCCTACTCTGATTACTCATGCTTCTAGGACAAGTACTCTGTGTGGGTGGCTGTGCAGGGATTTTGCAGAAATCCTCAGACAGAATAAGGACGGATTAACACTGTGAAACAGTGAAATGAGACAGATTTGGGCCCAATGTGTTTTTTAAAATGTCTTCATTTGTATTACAAACAGCACCATGTGAGCCAATACCAGAAATTCAAATCTATATCACTTTTGAATTTTAGGGAGATTTGGTTTCAATTCCCCAGACCAAACTCACCCTTATAGTTCTGGTTCTAGGTTGGATCCAAAACCAGAAGGAGCCTATTATTGAGTTCAGGTTCAGACCTGGCTGAACTCTTATGGGAAGAGTTTGGCCTCAAATGGCAAAATAATAATTCAAAATATTTTGGTGCTGTTGAATCAGAACCTTTGCCCTGGTTCAACCTCAAACCCAAATCTCAAAGTCTAGCCTTAACTTAATCTCTATCTGGATGTCACCATCACCTCCTCACCCTCTTTCTGTTATTAAGACTGAAATAAAGTTCCAAATGGATCAATTACCATTTTAAGCTGAAAAGCTCTACAGTTATTCAGCCAATTGTTTCAAATATCTCCTGTCTTTCTCTAAGAACAGAAATATCATTGTCAGTTCCGTAAGATTTCACTTCTCTCTTGACAGTTCCGCAGCACCTCTGAGATGACTTTTAATCTTTTTTTTTTAACCTGTCTTTTAAAAAGACAAATAAATAGAATCCTGCCTCCCAACAACATACCTTTGTGCCTAAAATGAGAAGACATAAGCACTGAAGATTTCTCCTACTATCAGTTTCAGATAAAGCCTTTGATGAGAGAAATGTTATCTCTGAAACAGCTCTTTCAACAAAACATTGGTGCAGCATATCTGGTTTAAAATAAGGAAAATCCCTTTTTAGAAAAGGACCTCAACTAAAACTCCAGATCCAAATCTCAGGCCACAATCTGAACTTCCTGGGTTGGATTCTCTGTTCCAGTAAGGGACAAAAAGCAGCCTTAAATCTGATTTCCTTAGGCATGGAACATTCTTCATTGACCAGTAAATCGTCATTGGAGAATTTTCCACACCTAAGGAAATCCTTTGGCAGTGTAAGACTACTATAATAGCTCCTATGCTAACGCTGTCCTCTGTCCTCTCAGCATAGGGTGAGTGCCCAAAGAGGAACATAGCCAGAGTGCCAAATGCAAGAATCTCCATCCACCCATAGTGGACAATTTTTGCATAACTTGGCTGCAGGGGAAGTTTCTTTCTAACCTCTGTCAGGTAGTGGTTGACTTACACTCTGGAAGAAAAAAAAGGTTTATAGCACTTTTTTTTAAACCTATCTACAGAGATACCAAGGGTTGGCTGTCCTTAAGAGTGAGATTTAGGGCCCCAAAGAGTGAGACTTTCCAGGTGTTGTGTTAAGTCATTGCTTAAGACAGGGATTCTCATCTTTGGTCCATGGAGACATCCAATAGTCCAGGTTCTTAATCCAACCAGCACTTAATAGCTTGTTTTAAAATGTACACTTCTTAATATTGCATATGAAACACTTAAATGTCCTAATTCATACTAAAGTCTAGGGCACCTGAGAATTCTATATGCAATGCAAACCAGTGGATTTAAATACCTGTAAAAACAATTATTTGCTGGTTGGAACAAAAACCTGGATGGTTGGAGATCCCTGAGGACATGAATTTGTGGTTTAAATTTTGAACTGTATTTTGCAGAACCCGCAAACTTTTGATCAAGTTCTGCTTATTTTTTTGGGTGAACTCATATATATTTTTTTGACCATCAAGTAGTCACAAACACAACTTCCTCCCCCTTCCCCGTGTAGCCTCCTTTCTCCTCTTGTGCGTGCATAGAATGCAGGCCTGTAGTCTCCATGATTACCACAGTACACTAGCTTGGAAATCGGCTTTCCAAGCTCTAAGCCTCATGCCGCAGGACCCAGATGTATTGTTGTCTCTTGCAGGGTCTGAGTAAAAATATTTTAAATCTTTATATATTTACTCCAAATGAGTGAGATAAGCTTAGGAATGTGTGCGAGAGTGAGATAGCATGCTAATGAGTGAGTCTCACACCCAATGAGTGAGCCTTGACATGTCTGTATCTAATACTATTTTTATGATGATGTTCTCACCCCTGGGCTGAGGCAGGACCAAGTATACATAGACCATCCCTGACAGATGTTTGTCTAACCTGTCATTTAAAACCTCCAGTGGCGGGGACTCTACAGCCTCCCTCAGTAACCTACTTCAGTGCTTAATTGTCCTTATAGTTAGAAACTTTTCCCTAATATCTAACCTAAATCTCCCTTGCTGCAGATTAAGCTGATTACTTTTTGTCCTACCTTTAGTGAACATGGAGAACAACTGATCACCATCCACCTCCTCATAAAAGCCTTTAACATATTTGAAGACTTATTAGGTTTGCCTTCAATCTTTTCTCAAGACTAAACATGCCCAGTTTTTTTTTTTTTTAAACCTTTCCTCATCCCAACTTTAAAAGCAGCGGAGTGGAAGCCTTTACTTTCAGCTGTCATAATAGTGAAATAGCAAAGAGAAGCAGAAACCTCCACTTGCAACAGTAAGATTTTTTTCATAGACAGCTTCAGCAAAATTATCTTTCCCACTTTCCAACCAATACTCAAGCAGTCTCAAAAAGTACATGTGTGAAAGTCAGCACTCTGCTGAATGGATCAAAAGATTCAAGGATCATTAGTTAAAACTTCAGAGACTTTAAAAAGAGATTTTTGTTTGTGTGCTGCAGGGCACGTGAAGAATTAATGCTGAAAGTTTCATTCACTACACTCAGAACGAGGGCTGGGCAATATTTTTCACCCAAAACTTTTTGTGACAAAAAACAAACAAACAAACAAAAAACAGATAAAAACAAAAACAAAGCAGATTCAGTGACACCGCAACATTTCAAAAATTTGTGTCAATTTTACTACATTGGTCATGTTGGGGGGGAAAAAATTAAGTCCAAACATTACATTTTGACATTTCAAAATGAAACATTTCAATTTGAAATGAGTTTTTGTTTTGAAATATCCTTCAATTTTATTTAAAAAAAAAAAAATTAAATTAGTTTCAGATTCACCCAAAATATTTTTTTTTGGTGTTTTTAATGTTTTCTGAACAGCCAGCAAACTGAAATATCAGTGGTTCACACAGCTTTATTAAGAACAATGCTGACTCTTCCATATTACTTTAAAGTTATTAATAATATAATTATTTCTGTTGCAACCATTCATGCTCCTGTGTTCCTTGCTATTGCACCACAACACAGCACTTTGCAGGCCCATTTTTTGCTGAATTTGAACAAGTGGAGCCTAAAATTTAGCTAGATCCAAGTTTTACGATAGAATAATATTGAATTTCTATAGATGAGTTCTGAGTGACACCGAGCATGCAATTTTAAGATGACTGCTGTTTACATAAGCCTTCTTGGAATTACTTGGAATTATGAGCAGACTTTTTATATTAAGAATTGTAATGCATTCAAACATTGCAATCACCTAACAGATTTAAATCTGCATTTCTTGGTGTTGAGCTTCATCTCTGAAGAACTGAGCCTCTGAATGCCTGTGGCCACCTCATAAACAAAGCCAAATATCAAGAAGCTGATTTGGAAAATCGGTGCACAGAATCAGTACACTTCTCATAAATACTCCTCCTCCTTCTGGAAGCCCTTAGAGCATATTTTTTCTTTCTTTGTGTGTTGTAGAGGGTTGTATACAATTACAGCACCCTGTACATAAAAAAAGAAATGATCTGTATAAGATATTGCATAAGTGTATACAAAATTAGGTGCAGTCTGCAAGCTGGCAAATTAGCGCTTGATGCTCAAAAGATTGTACATCAATGTAATTTAATTTCTGTGTGTATGTATGTATATATTTCTATAAATCTGCTTTATTTAGCTGTACATTCATGACCTTGAAGCTCAGGATACACCACTTTTATTCTATTCAGTAGCCTCACACATGGATATCTAAAGTCATTATAGAAGAAAAATCCAGTCTGTAGGGGGGAAAAGGACCTCAACTGCTCAGTTTCTAAATTAAGCTACAAGCGAAGATAAAAATAGCTTTTCAGCCTGGAGATGCTACACTGCCTGAATTTAAATGGCCTGTTTCTTGCCCTGGCAGATAACATATACTGTGCGCTCTGCAGCAAAAAAAAATTGCTTTGTGAAAGCAGGCTACATTTTTCTCAGTTCAATTTCTTTGTAGTAAAAGAAGATAGAATTAAATAAATGTAAGTGTTCTAGCCACTACATGCATTAATTGTTCAGTGCAGGAACACATTTCTTGCATTTTGATAGATAGATCTAAAAAGAGAGAGAGAGAGATTTTTCCTCATTCTGTCTGTAGATATTGCTAGTGGCAAATAATCTATATTGTCTAAGAATATATTAACTGAAATGCAACTGGCTTTTCTGTAGTAAATCTCCTAGGTGTGAGTGCCTTCCATCCTCTTTTGTTCTATGATTTTTCAAAGATTCTCTCCTTATATTTCAGAGCATATATGGTTGGTTGGTTGATTTTTTTTTTTTTAAATTCAAATTAGAAATTCCACCTATCCACACACACAAATTCTGGGATGATTTTATTCAGTACTTTGGAAAAGACAATGGAAACAACAGACAATGACCCAGATTTTTCCTCTGTGCCATTGTAGGGGGATTCTCTAGTGATGCAGAGCCCGCATCCCACCCTCATCCCTGCTGCTTGTGTAGGGGCGGGACTAGGGGAAACAAAAGACTGGCTGGTTGTATGCAGAGGTTTACTTAGAACAGCTCATGTTACCCTTGCTTGAGCTGGTGCTCTTAATGATAAATATTATGCAAATTACAGACAAAAACTCTGTTAGGTCACCTAGCCCATCCTCCTCCTGTCAATGCAGGATAATTCTCCATCGTAAGTTTTGCAGTGTTTTGTGCTTTATGCAGTCTAGCTTTAAATGTCTGAAGCAATAGGGCTTCCACTCCTACCCTTGGGAAGGGAAACTACTTCCCCCCCACCCCGCCCCTATTCATTCTAAATTTACCTTTTCTTAATTTCATCCTAATCAGACTTGTGAGGCATTAAATTAATCAAATTCACTTCCTCATTTAGAAAAAAAAGCAGGAAGAAATTATTTTAATCTGCAGAAATTCAACCTGAAGCTTCTCTCTGCTGAGACCAAGCATCTTTTCCTCTTTTGCATTGTACTCTGTATTTTATATAAATACCCTCAGAAGAGTACCATAGCAATGTTCATGAAAAAATAAATGAAAGATGAGTACAAGTTCTTTTTTTTTCAAAGCAAGCCTTTCCTCTGGCAGTCAATTTGTGGACTAAAGCATGAAAGTTCACTGAAAGCTTTATAACCATCAATAACATTTGCAGCCATGTAAGCCAAAGACAATGAGCTAAATTCTGCAGTCCCTAATTCAACAAAACTCCCATTGAAGTGGGAGTTTTGTTCAATTAAGCACTGAAGAATTTGGCTCAATATTATTATTGTGTCCAAAACATCCAAGAAGGGATTTATGTGTATGTGGCAATGCTTGTAACTTATATATCAAGTGTCTGTGGAACTTGACAGAACTGGAATTCTCCATCTTCAGCTTGATTGTGCAGTTTCAGGTAAACTCAATTGAGTTTATCTCCTATTCTTAATAAACATGCTGGCACCCCTCTAACAACTGTTACTCCAAATACAACAATTGTAAGGTAGATTTCTATCTTCAGTAAAGAACAACAGAAGCCAGTTGGAATCTACAGGTGAAGCAGTAAGACCAAGATGATTTCCGAGCTTGACACACTAAAGTGAAGGATATTACAGCAATATTGAATGTGGCCCAAAGTGTCTGTATGTAATAAAAATCAGTGAAACAAAATTAAGCTCTAGTGAAAGTCTGCTGACATGGTGCATGAATATGGCCCATAAACTGTCAAGCTAATTAATACTAAATAATATCCCTCTGGAGAGGTCTGCCTGAACTGCAGTTCTAGCTGTTAGTGGACAATTGAGTTCACATGTGTGGGACACATTGCATGCTCTAGGAGTATTTAATTAAAGTGCATCTGTGACAGGGTGTACTGGTCCTCGGGACCATTAATATATGGAGACATACCTATCTCATAGAGCTGGAAGGGACCCCGAAAGGTCATTGAGTCCAGCCCCCTGCCTTCACTAGCAGGACCAAGTACTGACTTTGCCCCAGATCCCTAAGTAGTCCCCTCAAGGATTGAACTCACAACCCTGGGTTTAGCAGGCCAATGCTCAAACCACTGAGCTATCCCTCTCCCCATTATAGCTGTGACACCCACCTCTGCCTCAGTTTCACCACCAAGCAGAAAAGCTTTTGATATAGATCGTAGTACAGGTTGACTTTGGCTCTCATTTCCTTTCCCATTCCCCAATCTTCTCCATTGCCTGGCTGCTTGAAACTGTAGATCCCTTCACAACACCACAAAATAATGTATGTTGTGAGTCTCCAGCACTATTTGTGGCACCTACAGAATATTGTTTCTGTTTCCAAATGAGCTTGCTGGGTCATGTGATTCATTCCATGAGATTGACTGTGGTTTCTTTCCAGGAAGCCACCCCTTTGTTTGAATCACTATTATCACCAGATAACAGATGTTGCTCTCCAGGAAACTTTTTCATATGAGCCTTCATAATCATATGGAAGATTTCAACATGACCTTGTTACCATAATGGAAAACAAGATGAACTGGGGCATCTCTGTGGGTTGTTCGAAACAACATTTACATCTGTAGCAGTCAGAACTCAGCTGACATTGTACATTCTCAAACAAACACACAAAAAGGACTAACTAAAGCCTACCAACACCTTTGTGAGGTAAGTATTACTAATTCCCACTTCATACACGGAGACAACTGCGACACAAAGAGGTTAACTGACTTGTCCAAAGCTACGCTGCACATCTTGGAATGTTTTCAAAGCACCTAAGTGTCTCAGGACCCTAAATCCCATTGACTTACTTAGGTTTATAATCAGAGGGGTAGCCGTGTTAGTCTGGATCTGTAAAAAGCAACAGAGAGTCCTGTGGCACCTTTAAGACTAACAGATGTATTGGAGCATAAGCTTTTGTGGGTGAATACTTTTGAAAATGGGACTAAGGCTACTAAGTCAGAGCTTTTCTACACTACAAAATTAAGTAGACTTTATCTAATTTGACCTCAAGCTCCGAATTAAGTTGATTGTGCGTGGCCACACCATGCCCATTGTCTCGATGGAGTGCGTCCTCACTAGCAGTGCCTGCATCGACGCACAAAGCAGTGCATTGTGGGTAGCGATCCTAAAGTGCAACTTGCCGCAGTGTGTTTTGGGAAGTTTGTGCATTGCCTCTTGGGACCAAAACATTGTCACAGGGGAGAATGGGAACATTGCGCCAGCATCCCATGATGCACTGTGCTCAACGTCAAACAACCCAGTGGTTTTTATGCCTTAAAACTACCATGCGTACACCATAACCCCAGAAGCATGGAGCCTGCTCAGATGTGCACTCCTGCTGTGATCATCTCAAACACTTTTTGGATGTGCACTCCTGCTGTGATCATCTCAAACACTTTTTGTGCCTTCTACTGCAGTATTAGCAGAGCCGAAGTAGGGTCCACCACGCGGAACATAGCGATGTCCTGAAAGCAGCCCTGCTGCAAACCATTGAAAAAAACAATTCACAGTTGCTGCTGGCAGTCACAGAGCAGCTGCACTCTGAGTGCCGTTTCTGGTCCCATGAAACAAGCACTGACTAGTGGGACTGCATCGTTTTGCATGTATGGGATGACAAACAGTGGCTGCAGAACTTTCGAATGTGGAAGGCCACCTTCCAGGAACTTTGTGCAGAGCTTTCCCCTGCCTTGCCGTTCAGCAACACAAAAATGAGAGCTGCTCTGACAGTGGAGAAGCGAGTGGCGATCGCTATTTGGAAGCTTGCAATGCCAGACAGTTACTGGTCAGTGGGGAATCAATTTGGAGTAGGTAAATCAACCGTGGAAGCTGCTGCGCTCCAAGTGTGCAGGGCCATTAATCGACTTCTGCTACAAAGGATAGTGAGTCTGGGAAATGTGCAGGACATAGTGGATGGTTTTGCCACAATGGAGTTCCCTAATTGTGGTGGGGCGATAGATGGCAGGCATATCCCCATCTTGGCACCAGACCATCTTGCCAAAGAGTACATAAACCAAAAGGGATACTTTTCAATGGTGTTGCAAGTGCTGGTGGATCACAGGAGGCGTTTCACCAACATCAACGTAAGATGGTCAGGAAAGGTTCATGACGCGCACATCTTTAGGAACTTGGGTCTGTTCAAAAGGCTGCAATCCAGGACTTTCCAGACCACAAAATGATCATTGACGACATTGAGATGCCTGTAGTTATCCTGGGGGACCCAGTCTACCCCTTCTTCCCAGGGCTCTTGAAGCCATATACCGGCCGTCTGGACAACAGTAAGGAACGGTTCAACTATAGGCTCAGCAAGTGCATAATGGTGGATGAATGTGCCTTTGGTCATTTGAAAAGGTGCTGGAGAAGTTTACTAACAAGGTTAGACCTTAGTGAAGAGAACATCCCCATGGTTATAGCTACCTGCTGTGTGCTCCATAATATCTTTGGAAAAAAAGGGGTGGAAATTTTCCGCAGGGGTGGGCAGTTGAGACAGATCGCGTGGCAGCCATTTTTGAGCAGCCAGACACCAGGGCAATAAGAAGAGCACAGCAAGGGGCGCTGCGTATCCGCAAGGCTTTGAAAAGCCGTTTCAATAATGAGTCACACTAATGTGAGCTGCTTGTCTTCATTGTGCTTTCCCAAAATGTCACCTGGCTTGTATCACTGTCCCTGTAAAGCCAACCCCCAACCCAAGCCCACTGCTTCTACTCAATAAAGAACATTTATTTCTCAAATCCATTTACTTTATTTAACAAACACAAGTAAAGAGGGAAAACAGGAAAAAAAGGTAACCTTGGGGAAAAGGGGTTGTAAAGTTGGAATGGGAGAAACATTTTCAGCTGTGTAACATAATACCTCATTCCAGACTATCAAAGGTCTGTGAATGGATGCCTTCTGTTCCTTGTGCCCTCCCCCTGAGTTAAGTGAAAGGGATAATGGACTTTTTGCCCATGCCTCAGGGAACGCTTGGGGGGGTGGGGGGGGGGAGGGGGCGTGCTTCTGCCCCAGGCAATGCTGGCTGGCTGTCCACCAGGGTCTGCAGAGGGACTCTACCCTCCTGCTTCTGTTCCTGCAGTTGAATCAGACGCCTCAACATGTCTGTTTGGTCTCTGATAATCCGAAGCATCTCATCCTGCACCACACGCTCTTGCTCATTGGAAGCTTTCTTTCTCTCCATGTCTAACTTCTCAGACAGTGAAATCCTCCACGCTCTCAGCTGTCCCGGAGGCATTCATTATCTTGGTGAACATGTCCTCCTGCATTCTCTTTCTCCTCCTTCTAATCGGTGAAAGTTTGCTTTCAGGTGTTGATGACATGCCGAAGGACACATTTGTAGCTGTCAGTCATGGGGAAAAAATAAAGGAGCCATTGTACATGAATAAAATATTTCTATAGCAAGGCCATTTTCATAAAAAAACCACTCTTATTACACTAGGTGCAAGCCATAACATAATCAGAATCCGTAATCGTTCACTGTGCTGATTTTCTGCTCCAGCCATGGTGAGTAGGCCTGCCCGGGTCATAGGTGACTGCACTTTTAATGAAGTTTATGGCAGGCTCATGTCAGGAGCAGAGGTGGCTAGACAAACAATGACCCTTCCCCATAGCACCATGGGAAGCTGTTTATGAACAGGGCGGGGAGGAACATTTTCCCTCCCAAATTGCGGAATCTCTCATGTGGGGCCCCAGTTCCCTATCAGCCACTTTAAACTACTTGCCGACCCATGCTGAGCACAGTAAAGGCACATTAGCGGCTGCGTGGTTTGGCGATCCGGAATGGGGGGGGGGTCTACATGCCCTTTTTTTTTTTCTTGTAAGAGCACTTTTAATGACAACTTCCTCTATTTCCCCTAGGCAACCCTATGTGATATCAGTCTCCTGAGGGTAACACAGGCGGAAAGGAAGGAGATGCTGCAAGCGTCTGGGTATAGACCCAGTCCTTATGCTGCTATCCTGTGTACCGCAATGATGCCAGCAGAATTAATTCGGGAGTTGCGTGTGAAAGTGTCCTACCATGGTGGAAGAAAGAAGACTGCCCTGCCCAGAAACCTCCTGCAAAGGATTGCAGAGTACCTCCATGAAAGTTTCCTAGAGATATCCATCGAGGATTCCTGGGCTATCCCAGCCAACATAAACAGTCTTTTCCAGGGGCCACTCTCTGCATAACGGGAGCGGCCTCTTGTAAGCAGAGAACCACAGCACCTCGCTTTTTCTTCACAGTAAATATGCAATACCACTGAATGTGTGTGCCCGCTAAAGTTTAACTGGACTTTGATTGTAATTGTATACTCACCAGAGGTGCCTTCTCCGGCATCACAATCAGCCACTGTGATGTCCTACAACCCACAGGACTCCAGGGTTAAAAAATTTTCCTGGCTCTCAGGGAGAATGGATCCACCGCTCGCCTGTCTCCCATTCTCCTCCTCTTCCTCATCCACCATATCGTCCTCCTTGTTGTCCCTAGAATCACACACCTGTGAGGTGTTCACGTTGCTTGTGGGGGTGCTGGTAGGGTCACCCCCAAAAATTGCATGCAGCTTGTTGTAGAACCGGCATGTGAGGGGTTCAGCACCAGAACGACTGTTCGCCTCCCTTGCCTTCTGGTATGCTTGGCGAAGTTCTTTGATTTTTCACACGGCACTGCTGTGTGTGCCTCGTGTAGCCCTTCTCCCCCATTCCACAAGCGATCTTTGCATAGATGTCAGCATTTCTTCTGCTGGATCGGAGCTCTGCCTGCACAGACTCTTCTCCCCACACAGTGATGAGATCCACCACCGCCTGTGCAGACCAGGCTGGAGCGCGTTTGGGGCGTGTGGGCTCCATGATCAGCTGTGCTCAAGCTGGCATGCTCCCAATGCTGATCAAACAGGAAATAGGAAATCAAAAATTCCCGGGCCTTTAACAGGGGAGGGACTGTTTCCTATGTACCTGGCTGCAGTGCAGCGGAGTTGAGAATGATCTCCAGAGCAGTCACAGATGAGCATTGTGGGACACCACCTGGAGGCCAATTAAGTCAAATTACACAACGCTGCATGTGCACTACCTCGCAGTCAACCCTTCAAAATCGAATTAAACGCTGTGCCTCTCACAGAAGTGGATCAAAGAAGTCGACATTAGAGGCGACTTATATCAGTGTAAAGGACCCAGTAGTGTAGACACATACATTAACAGGTCGACTTAAGGCGGCTTTCTTCGACCTAACTTTTTAGTGTAGACCAGGCCTTAGAGATTTTTGGGTAGTATTTTCCGAAGTGCCTATCTCCTGACTCCAAGTCATGTGTGTTAAACCACAAGACCATCTTCTTTCTAAATTATCCACTCAGAACATACATTAGAACATAGGAGCTGCCATACTGGGTCAGAATATGGTCCATCTTACCCAGTATCTTGTGCATGACAGTGCCCTGTACCAGAACTTCAGGGAATCTACAGAAGAGGGAAATGATGCAGTGATCAATTCTTTCTTCCACTCCCATCACCTAGGAGCTAGAGGTTTAGGGTCACCCCAAGCATTGGGCTGCATTCCTGACCATCATGGCTAATAGCCATTGATGAATCTCTCCTCTATGAACTTATCCAGTTCTTTTTTAAAACCAGTCATACTTTTGGCCATCACAACATCCCATGGCAGTGAGTTCCACAGGTTAATTGTCCATTATGTGAAAAGGTATTTACTCTTTTTTTTATATTAAACCTGCTGCCTATTAATTTTATTAGGTGACCTCTGATTTTGTATATTGTGTGAAAGCGTAAATAGCACTTCTCCATTCACTTTTTCTGCACCATTCATGATTTTATAGACCTCTACCATATCTCCCCTTGGTAGTCCCTTTTCTAAGATGAACAACCCTAATCTTTTTAGTCTCTCCTCATATGGAAGCTGTTCCATACCCCTTCATCATCTTCGCTGCCCTTTTCTGAACTTTTTCCAGTTCCACTATATCCTTCAAGGTGTGGACATACCATGGATTTATATAGTGGCATTATGACATTTTCTCTTATTTTTTCCCTTTCCTAATAGTTCCTAGTGTACTGTTAGCCTTTTTGACTGCTGCTGTGATTTGAGCAGAAGTTTTCAGAGAACTATTCACAGTAACTCCAAAATCTCTTTCTTGAGTGGTAACAGCTCATTTAAAACCCATCATTGTGTATGTATATCTTAGATTCATAGATATTAAGGCCAGATCATCTAATATGGCCTCAGATATATCAGAGGCCACTAAATTTCACACAGTTACCTCTGTATTGAGCTTAATAACTTGTGTTTGACTAAAGCATGCCTTGTAGAAAGCCATCCAAGTCTTAGTTTGGAGACATCAAGAGATGGAAAATCTACCACTTTCCTTGGCAGTTTGTTCCAATAGTTAATCATCCTCACTGTTACAAATGTATGCCTTACTTCTAATTTGAATTTGTCTGGCTTCAGATTCCAGCCATTTTTGGTTCTTGCTCTGCCTTTCTTCACTACATTAAAGAGCCCTTTAGTGCCTGGCATTTCCTCCTTGTGAAGATGCATTGTAATTAAGTCACCTCTCAGTCTTCTGTTTGATCATCTAAATCAGGGGTCGGCAACCTTTCAGAAGTGGTGTGCCGAGTCTTTATTTATTCACTCTAATTTAAGGTTTCGCGTGCCAGTAATACATTTTAACATTTTTAGAAGGTCTCTTTCTCTAAGTCTATAATATATAACTAAACTATTGTTGTATGTAAAGTAAATAAAGTTTTTAAAATGTTTAAGAAGCTTCATTTAAAATGAAATTAAAATGCAGAGCCCCCCGGACCGGTGGCCAGGACCCAGGCAATGTGAGTGCCACTGAAAATCAGCTCGCGTGCCACCTTTGGCACGTGTGCCATAGGTTGCCTACCCCGATCTAAATAGTCGGAGTCTTTTAAGTCTCTCACTGTAAGGCATTTTCTACAGCCTTTGAATCACTTTTGTGGCTCTTTTCTGCACCCTCCTAAAATTTTCAACATCCTTTTTTTAAAATGTGGACACCAGAACTGGATGCAGTATTCTAATACTAGTCTCACCCATGCCCTACAGAGGTAAAATCACCTCTCAATTGCTCATTACTCATTCCTGTTTGGGCCACACTCTAGTGGAGAGGGGGGTGTACAATGTTCCAAAAAACCCACAAAGCCTTCTGCTTCACACCAGTCATGTAGCCTAGGCTCACCTCCAGTATTTTCTGCTGCCTTCTTTCACTTGAGGGACTAGAAGAATCAGGGCCGGCTCTGGCTTTTTTGCCGCCCAAGGCAAAAAAGCCTCCGGCCGCCCCCTCCCCCCCCGCGGCGCTCTCCCCCCCCCCCCCCCCCCCCGCCGGGGGGCGGGTGGCAAGCCCCGGCGGGGGCTCCGCTCTCCCCCTGGCTGCCGGGGGCAGGGCGCCGGGGGGGAGGGCGGCTGGAGCCCTGGGAGGAGGGCGGCAAGCCCCGGCGGGGGCTCGGCTCACCCCCCGGCAGCCAGAGCACCGGGGGCAGGGCGGCGAGAGGGTGGCGAGCCCCGGCTGGGGCTCAGCTCTCCCCCCGGCGGCCAGAGCGCAGGGCGGCGACCGGGGGGAGGGCGCGGGGGGGAGGGCAGCCAGAGCGCCGGGGGGAGGGCAGTGAGCCCGGCTGTGGCCCCGCTCTCCCCGGCAGCCGGAGCACCGCGCCGCCCCCCTCCAGGTGCCGCCCCAAGCACCAGCTTGGGTGCTTGGTGCCTGGAGCCGGCCCTGAGAAGAATCTCAGACACGATCATTTGGACTTTTGGATGTTTTCAAGTGTCCCTGTTCTAGCTGACATACCTTATCCAGTTATCACCAGATGATTTTTTTTTCTGTCTTAAGGATTCCATCTAAAGTAATACAAAATGACCCACTCTCTGTTTCCTGAAGCACCAACAAAAGGGGAAATCAAAGACTATAAAGAAACTGAGCACAGCCTAACTGTTCTTTGTAATCACTGCTTTTCTTTCCCAAATACGACTGAGCCATTAAGCACACACAAAACCATTCATGTGACATCAAGAAAAGAGAAGTAAAATGGCACTATCAACTGTTAAAAGCAGAGAAACTCATCTGCATATTGTAAAATACATTTTCCTTGAAGCATGATAAAAAGAGCAAAACCTCAGACTAAAGTGGTGATTCATTCTCTCTCTCTTCCCCTCCACCCCCCAAACACACACAGTCCAGGCTTGCCAGTGTGCTCCAATTGCTGTGTATCACTCTGGCAATGCAAAGCAACCATAAACATACCTTAATATACGGTAGCATCCAAAACTCGTGTGAAGTGAAACCTGTTATGCTAAATAAAATGTCCTGAATGCAGACATCTGTTTGGGAAAAAAGTGAATAAAACCCATTTATACTTCTGACTTGTTTTGTTCTCGGTATATTTATAATCAGCTGAAATTAGAAGTGCAACAGAGCTCTCTATGTGCTTGAAAACCTTTACCCTGGAAGCCTGTATGTTGTGCAAGGTGGTTGTGATCCAATGCACTTGGAAGCTCTGTGTGGACACAAAAAACATTAAGCAATAAATAACCAACGTTGATGAGTCAGTTACTAATTTGAACTATGAAACCGTAGTAATTTTACAGAGCAACTGCACTATATCAGCATTCCATTTTATGTATAGTTATGAGTCCATATACCTCTTCCCACTAAACACACACAAATCTTTCTACCAACACACACACACACTCATCCCAAAAACATTTTCAAAGGAGTTAATTAAAACAAATAATTAAACGTGTCATAATGCTGCTTATGCAGAGATACTTTATGCCTGCTTCTGAGATAACTGGGAACTTCTGAATAGGCTTCATTATATTTTTGTATACATTGGCCAGATAATGCCTTCCCACGTGAAAAGCCATTGGAGGTCTAAAGCTGGGTCCCACCCTCTGAGGCTCTGAACACCGTCAACTTACGTTGACTTTCAAGAGAGTTGAGGGCACTCGGTATCCCACAGGATACAGCACAGAAAACTCCAATGTCCTTGGAGCCCTTGGGTTTCCATCCTGCAAAAGTCTATCCTACAGGCCAAATTCTGCCCTGCTGAAGTGGAGTGAACTCAACATCTCACAGAATAGGGCTCAACTTTGGACATCCTATGGTTTTCCACCTGATGTGGCCCATTGTGTACATACAGTACAGTGAAGACTATTCAAAAATTCCCAGTTACCTCAGAGGCAACCATGATGCAGTGCTGCATAATCTGCATTTCAACAAATTGTGGGTTTTTGTTTTTAATCTATTGCTCTGAAAATTTGTTTGGGATGAGTGGCCATACTTGGTGCATGTGTGTTGGTGGGAAATGATATATGCACCTCTACCCCGATATAATGCTGTCCTCAGGAGCCAAAAAATCCTACTGCGTTATAGGTGAAACCGCGTTATATCGAACTTGCTTTGATCCGCCAGAGTGTGCAGCCCCGCCCTCCCCCCCGGTGCGCTGCTTTACCACGTTATATCCGAATTCGTGTTATATTGGGTCGCGTTATATTGGGGTAGAGGTGTAGATTCATACCTACAAACAGAATGGCATCCTGACATGTTGATGTTTACACAGAATTACTAGTATTTCTTTGTTCAGGGTAGTTTCAACCTCCTTACTGTTGGTTATTTAGTTCATCATCAGTTATGCATGTATGATAAAAAGTAAATATCAAGTTGTAAATATCAAAGAAAGGGGAAGCTCACTGGGACTGGATCTACTTACTGCAGGGCTGAATTTGGCCCAATGTGTCTGAATAAAACAAAACAAATAAAAACTTACCCTCCGTGCTTGTAAGATGCTATTTCATACTCTGTAAACTTTCACCCTCTGCTAACTAAACAGAAATCTGCAATCCTGATCCTATAACAACTCTTAAATACATACTGCAGAATACTGAAAAGAAGAAAGCCTATGTTGTCCCCACTAGCAGGCACTTCTCCCAAGATGATTGGTCATTACCCTGGCAACCTTCACAAATGGCAAGTGACGTAAAGAAAGTCGGAAAAATGCCACTGAATGCAGAAAGCGCCATGCATTATAGATAATTCTGAGAATCCACACTCCTATATGCACTAACTGGTTTCAAAAGAGCACAAGGGAGCCTCCATTTTACAAAGATGCCTGCAGAGGTGAATAAGAAACTTTTTTTTTTCAAATGGATGGTGGGGAGGATCCTTGAGGCTTTAATTGTAGCAATTTGGGCTCTCTGGATTTCAATTAATAATTCAGGCAACTATGGCTTTTGTGCTCTCTTCTCTCAGTTCTGTCAAAGAATCCCAATATAATAGTTCAAACTGTAACTCAGGCAAAAGAGTGGGCATTTTTTTCCACAGTTCCTTTTTATTTAATATTATTTATTGTTATATGACTATTCATATCAACTCTCTCACTCCAAATTCTTTTTTCTTTACTAATACATCCGGGGCAAGGTGGACAAAGGCTAGTGTATTTATGTCCTTGCAAACAAAAACACCAGCAGTCATATGTGGTGTGAATGATATTACCTGCCTAGAAAAGATCCAGTTCTGACCCAGCCGAGAGAACTGTGCAAACAAAAGACAAAAGGAAGCTCCACTAACTTAGGGGTTTTATTTATTTACATACACAGAGACACAGAAAGAATGATCTCAGTAAACTTACTTCCGACTACATTTCACATCATTCCGAGTTAGTGAAATTCAGGCGCGAATAGTTCACATAGCAATAGGTTAGGGTAAATAAACAGGGGAAACAAACTCGAATAGAATAATTGTTTCTGATATTTTTTGAGCACCAGTACCAATGTTTCTTTGAAAACATTCTTTCTTTGTGTTAGTCCAGACCTATACAGCAGAAAGTATCCCAATTTGCTATTAGTTCATTATCTTATTCATTGTTTTAAAAAAATCTAACTTGAGAGTGTTGCATTTCTTCATAAGATCAGATAACTTGGCCCATCAGGTTTAATATGCCAAGTCCTCAAGATCCATAGCTCCATTGGACACACAACACTTTAAACAGTGATTTAATCCTGTGCAAAGCAAGTGCAAAGTGAGCATTAAATATTACCCCGGTGTACAGAGCAAAGAATTCCAATTTTACACCCACTTTGTAAAGGAGAAAATAAATATGCAAGGTAGGAGGCAGCAGAGTGTCAAGCCCTGTGTGTCCAGCTTTGGTTCTTAAAGAATCAGCATGTTAAACCTATTGAGCTAAGTCCCGCCCTCATGTTCACCTGTCCAATTCCATTATTCAATTATTATCAAATGAGGAATCTGAAGGCTGAATTTGACCTGCTACCTTTACCTATACCATCACATGTGACTTCCCCAAATTGTGAAGCAGATATAAAGGAAGTGGCAAGCCTGCTTAACCAGCCAATCGAGAATGACTGCCCCTAACACAGGGGTTTCCCTGAGTGACACAGAACCCTTCTTGTAGGCACCACTGTCAGGATATGGCAGGGGCATGGCAGGAGCACTGCTGCACCTTTAACTATTCTTGGCTGCAAAAACAGTCCATTGCTGCTGAACATAAATTAGGGCAACCCTTTGGCTGCTCCATGTTAAGCTGCAGACTAGACTGTCCCTGGGCAGCTCCATAACTGGGGGGGACATGGATGCATAGAGGGAATACAAACACCTTTACTCCTCTTCTATTCAATCATTCTCATCCAAAACCAGTGTTAGCAGCATACAAAGCCTATAGCATGCATCCTAAAGACAGACAGCGTGACTAAAGCAATGAAGCAGTGTGGCCGCGTGGATAGGGCACTGGGCTCGGATTCAGGAGACTTATTCAACTCCTAGTTCTGCCACTAGTTTCCTCGGTGACCTTGGGAAAGCCACTTCTCCTCTCAGTGCCTCCATTTTCCAATCTGTAAAATGGATATAGTGATACTTATCTCCTTTGGAAAGTGCTTTAAGATCTATGGATGAAAAGGGCTACATGTTTTTATTACTACATCCATTGCCTTTAGGATCTACTATTATCAATAACACAATAAAATAATACACTTGACGGAGGCTAATTTTCACATCAGTCTCTCTGAGTCTTTGCAGATGACTGAATTTTGCAATTTAGCAAGTAATGGACAAACATAATATACAAGAAAGGATAATGCACCATTAGATGTACTTTGTTTATTGGCAACATAGCTCACTTTTAATTATTTATAACACTATACTCTGACAACACCATACTAGCAAATGTCCTGGTGTAATGTATGTTGTAGCAGTAATTTGGTCTTAGCAAAATGAGGCATTCTTACAGCATTATATTTGCTACTAAATCTTTTTTTTACAAGTAGGAGGAGATTATTATTTTGCACGTGTAAATCATAAAGGACAAAAATCACTCCTGTTCAGACAGCCAACGCAAGGCACTCCTTAGGTCCTATTTTGAGGTCCCAAACCAAACCTCCAGATTCAAACACCACTCCACTTTACAGAAGTCTAGATCTACACACAAACTTTGGTACTGGCCTCCATTCGCTATCACAGGGCAAACATAAAACCTGGCTCTAAACCTCCCCAAACTCTGAATCAGTATTTGCTGCAGAGTATGTGAGGGAGATGCCCACACCTGAGTCATTCTTTTTAGGCAACAACACAGATTGAGGTGTCAATAGAAGAGGTTTTGGAACAAAATGATAAATTAAACCAGGGGTCGGCAACCTTTCAGAAGTGGTGTGCCGAGTCTTCATTTATTCACTCTAATTTAAGGTGTCGCGTGCCAGTAATACATTTTAACGTTTTTAGAAGGTCTCTTTCTATAAGTCAATAATATATAACTAAACTATTGTTGTACGTAAAGTAAATAATGTTTTTAAAATGTTTAAGAAGCTTCATTTAAAATTAAATTAAAATGCAGAGACCCCTGGACCGGTGGCCAGGACCCTGGCAGTGTGAGTGCCACTGAAAATCAGCACGTGTGCCGTCTTTGGCACACGTGCCATAGGTTGCCTACCCCTGAATTAAACAGTAATAAGTCACCAGGACCAGATGGCATTCACCCAAGAGTTCTGAAATAACTCAAATATGAAATTGCAGAACTACTAACTGTGGTACGTAACGTATCACTTAAACAGGGGTGAAAGTAGAAATAGGGACTTACCGGTACGGGGTTGGGTTGGGGCCAGCTCTGGCCCCTGGAAGGGGCGGGGCCTCGGGCGGAAGGGGCGGGGATGGGGGGATCAGAGCCAGCCCCAGCCCGCCCTGTACCGGTAAGTGCCCTCCCCCGATGGGGTAGCAGCGGCAGCTGGGGGCTCCGGCAGCAGTTTAAAGGGCCCAGGGCTTGGCCACCGCTACCGCACCGGGTCCTTTAAACCACTGCCAGAGCCCCCGGCTGCCGCTGCTACCCCAGGGCTCCGGCAGCAGGGCTCTGGGGGCTACTTAAAGGGCCCGGGGCTCCCCTGCTTCTATCGCCCCAGCCCTTTAAATAGCCCCCGGAGCCCTGGGGTAGCGGCAGCGGGGCTCCAGCGGCTATTTAAAGGTCCCAGGGCAGTAGAGGCAGTGGGAGCTCCGGCCCTTTAAATAACCCCCGGAGCCCCGCTGCCGCTACCCCAGGGCTCCAGCAGCGGGGCTCTGGCGGCAATTTAAAGGGCCTGGGGCTCCAGCCGCTGCTGGGAGCCCCAGGCCCTTTAAACTGCCGCCTGGGGAAGCTGGGCTGCCCCGGTACGGCACACTGGCTCTTGCCAGTACACCGTACCGGGGCGTACCAGCTTACTTTCACCTCTGCACTTAAATCAGCTTCTGTACCAGATGACTGTTTGGATAGCTAATGTGACACTGATTTTTTAAAAAGGCTCCAGAGGCAATCCTGGCAATTACAGGCCGGTAAGCCTAACTGCCTAACAGGCAAATTGGTTGAAATTATAGAATCAGAGGACTGGAAGGGACCTCGAGAGGTCATCTGGTCCAGTCCCCTGCACTCAAGGCAGGTCTAAGTATTATTTAGACCACCCCTTACAGGTGTTTGTCTAACCTGCTCTTAAAAACCTCCAATGACGGAGATTCCGCAACCTCCCTAGGCAATTTAGGGAGGTTGCCCTTAGTAAAGAACAGAATTATCAGATACATAGATGAACATGATGTGTTGGGGAAGAGTCAACACAGCTTTTGTAAAGTGAAATCATGCCTCACCAATCTATTAGCATTCTTTAAGGATGTCAACAAACATGGACAAAGGTGGATATAGTGTACTTGGTCTTTTAGAAAGCTTTTGACAAGGTCCCTCATCAAAGGCTCTTAAGCAAAGTAAGTAATCATGAGATGAGAGGGAATGTCCTCTGATGGATCACTAACTGGCTAAAAGATAGGGGAAAACGGTAGGAATAAACACTCCGTTTTCAGTGGAGAGAGGTAAATTGCACGGTCCCCCAAGGATCTGTACTGGGACCACTGATGTTCAACATATTCATAAATGATCTGGAAAAAATTGTAAACAGTGAAGTGGCAAAGTTTGAAGATGATACTAAAGTACTCAAAATAGTTAAGTCCAAAGCTGACTGCAAAGAGTTACAAAGGGATCTCACAAAACTGGGTGACTAGGCAACAAAATGGCAGATGAAATTCAATGTTGACAAATGCAAAGTAGTGCACACTGGAAAACATAATTTCAACTACACATACAAAATTATGGGGTCTAAATCAGCTGTTACCACTCAAGAAAGAGATCTTGGAGTTATCATGGATAGTTCTCTGAAAACATCTGCTCAATGTGCAGCTGCAGTCAACAAAGTTAACAATGCTAGGAACCATTAGGAAAGGGCTGGATAATAAAACAGAAAATATCATAATGCCACTAAATGAATCCATGGTATGTCTACACCTTGAATACTGCATGCAGTTCTGGTCACCCCATCTCAAAAAAGATATACTGGAATTGGAAACGGTACAGAGAAGGGCAACACAGTGATGGAACAGCTTCCATATGAGGAGAGATTAAAAAGATTGGCACTGTTCAGCTTGGAAAAGAGACAATTAAGGGGGGATAAGACAGAGGTTTATAAAATCATGAATGGTGTGGAGAAAGTGAATAAGGAAGTCTTATTTCTCTTTCACATAACACATATACCAATGTCATTCAATTAAATTAATAGGAGGCAGGTTTAAAACAAACAAAAGGAAGTACTTCTTCACACAACACACAGTCAACCTGTGGAACTCATTGCCAGGGGATGTTGTAAAGGCCAAAAGTATAACTGGGTTAAAAAAAGAATTAGATACGTTCCTGGAGAATAGGTCCACCAATGGCTATTCGCCAAGATAGTCAGGGACACAACACCATGATCTAGGTGTCCCTAAACCTCTGACCGCTAGAAGTTGGGACTGGATGACAGGGGATGAATCACTTGATAAACTGCCCTGTTCTGTTCACTACCTCTGAAGCACCTGGCATTGGCCACCATCAGAAGACTGGATACTGGGCTATATGGACCATTGGTCAGACTTAGTATGGCCCTTTTATGTATATTGCATACATATAAATAATGAAAGTATTATTCAGTGTACAGAAAGCCTCCTGTTTGGGATGGCAGCCTTCTGCAAAGGCTGATCTCTGTTATGTGAACTGCATCCTCATGGATGACTCCAGTCATTTCTTCTCTATGCCAGTGATTCTCAACTTTTCCAGATTACTGAATCCCTGTACTGTACTGACAAGGACAGATTTGTCTTGCATACCCCAAGTTTCACCTCACTTAAAAACTATTTGCTTACAAAATCAGACAGAAAAATACAAAAGTGTCACAGCACGCTATTACTGAAAAATTGCTTACTTCGTCTGTATGAAACTTTAGTTTGTACTGACTTCGCTAGTGCTTTTTATGTAGCTTGTTGTAAAACTAGGCAAATATCTAGATAAGTTGATGTATCCCCAGGAAGACCTCTGCCCTGGTTGAGAATCACTGCTCTATGCCTCCTCATTGTCATTTTTGAAGAATGCCCTTCATGTAGGTAGACCAGGCCTTAGACAACTCCAGCTGAAAAGGAATATGTTCTTTCTTGCAGGTGAGTGATGTTTCATGGGTCATTGGGGATGAAAAACAAATTCAAAATTAGCCACTCTGGAGAAATGAACCAAGGGCCTAATACCAAGAGATGATGAGTTTCATCAGTTCCCATGGAAGTCACTGGCAGTTAAAAGTATTCAGCACCAGTATTCAGGATCAGGCTCTTAAAAGTCTGAAAAGTATTACATGTTGCAAAATCCAAACAGGCTTAATGTCTTTCTGGTGCTGACTGGTGTAAAGGACAGTCATGTAGGGTTGCCATGCTTTTGAAGTTCAGTCTTTCATCTTCTGCCTTTCTATCCTGACCTGATTTCTATTTGGAGGAGACAGTGCTAGTATCAAGGGGTTTTGCAGCCCTGGTGCACTTTGTGCCAGAGGGTGGCAGGAAGTAAACTTCAGAAACCTATCAGAACATATTACTCTTTCTATATAGGCTGTTAGACTGTCGACTCATTTAAACACAGAAAGGGGCAAATGCCAATTTTCCTTTCATCAGCTATAAACGTGATTCTGGGAGATATGTTGTTGAGTAAGCGAAAAAAATCCTTTCTCCTTCTGTATCCTTCTAGGGGACAGATATTCAGCTGGTCAAATGAATCCAAACCCATCATTAGTGTCCTTTCACTTCTCCATTAGCAATATTACAGCTGGACTGGCTGATGCCAAGGACACACTGGTGATGAGGAACAATAACATTCCTCAGTATCAGAAACTATTGGCTTTTTAGCATTCTCCTGCTTTCCCATGTTTTAGCTTCCAAGTGGGAAAGATGCTGCAGTGAAAGTCAATGAGCCAGATCTAGCAAGGAAAGAACAGGGAGTTCTATCCTTTGTACAATTCCAGCATTTCTATTCAGTATGTCTTAACTTTCAATTCTTAATTGAATGTTTAGGGGCAGATTCTGCTTTCAGACACATATGCATCCAAAAAAACCGAGGCCTTTTCTGCACTGGTAATTTTCCCCTCACCTTTGGTCTCACACCAGCGCAGCTCCCACTTGTGCTAGCAACCACGGGAACCCCTATGTAGACCACGAGCAGATGTTTTTACCACCCTGCCCAAAACAGATCTAGATGACATGATGGCACAAAGCCCTGATCCTCTGTCTACACTAGTGCTTCCACCAGTGCTAGTACCAGTGCTAGACACAGCTGCCAATTCTAAGTAGCTTCTTGGCTGTTTGAGGAAAATAAAGATTAGTGGTGGCAATGAACTGTTTCTCTTTGCTCGTCTATAGTCAAAAATAAATAGCTAGTTTCTAAAAATAAACAAACATGAAATATGTATTGTGGATTATTGTGGCCTGGTGCCTTTTTTATATATTTTTTATATTCTGATAAAAATAGCATCCCCCCACCACCCTCCTGTTTTTAGCCAGCAAGCCTGTGTCACATAGCTAATTTTCATTATAACTTATATCTCAGTGCAAGTAGTACATACTGAAGTTTCCGCACAGGCATAAGTTGACATCTCATTGGCTCAAAAGGAGCTCACCATCTGCAGATCTTGTCAGCTTCTCCATTATACCACATAGTCCCCTGACAGTATTTGGAAGCACCGACTTCTGTCAATTTCACTTTCAGGGGAAATTGTCAGTACTCAGTGGGCCTGGTGCTCTTCTCATTTACTCTGGTGAAAATCAAGAATAGCTCTGTTGAAGTCAAAACTGTATAACTGATTTGAGAGGAGAATCAGATCCTCTCTGCACACAACTATGCAATGGAAAAACTAAGAATTTACATAATCAAGATTCTGACCATAGACTCAGACTGACCATCTGACTAAGAATTTACATAATCAAGCAAATCAAGATTCTCACCATAGCCATTAAAAAAACTATTTGTACCAACTATCTTAATAAGCAGTATCAAATATTGTACAGATCTTATCTAACACCCCCAAAGCCTTTTAATATGGTGCATACTGATACAGATCTATGCTGCCACTGTAATTTAGCAGCTGGCACTTTTGAATGCTAGTAGTGGAACTCCTCTAGAATATAGATTTTCTGAGTACAAGTATTCAGAGAGAGAAGATTGATTCTATGCTTCCCTGTATACATTAAGGTCTCCTGCTTTACTTGGTGTGGATAATATCTATCCAGCAAGAAAAGTTTGTCCTGTTCTTGTTGCAGCCCAATGAGGTAGTCCTGCATACTCACAATGGAAAACTGGGTACTGTAAAGAGGAGGATATGGTGGCCATTGGAAAGTGCCCTTAATTGAAACGCAATAAGACCAACCAAGATTTTACAATTTGGCTGATTTTTCTCAACCATGCTGATACAGAGACACAGGTGGCCAAATTTACTCTTCTTTGTACCTTACTAACCCAGTTTTATTATGAAGTTCATAACAATCTTTCCACTGTTATGTGATTATAAACTAGGGTTACCATATGTCCGGGTTTCCCCGGACATGTCCGGCTTTTGGGTCTTTAAATAGCCGTCCGGGGGGAATTTGTAAAAAGCTAAAAATGTCC
>NW_020664439.1:40643863-40655866 GCF_002925995.2 Terrapene triunguis
ATCAAATGTTCGCGGGAAGCAGGGGAGGGGGCGGAGTTGGGGCAGGGACTTTGGGGGAGGGGGTGGAGTTGGGGCTGGGGCGTGGGCGGGGCTGGGGCGGGGCCGGGGCCCCGTGGAGTGTCCTCTTTTTGGACACTCCAAATATGGTAACCCTATATAAACACCTTATTTATGTTCAGTGATTGATCTGTATAATGTGCACTACACATCCTCAGATGTGGCTGTGATATGCTTGGTGCAGCTAAGGTGAGGGAATGGGGGGGGAAAGGTGGCTTGAAGCCACTTCTGTAACTCCCCTATCCTGGGGTCAACCCATTTTCTGGCATAATTTAAAACAGCCAATAGTATGATGGCTGTCCATAGCATTAAGGGGCATTTCCAGCAATGGGAGATTGCTGAGACACTGCAGCTACACTCCTGCCTCCCCAGAAACGTCTTCTACACTGGGGGCCAGGATGTGGGGTGCGGCAGAGAGACAGCTACATCCACTCTTTGCCACCCAAGGATTTCTCCCACGCCAGGGGAATTCTCATCTGGGCAGATCTGGCAGATTTCTAGCTACTTTTTTGTCATTATTATTATGGCATAAAACAGGTGGGCATGGAGGTGAAGATCTGGTTCTCTGTTTCTTTTTCTTCTATAAATAGAGATCGTAGAGAAATGATGGAGGTTTGAGCAGGTTCTTTTCTGGTGGAGAGGGCCAGAGCTTTTCCCACATGGACACAGGAAGACTTAGGTTACTGGATACTGAAGCCAATGTCAAGACTTTTTATTTTGAAACATAGTGGAAAAGGTGCTGCTCTGATTTGCATCCCACGGAATTCTTACATTGATGGTGATCACCAGAGTGGCCCATGCTTATTCACTCACCTGATGTCTTTGCCAGGTTAGCGCAGAACAGGCATACCTGGCTCAAAATGTTAGCAGACCAATTAAGGCAGCTTTCCACAGTACAAAGTGCCCTAAAGGGGACCAAAGATCTGGCCTTAATTGCCTCAAAAAAAAAAAGTGTTGAACTTCTAGATCGGGGTTCCCAAACTTTTTATCCCTAAGGCCCACCTGTGCAACTGCAATAGGCACTGCGGTCCACTATTAACACTTCCCGCTGCTTTCTGGAAGGGGAGACTGAGGGTAAGGAGGGTGCCTGCCCAGGGCAGGCAGTGACTCAAGCTGTCTGCGAGGTGGCCGAACCTTTACATTGTGACCCCCGCACTATCAATGTATACAGTTTGATAGTGCCCCCTCCCCCCACCCCCCTCGCCCACCAGGCAGGTGAGCCGTCGAAATCAGGCAAGGGGCTGCTGAGCATGTAGCCTGGCCTTCCCGGATTGCCACACATTTGTCAGGGAGGGGACACCGCGGGGCGCCTCACTTCAGCCGGGATCAGGGCCAGCAAAAGGACAAAGGGGCCAGGCAGGTGCCACAGCCAGTCCCCGCTGACACCCTCTGCCTCAGCAGCCTGAGTGCCTTGAGCTTGGCACCTGACAGTCCTACCCCACCTGACAGTCACCCAGCCAGCACCTGGCGTGCCTCACAGGCAACCCCTGCCCGGAATGAGGGAAGGGCTTGGGAGCTGCCAGTGCCAGGCAGAGGCAGGTGCTCGGGCCGGGCCTGGCTGTTACCTATGACAGTCCTGATCAGGGTATTGTCCAGGCGGAAATAGAGCAGCATCACCAAGCCTCAGTCCCTGGGGAGGGCTGTGAGGCCAGTACTCAAGGGAGCCCGACAGCCACGGATCGCAGGGTGTGGCAGTTCGGAGCAGGAATGGCTGTGAACCCTCCAGCCACTCTGGGGTCCACAGCCTCTCGGGGCCAGCCCCTTCTCCTTGCTCACTGCCTCCGTTTTGCCCTCTGCCACCAACCACAGAGTCGCTGGGCTCCTCTGGCCCTGGGCGGGCGCCATCGCCAGCTGCCACTCTGTCACTGTCCACTTCACAATGCTCCTCCGCATACCCTTCCGAAACTCCACCCATGGCTGCACCAGTGGCCCACCCGGGACTGTATATCGTGGCCCACAGTTTGGGAACCCCTACTCTAGATGAGACATAAAGCAGTCTGTAGAAGAGAGCACAAAACCAAGAACCAGGAAGTCCTGAGCTGTAATCCCTGTTTTGTCAATATCTTGCTGTGTGACCTTGGGTAAATCACTCAATTTCAGTATCTGTGTTTCCCTCCCTGTAAAATGGGCATAACAAACCTTCATAGTGCATTTGTGAAGGTTAATGTTTGTATGGTGCAGTGAAGATATACAGCTGAATGGCAGGATGGTCCAGTGGTTGGGGCAATAGCCTATGATTTGAGATACCTGTGTCCAATTTCCTCCTCTGCCACAGACTTCCTATATGATCTTGGAAAGTCACTTAGCCACTCTGCCACAGTTCCCCATTTGCAAAATGTAGATCATAGTATTTCCTTGCCACAGAGGGCTGTTGTGAGGATATATACTTTAAATTAGAGTGTGAGGCGCTCAGAGACTACAGTGATGGGGTCCATATAAATGCCTTACATAGACAGCATTATATATGTACTAAGGATTTAGATTGGATAGTGTAACCACAGACACTATTTTGATTCATGTAAACATCTAAATCCTTTTCTGAATGTCACAAAGCGGTGAAACAGGCTGGGATGGAGGAAGAGGAGAGACAATGTCAATGACCCATTGTCACCGTTGGTCTGCTGCCATGATTTTAAAGCCGGCACTGCTAGCTGGGGGAGGAAGTGGAGTGACGTTACTGGCACTAGTGTAGTGTTGCAAGGAGAACAGAAGACCACTGACCCAGTGAGGCAAAGCAGTTTGCTGAACAGCAAAAACAAAAGAACTAATCATACTGTTCAGATATAAAGTGTAGTATTTGCTACATGATTTTGTTTTAGTAGAGTGCTGAATGCACTTATCTACAAAAAAAAGCATCTTGTTGGCGGTTTTAAGAAATTGGTAAATAATAACTCAAGATAATGATCAAAGTCTCTGAGACTTACAGACCTTAGTGGGAAAGAGTCCTTTCTTAATTATCCTGGTGTAAACCCAGAGTAACTTCAGAAGTTGCCTTGTACTTTGTGTAGCCATTTACAATTATGTAAAGTGAGTGCAAATCTGGGTAAAATGCTACCAAATCAGAAAGGCAGTACTCTACACCCCCTTTCCACAGTGTAAATGACTACACAAAATGCAAGGCAATGTCGAACCAGACTCTATGACTCTGACCTAAAGAATTTACAATCTAAATACACACATACAGGCTGCAGAGCATTCGATTCGGGTCCAAAATTGCAGGCTTTTTATCTGTGTTCCCCCAATCCTGGGGCTGCCAAGGACCAGCCTCATCTCAAGGGCAAATAAAAGCAGTGTTAAATCTGTTCTATCGTGCCCGTACTGCTAGCAGTTCTCAGTGGCCATTTCGACAGCCAGGGATCAGCTGGACACAGACACACCCCAGCCACATGCCTTTTTCTTCTGCCACACCTCTTCAGCTTTCGGGGGTGTGTGAGTGAGTGACATAGGAGCCATTTTGGTGGCTCTTCACCATCTAAGGATTCCCCTATGATGGAGCAATAATCTGGGTATCACTAAACTGGCGTTATAGTTGCTTGGCATCGCCAGAGCAGCACAAGCAGCTCCTGTGCAGAACAGGATCTCGCCCAAAATACTGTATGCTTTCCACAAAGCATTATTTCAGTAATAACCTGAAAGATATAACATCTAAGGATAAATCCTTTGCCATTACAATTCCACATTATTCTCTTTATTGCAATGATCTCTTCTTCCAACAACCCTCTCTTGCGTACTAGTGCCCCATGCTGGAAATCATGATAATACAGCGTCAACAAAAGGTTTCATAAGACACATAAGGGGTGCCCGGTAAACCGACTTTTCGTCCTTCATCTAATACAAAAATAGGATTTACATTTATCTCCCTCATCCCAGTATCTTGTACAGTTTGCACTTTTACAGTGATCCATATAAACTATACATTTCTTCTCAATGAACAACAGGATAAGCTGAAATTCTGAAAGAATTTTCCCTATTAAAGAAACAGAGAAAGAGAACCAGAGTACGTTAGATGAAATTAAAGGAATCACTTACCCTTAAAATCTAATACATCCAACCATCTCCTGGTTCTCTTGCAACTGTGGGTTGTCGTTTTTCGTCCTGGTTGTCTCCTATTGCTCGGTTTTAATATTTCCTCTGCATTTCAGTGTCGCTGGTGTAGGAGGAGACTTAAATTGAGGCCATCAATCACCAGCCCACTCTTAGTGTGCAGCAGGCTGGGAGTTGTAGTCCAAAATGCAAACATCTAGCGTACTTCTTTTCTGACTTACACTAGTATAAATTGGGAGTAACTCTACTGAAGTCAATAGAACTACAACTTTGAAAACTAAGTGAAAGGAGAATCTGGCCCATTACAATTAGATTCTTTTTGTTCTTTTTCTTGCTTCACTGATTAAAAATAACATGTTGTTGAATTAGAACATCTTTAATACAATAAGAATTCCAGATAAAGGGGTTTAAGAGAAAGTTTGGACAGGCAGCCACTTGAAAAAAAAAGGATAACTTCTTATGTATTTTGATAGAAAGCTTTAATACTAAGTAGTCTATGATAATTAGGTCTCATGCCACTCTGGGTACATCTATACAGGGATAAAACACCTGTGGCTGGCCTGGGTCAGCTGACTTGGGCTGTGAGGCTCAAAATCGCTATGTAGATGTTGGGGATCAGAGTCCCAGAGCTTGAACTCCAGCCCAAACATCTATGCAGCTATTTTTAGCCCTGCAACCGGAGGCCCACAAGCCCAAGACAGCTGACCCGAGCCAAGCTGTGGCTGTGCCGTGGGTCTTCTATCTCTGTATACATGTACCCTCTAATGTTTTCCTCAGGGCAAAAAGACAAGAGATGCATTTTAAAACACTAAACAGTTATATTTCTGTATAAGTAAACTATGACTTATTTATACAGTGCAAGTAACATACACAGCACTTTACAGGTAAATATAAAGATGATGGGCTAAGTCCTGTTCTCAGTTATACTGGTGTAATTTCTAAGTAACCCCACTGACTAGAGTGAAGTTACTTTGAATTTACACTAATGTAAATGAGATTTGAATCAGGTCCAAGATCCTTACCCCAAGGCACTTACAATCCAAAATTAGACAGAAAACATAACCAAGTGACAGTGTGTGTACATTGAGAGGGTGGGATAAACAAAAGAAGAGCCAACAGCATCCTTTGAGGCTCAGTTTCCTGTAGAAAGTAAGAGTAAAAGCTTACTGTTTTCTTGGATCTCTCACTTTCTTATTATTATTTAAAAAATGTAAAAATTAATTAAGTATCATTCTGTGAAGGAATAGCCTTGATAGGCTTTGCAAAGGAAGTGACTTTTAAGGAGGGATTTAAACATGATGAGACAAATTTCACCCTCAGATACTTTTACAGAACTTCCACCAGAGTCAATGAGCTTAGGGGGAACTTGGGTGGTGGGGAAGTGCAAGTTGACAGGGTTTTATGCAGATTTTATTCTCAGTTGGAAAAGGAGGCTTATGGGAAAAATAACTACAGCACGGAAGAAGCAAGGGAACAGGAGAAGAGGCATGGGGGAGCACAGACAGTCCCAGGAGCAGAAGTGGTGGAGAACGGGAACAGGGAGCAATAGAAGAAAATAAATTCAGTAAGGGAGGTAAACTGGATTGAGAGGGGTAATTGAGAAACTATGGATACTAATGGTGGGGTGGAGGGCAGTGACCTCCTTAAAACGTCATGCACGTTTTATTAGCAAGACAAGGTGGGTGAGGTAATATCTTCTATTAAACCAACTTCAGTTGGTGAAAAAGACATTCTTTCAAGCTTACATGGAGCTAGTCTCCAGACCTGGGAAAGGTACTTGGAGGAGCTGGAGATGATAGCTTGATGTAAGTAAGAAAGCTGCTTAGGCAAAGATTGTAACTTGCTAAAGTCAGGTTTTACTAGAAAGCATGTTATTTTGTTTTGTTTGTAACTATACCATACCAGTCTCTTTTTCTCTTGGTTACTATCACTTACATCTCTTCTTAATAAACTTATTTTATTATCAATTCATCTCAGTACTGTTATACTAAAGTAAACCATGCATCCTCAGCTGCACCGACTGGCTGGTGTGAGTGCATTCTATCACTCTGAAGAAAGCAAACTTGGTAATTTTTGTGAATGGAGAACACTGCAGAAAAACATCTATGGGGAACTTGAGAACTGGGTTTCAGTGAATGTTACCTGCAAGATAAAGGAAAGGTAAGCAGAGTCTCGAGGAGTTTGCTGATGATGCAGACAGACTGGTGTGGCAACTGGCAAGGAGTTGACTCATGCCGTTTAAGCTCCAGCAAAGCTCTCTTTGGCAGAGGGGTAACACAGTAGCTTACTGTCAGGGCACCCCAAGAGAGCATCACAACACTGCAAAAGCACTTTTTTTTTTGCAATTTTTTCCTCGGGCCTTTTGCTTCCCTGATGTAGACAGGTTTGGCCAGTTATCAACCCCTTACTCAAGCCAGCCCCCAAATACCCTTCTCTAGCCCCCAGCCTGCCCCAAGATACCCCTCCTAGCCTCCCAACTCCATCCCACCCCAAAATGCTTCTCCCTAACCCCCAACTACACCCCTAAAACACCCCTCCCTAGCCCCTCAACCCCATCCTGCCCCAAATACCCCTCCCTAGCCCCATAATCCCATCCTGCCCCAAAATATCCCTCCTACCCTCCCAACACATCCCACCACAAAATGCCTCTCCCTAATCCCCAACTACATCCCCCAAACACCCCTCCCTAGCCCACAAATCCCAGCTCCAGCATACCTTTTCCTAGCCCTCAACCAGCCCCAAAGCACCCCTCCCTATCCCGCCAATCCCATCCCTAGCCAGCCTCAAGACACCCATCCCTAGCCCCAGTCCCCATCCCCTCAGCCTCCCCCTAACCTCCCTGTCTATCAATGCCTCTCCGTCCCCCCATTCTCTGGGCCCAGTCCTATTTAACATATTCATAAACAATCTGGAAAAAGGGGTAAACAGTGAGGTGGCAAAATTTGCAGATGATACAAAACTACTCAAGATAGTTAAGTCCCAGGCAGACTGCAAAGAGCTACAAAAGGATCTCACAGAACTGGGTGACTGGGCAACAAAATGGCAGATGAAATGTAATGTTGATAAATGCAAAGTAATGCACGTTGGAAAACATAATCCATTGGAAAACATAATCCTAACTATACATATACAATGATGGGGTCTAAATTAGCTGTTACCACTCAAGAAAGAAATCTTGGAGTCATTGTGGATAGTCCTCTGAAATCATCCACTCAATGTGCAGCGGCAGTCAAAAAAGTGAACAGAATGTTGGGAATCATCAAGAAAGGGATAGTTAATAAGACAGAAAATAACATATTGCCTCTATATAAATCCATGGTACGCCCACACCTTGAATACTACGTACAGATGTGGTTGCCCCATCTCAAAAAAATTATATTGGAATTGGAAAAGGTTCAGAAAAGGGCAACAAAAATTATTAGGGCTATAGAACGGATTCCGTATGAGGAAAGATTAATAAGACTGGGACTTTTCAGCTTGGAAAAGAGGCGACTAAGGGGGTATATGATAGAGAGCAAGGTCTATAAAATCATGAGTGGTATAGAGAACGTAAATAAGTAAGTGTTATTTACTCCTCATAATACAAGAACAAGGGGCCACCAAATGAAATTAATAGGTAGCAGGTTTAAAACAAAAACGAGAAAGTATTTTTTCACGCAATGCACTGTCAACCTCTGGAACTCCTTGCCAGAGGGTGCTGTGAAGGCCAGTACTATAATGAGGTTCAAAAGGGAGCTAGATAAGTTCATGGAGGATAGGTCCATCAATGACTATTAGCCTAGGGTTACCATATTTAAAAAATAAAAAAAGAGGACCCTCCACGGGCCCTGGCCCCGCCCATTTCCCCACCCCCAGCCCCGCCCAACTCCGCCCCTTCCCCACCCTAACTCCGCCCCCTCCTCCCTCCCACTCCCAGCCACGGGGAAAGGGCTGCCCGAGCGCTACCGGCTTCACGGTTTGCTGGGCAGCCCCCAGACCCTGCGCCCCCGGCCGGCGCTTGCCCAGTGCAGCTGGAGCCCGGGAGGGGAAGCGCCCAGCCGGGGGCGCAGGGTCTGGAGGCTGCCCGGCAAACGGTGAAGCCGGTAGCGCTGCCTCGGGCAGCTTGGCTCTTAACAGAGCCAAAGTCTGAGAGGGGAGGACTCACAGAGCAGCCGCTGGAGGGGAAGTGCCCGGACGGCATTTTTCCCGGACATGTTCCGCTTTTTGGCAATTCCCCCGGGACGGGGGTTTGATTAACAAAAAGCCGGACATGTCCGGGAAAAACCAGACGTATGGTAACCCTATATTAGCTAGGATGGGCAGGAACGGTGTCCCTAGCCTCTGTTTGCCGGAACTGGGATTGGGCGACAGGGGATGGATCACTTGAGGATTGCCTGTTCTGTTCATTCCCTCTGGGGCACCTGGCATTGGGCACTGTCAGAGCACACGCTACTGGGCTTCCTGGACCTTTGGCCTGACCCAGTATGGCCGCTCTCATGCGCTGATGGTCTCCCTTTACCCCCCCAAGCCCCGCCCAGTCTCTCTGCTGACCCGTCCCGCACACTGCAACCATACTTGCTTCCTTCCCGCTTTTTCCGGACTGGGATAGGCCTCCCGCCTGTTCGGCCCGCCCCTTGCTAGCCACGATTGGTCGCTCGCTCTCGGGGTTGCTCGGCAAGCTGGCGCTGCGGTAGGTGCTTTGGGAGGTGAGGCGCGCGCCGTTGGCTGGAGCGGAGAAAGTAGCACGTTAGGTTCAGCCGGCGGTGTGAGTGAGCGCGGGCCAGGCTCGCACTCGGCTATTGTTGCCAGGACAGCTCGTTACCGGGGGGCTGCCGGGACCGCGGCGAGAGACAGGCCCAGCGGCAGTCATGAGCGGCGGGGTGTACGGGGGAGGTGAGTGCCCGCCCCCTCCCGCCCATGGAGCTCCACCTCCGAGCCCCTGCACCCCAGGGCTGTTCCCCACGAGCCTCCTCCCGCCCCCCTCCGAGCCCCTGCCTCCTGCTGCTCCCCCAGAGCTGATCCTCGCGAGCCTCCCCCTGCTGGCCCCCCTCCGAGCCCCTGCCTCCTGCTGCACCCCAGGCCCTCCTCTGAGCCCCCTACGAGCCCCTTGCCTGCTGCACCTACGGCTGTTCCCCACGAGCCTCCCCCAGGCCCCCCACCAGCCCCTGCCTGCTGCACCCCCAAGCCCCCACGAGCCTGTGATCTAGTTTGTCCGTTACATTTGCTGACACTTCCCACAAGGGTCTGGGCTGTCTGCAGCTTCCCCCCCATCCGTGAACCTTTCTGTTCCACTCTCCCCATGCAGCTGTTTCCCCACTTAATGCTGCTGTCGTTTCCCAAACCATGAGCCTTCTTGCAGTCGTTCTGCTGCATCTCCCCGCTTCCTGCAGCTCTTGCCAGTCCCAGTTGTTTGTGGCTGCTCTGATCCATGAAGTGACAGCTTTGCTCTAAGCAGTTCTCTCCGCTGAAGTACAGCTGAATTGCTCCACCTATGAACATCTCTGTCTCTCTCTCTGCTGCAGCTCTCCTTTATTAAAACTTCATTTTCCCCACATAGTTCTTCCCATCAGAGCTATAACTCCACTTTCCATTCAGCTTTCTCTGCTGCAGAAAGGCACAATGCTTCAATATACGTTGCAAGTTTTCATTAAAATGGAAAGTCTAACTAATTTGAAGGCCCTCTTAGTTTCTATCTTTGGTAAATTTCATTGAAGCTTTTCCCACTTGTTAGAACTGTCAGACAGCCAGATTAGTGGTGTCAGGCAACATTTGGTGCTGTTACGTTGGTGGTGGGAAATTCAGGTTAGCACTACAAGAATAAAGATTTATTTGTAAGCCAAGGTATTGCAGTCTTGCACCAGAGCTACAAGATTAAAGATTTAATTTTGCCAAACAGGACCCCAATCTTGAGCCTATACAGAGCCTCTTTGGGGATCGGTGCTTAAAAGAATGAATGTATTTCTTAATTTAAACATCAATGTCTATAGACTGTTACATCTAATTTTAACTTTTTTTTTCTGTTTAATTTCTAATAATCCAAGGATGTGGGGCCCACGTAACTTGCTGTTTGAGTAAATCATAACACATTCTGAAAATCTCTTCCAGAAGATGGTTCAATTTTTTTTTCCTCTCTGCAAAAATTGCCTTTTTCGCTTATTCTGAACGAAAGTACTGTTATTTAGTTAAAATACAATGGCTTTTTTGGATCACTCTTGTGCAACTTAAATGCCTGATAGAAAATGTTCTATTGTTCTTTGCCAACTTTAAATCCTGGTTAAAAGTTGTGGTGATGGTTTGCACTCCTGTTTTACAAAAAGTATCTTGGCTTGTATGTTTTTGCTGGTAAGCACAGTGTTTTTAGTTTTTGTTATATGACTACTAATTACTGACTGCCTGTTTACTAATAATTCTTACAGATGAAGTTGGGGCTCTTGTTTTCGATATTGGTTCCTATACAGTGAGAGCTGGCTATGCTGGTGAGGACTGTCCAAAGGTAAGAGTCATTGTGAACGTATAAGATTAAAATGTAAACCAGTATTATACGAGCCAGCAAACAAGTTCTGAGTTTGTAGAAAATGTTTTGTTTTTTTAAATGTATAGCTGAAATGAAAACAGTACTTGAGTGAGTAAACAAATACACACTGTGTAATTGCCATACCCTGTCCACATTTTACATTGCAGGTTGACTTTCCCACTGCTATTGGTGTGGTACTGGAAAGGGACGATGGCAGCACCCTGATGGAAATAGATGGTGACAAAGGCAAACAAGGGGGCCCTACTTACTACATAGACACCAATGCACTGCGAGTTCCAAGGGAAAACATGGAGGCTATTTCACCCTTAAAAAATGGAATGAGTATGGTGCTCTGTCTTCTTCCTCTTGTTCTTAAAATCTGATCACTAACTTTATATTCAGCTGCAAAGTTACATCTGTCGTATGCAAAAAATATTAATATTTCATTTGCATTAATATTCTTGGTCTAAAAGTGAAAAACATTTTATCCTAAAGTTATTTTAATTATGAGGCTGTGAACATTTGCTTGATCTGAGGAAAAACTATAGAGGTTTCCCCCATGTAATGAGTTGGAATAGATCCCATCTGATGATGGTGGTGGGGAAAAAGAAGGGGATGAATGTTATTGGTACAGTAAGCAGTATAGACCTTTGTGAAGCTGCTGAAGTGTGTGAATTTAAGACTGTTGCTCAGGAGAAAATTGGTTGGTTGGTTGATCTGTGTGTTTTAAAGTTATGTTTTTAAGATGACTCACTTAACTGTGTCTTTCTGAAAACGCAATAACATTGTCTAAACTGCTGCAACTGCTTTAACATTTTTACAGTTGAGGACTGGGATAGTTTCCAGGCAATTTTGGATCACACATACAAGATGCACATTAAATCTGAAGCAAGTTTGCACCCTGTCCTAATGTCTGAAGCACCAGTGAGTAAAAGCATATTTCCTGTTTTGAAATGTTGTAATGAACAAATTGTCATTGGGATTTAGGAATGTTTTAATCTTGTTTGTACAAATCTTATACAGAATTGTAAGTTAGGAATTTTGAAATTTTTAGAAAATTAAGAGGAGGTAACTAGACCCTGCGCGGATACAAAATTTGTATCCACATCCAATCCGCGATCTGCAAACATGGATATAAAGTGGATATCTGCAGATTTGCGGGACTCTAGAGGTAACAATTTAAAAATACTCTGCCGGATTAGTCTCTGCATTTTATTTTTTGTTAGTTTAGTTTAGTTTTAGTCAGTAACTTGAAATAACCACTCTTTAGCACATACTGCCCACTCTCTATTCAAATGGAGATTCATAGATTCTAGGACTGGAAGGGACCTTGAGAGGTCATTGAGTCCAGTCCCCTGCCCTCATGGCAGGACCAAATACTGTCTAGACCATCCCTGATAGACATTTAT
>NW_020664439.1:40656266-40701418 GCF_002925995.2 Terrapene triunguis
AAGTCATTAAGCATCTCTGCCATTTCCAAGTTTCCTGTTACTGTTTCTCCCTCTTCACTGAGCAGTGGGCCTACCCTGTCTTTGGTCTTCCTCTTGCTTCTAATGTATTGATAAAAAGTCTTCTTGTTTCCCTTTATTCCCGTAGCTAGGTCTTCACATATTTCAAGCTGGATTTCCTCTTAGATCCTTTGTTTTGTAATAGCTTTCTCTTGTTTCTTGGGGAGGGTGGGGGAAATGTAAAATTGTAGATGATCTTTTATTATACTAACTAAAAATAGAGATGTTTTTGAAAATCTTTCATTACATCAAGCCCTTCAAAACAGAACCAGGGAGAGTAATACGTATAATGGCAAAGCTTTAACTTGGTTCTCTGGATTACTCAGTGGCCTGATAGATCAAATAAAAATGTAGGAGTAAGAATGTAAGTAGACACGTAGGCTGCAGTTCCCCACCTTACTGTGCTCTAGATTAGAAGGCACAATACAGGAGTCTGAATATAAACCACAGAGGATGCATACAATGAAGATGAAGCCTCCTTTACATACAATTATTGTAAATAAATTTTTTCCACATTAGTGTGTTGAAAGTGGTGACTTGAAAGGGTCTGGATAGGCTCAGGTAGGGAAGGGTATGAGGGATTGAACTGAGAATGGATGCCTTTCACTTTTCAGCTAGCAGTTCAAAGGCACTTGGATATTACAGAGAAAGCATGCTGTAGAAGTATCCATAAACAAAAATAAATTCACCCAAGGCTGGTAGTAAATTCAAGTTGGTGGTGTTTGAAGGCTGTGAAATGAGTTCTTGGTTTTGTTCTAGTTCTCTGTGTATAGATGTCCACGTAACAGAACATACCATCACAGTTGATCTACCTGAAACTGTCAAGAGGGCAGCTACTAAATGCATAGGGAGACTGTGCTACCCTCCCACTCCTAAACATGATCCCTCTGGAAGGGTTGAGGTACAGTGATGGAGTATGGAGCAATCTGCATTGGGGGTTGCCTGTTCAATAGCTAAATAAAGGTCTTCAGTCAGACTCCTAACATGAGGGCTAAACTCACTTAACAATTGACTTAGAAGAAGTTCACAATAAAATGAGACTTGCAATCCACAGGTGTGCCTTAGCACATTGTCTTTGCCTTTGCTTCAGTAAAGCTATGGTAAGATGCTTTGAGAGCTGGGAAATCTGAATTCAGTTTTCTCCCTTGGGCAAGCCACTTTACATCTGTGTACATGTACATTTCCTCATGTAAAACAGGAGTAACACTTATTTCACAGGAGTGTTTTGGGCTCTTTCATAAAGATCTTTGAGATTCCGATATGGAAGGGGTTCTAGAAGTGTAAAGTAGTAACAACAGAAATAATTTATTATTTTAATAGTTTAAAGTTGAACCTCCTGGAAATGCATGTAAATGTCCTTTAAAATTTCAGAAAGGCCTCCTGTGTTTGTGTATGAGTCTGGAATGAAATGCTTGTGGCACAAAAAGTGAATTCTCATCTAAGGAAATAAAGTTCGAAGATATATATATTTGTTTTGCTTTATGTAACTTTGCAACTGTTCTTAAAGTACAACTTTAATAATCCTAACTTTCTTTTTATATCCTGCTGGCATCCTGTGAGCATACAGTAATAAATATAATGGATCTTGAGGTAAAAATAATATTTCTGTTTTGCCTGTTTACCTATTTTTTTCTCTTTTGTAGTGGAATACCAGAGCAAAGCGTGAGAAATTGACAGAACTGATGTTTGAACATTACAATATCCCTGCTTTTTTCTTGTGTAAAACTGCAGTTCTTACAGCGTATCCTTGAAATGTTGATCTATGTATTTTTCCAAGAAATAAAGCAAGCTTCTTCAAAGTGGTATTATTAGAATAAGATAACTTACTCTTTTCTTTCTAACCAAAATGAATATTTCTGTAACCATCCATACGGCTGATGTGAACAGAATAGCTTCCACTTCTGTGCTTTCTCCTTAATGCTCAACTTTGAAAACCCCTTGGTGTGATTCCTATCCTGGGAGACAACTTTTTCTAGTTTATATTTACACCCTATGCTGTTTGTTAGAGCTCAGCATGCCTAAAATGGCTTTGCTCAGATTACTAAAATGCAGTAATTTCGGTCTTCTGCAACAGAAATCTTCTGAGATCACTGATTAAGCCTTACACTGCATTATGTAAATATCTTAAACTAACATGTACGTTTTAATAGGCAGTTTAGAATCTAAATAAATGGGAAATATTTTATTTAGAGATTGCTGCAGAACATTTCTTTGAATTTTATATCATTTCTCATCCAAGGAGCTCAAAAATCAGTTTGCAAACATAAATAAATTAAAGCCTAACGTGTATGCAAGGTTGGTACTTATTACCCTTATGTAGAAGGGTAAAGGGATGAACATTGCAAGTCACTTGTGAGGCTAGGAATAGAACTCTTAGGGTCCTCGTTGCTAGTTGTGCTCTAACTATTTGACAAAATTCTCTCCCAAGTGTAAATTCTGTCATTCTCCCTAATCCTTCTGATTAGCTTTGCTAATGGTCGATCCACAGGCCTAATTTTGGATAGTGGAGCAACTCACACCACTGCTATTCCAGTGCATGATGGATATGTACTTCAACAAGGTAAAAAGTTTCAGATGTATAATTTATATACTGTGTTCATTACATTAAGAAATGAGTTTTATTACTAATATTAAAAGAAAATGTGGTATCTTTGAATAGGGAGAAGCTTGTGTTTTTTGTGGAGGGTGGGAGATGGGCTTTTTTTGTTTCAAATGAACAATTTATTGCAGACATCTTGTTCTGTAAGGATTTGAACGTAGTCCAAAATTCTATTTATATTTTGTAGGCATTGTAAAATCACCCCTTGCTGGAGACTTTATTACTATGCAGTGCAGAGAACTGTTTCAGGAAATGAACATAGAGCTAATCCCTCCATATATGATTGCATCAAAGGTGGGAAAGTTAACTGGATTTAAAAAGTGTTCATTTTTCAGAGTGTAGATTGTTGACTGACTGTACTCTTCTACAATTGCAGGAAGCAGTTCGCGAAGGATCACCAGCAAATTGGAAGAGAAAAGAGAAGTTACCTCAGGTCACGAGATCTTGGCACAACTATATGTGTAATGTAAGTAAATCCTTTCTTCTCCCTTGGCCCACAAAGAAATCCCATATGCTAGTGTATATTACAGGAAGCTTTTTGTGTGAGGAAAAATAGAAAACTTTCTGTCTAAAAAAATAGGAAAGGACATTTTTCTTCTTTTTGGAGTGGAGATAGGAGAAATTTTTAAAATCGGTTTAGCTGCTCTTTCATCTTTAGAATATAATTCCATTTAGATAATCTTATTTTTGTCTCCTGTTTGAAACTTGCAAGCACTGAAAATTCTAGGGCATTATGGCTTTACTTCCTGGATAGGCTTGTAGGAGTGGTTTTAGTTCGTGCTGATGTTTATAGTTAAATCTGAATTTTTTTTTTAATTTGTGTGTGTCACAATAAAATAGTTACAAGGGTAAAAGCATGGAAAGTGTGTGTGTGTGTGTGTGTGTGTGTGTGTGTGTGTCAAGTCTTGGGCACTCTCATACTTGTCATCGCCTTTAACGTTCCATTTTGTAATGCAATACAGAAGATCATTGCATGTGATGGGATAAGTTCCTAATAAAGGAGTTACCATACTGGGGTGCACCTTTGTAATCCTAAATCAGATTTCTCCTCCCACAATTCCTTTGTGGGAAACTGAAGCTCTGTCTTGAGAGTCTGCAGGTCTGGTCTTTTGTGGTGTTGCAGTGATATTGCTGAGCTCTTGGTTCTCCATTAGTTAAATCTTCAGCTCTCAATTAGGCTTTTATCATCCGATCATATTCCCAGACAGACACCGCCAAATGGATATATTATTAAATATGAAAATCCATGATAACTGTGATCAAGTCCAGCCTTGATTAAAAATTCCTGAGGGGAAATACTCCGCTGTCATTATGGGATGTGCCCTAGCGTCTGACTTCTTTAAAACCTATTGTGCTTGAAACAATACCTCTTATAGTTGTTTCTAGGGATTTAGCACAGCAAATTACTTATGTACTGAAATGCATTCATAGCTTTTTAAAGAAGCTTTGCACATATTTTGTGCACTCAGTTTTGTGATTCCAAATTTACTTGCTTATGGTTTAAGGCTTTTGTCCAGTTTCACATTTATGTAATTATAACATAATACTGAATTCTGAACTGGAATCCTTATAACACACCTTTTTCTTTTATTCTTCTCTCCATAGTGTGTAATTCAGGATTTCCAAGCCTCTGTCCTCCAAGTGTCAGATTCAACCTATGATGAACAGTATGTCATTGTATCTTTGTAAAACTAGCAATATGTGTATGTCAAATGTATTTATCAGAGTAGGAGTCCATGGTTTCTATTGTTAAGCGTATTGCAAAAGTATGATGATATACAAAATCATTTACTTTTGGTGTTAGGAATAGCTGGATTAGAGATTACACTTGCCATGCCAATGTGCATAAATTCTAATGACAATCAGAAAGATTGCCAAAAGCACAGGTCATATTAAAATTTGTTCTTTACAATTCTTTGTTTATGATGCTGTTTAGATTATTCACTGCATTATGATTTAGCATCTTTACTTTCTGACCAATGTTCTGATCAATATCAATCTCCAGGGTAGCTGCACAGATGCCGACCGTTCATTATGAATTCCCCAATGGTTATAATTGTGACTTTGGTGCAGAACGTCTAAAAATTCCCGAAGGACTATTTGACCCTTCTAATGTAAAGGTAAAATAATGAAAGGAGTACATTAAAATTTGCAGAAATATAGTTTATTATGAAGCCCTTCTATGCAGCCTTTCCCTTTATATGTGGGTACAGTATGTTATGATGGCACAAAGATTGAAACTATGAAGCTCTGTATTTACACTGTATGCTTTCCGGGGCTACCTATGTTGGGGGTGGAGTAGTAGAAATGGAATTCAAGATATCAAGTGCTCCCTCCCAATACATCTGTTAGTCTTAAAGATATCTTTAGTCTTAAAGGTGCCACAGGACTCTCTGTTGCTTAATTCAAGATATGTGGTTCTTTCTTTAAATAAAACTCATGTGGTGCTGAGATCATGGTGATGAGTGTGAAATAAAAATTTAGATAAATTAAAAGATTTTTGTCTGCAGAGCTTTTAGACCCTTGTTCATTTACTGCTTTAATGTGCCTTGCTGTTTTGAAGCACTGATTTGTGATTTACTAATTTTGTTCCAGGGCTTATCTGGCAACACAATGCTGGGTGTTAGCCATGTTGTTACCACAAGCGTTGGAATGTGTGATATAGACATCAGACCAGTAAGTGCTAGTCAGACATGAATTATCTAAAGCATAGATATTTTTCTGCATGGTTACAATATATTTTAGCTATGAAATTTACTGAAGAGGCATGGACACTTGCCATCAGTTAAAATGGAGATCTTGACCTCTTGAGGTGCCTATACATTATCATCTACATGTTGTGTAGCTATTAGGGGAATATGCAGATAAAACACATCTGAAGATAACTGTTCCCATGGTTTGAGAAACACTAAGTCAGATTCTGACCGCTGTTGCACTGATGGAAATGCAGAGACTCCATTGAAATCCTGCGTTACTCTTGTTTCACACTGGTGTAATGAAACAGATAAATAAAATAGCATGTTAAATATCCAGAGTTTGATGACTCTACAATGTGCAGTGGGTAGCTTCAAACTGTCATTTTAGGTGCATAGCTTTTTGTGACTGTTCAGCCTCAAATATCTGAAGATTAAATAGTTTGATATTAACTCACTGTATGGTGCAGGTGGAAAAAGAAAGCATAAAATTAAAATTCTCCTTTTTTGCTTCCACCAACACCATCTCTTAAAGAGCATGCAACATTCAGCTGTGTGCAGTTCTCATGTTGGCTGCACTTGGGTTGGTCCATCCATTGCACTTCCTTAATTGCAAAGTCAACCTGGCTGGGTAGACTGTGTTCCGTCTTTGGCAACTGTCATATTAGTCAATGTAAATATAATATTGACACACACAATTTTTTTTTCTAATGGGGGAAAAAATCCTTCCTTTCTTGTGTTCTTTGTGGATGGTACATCTAGTTGTGCGTTCTTGTATCTCAGTGTGTGTGTGGGGGCGGAGGAACAGGGGGAGTATGAAAACAAGCTAGAAGTACTAAAGGTTAAAACAGTAAATAAAAGCCATTTAGAATCAGTCATCAAACTGCCTGTCCCCCAATGTATCTTTTAAAAGAATGATTTTTCACGTGGTAGAAATGATTGTACTAATAATGGTGTAACTTTGTCTAGATGTCAAGTGTACTTTTACTGCTGATCATATGTACTCCTGGCATTTTTCTTTTCTCTGCATTATGAAAACAAACATTTCCAAAATACGTTCAGAATGAACTCTTGTGTGTCACATTTTTTTCTTCCCAGGGCCTCTATGGCAGTGTGATCGTAGCAGGAGGAAACACTTTAATACAGAGTTTTACAGACAGACTGAACAGAGAGCTCTCTCAGAAAACTCCACCAGTAAGACAGCTTATTAAATTGCTGCTTTGGGTCATTTTTTGGTCTGTGTTTTTCCTTGTACATGCTGTTGCATGGTGTGCAAGCCCTGTCCTCCTTAGGGTAGGTCGGGGTAGTGATACCACTGCAGTTAAGTCTATCAGACAGTCCTTAAGCTGAGAGCAGCACAGCCCAGACGCCAGAGTCGTCATGGCAGCCCTGGACTGCATGGACTGCGTGGCCTAGCGGCCAGAGTCTATGCGGCTGCCCTTGGAGTCAGGGCTGTGCGGCCTAGTGGCCAGAGTCAGGGAAGTGGGCTGCCACCTAATGGTGGGTGGCAGCTGGGTAAGGGGACCCAAGCCCTTCCTCTCCACTGGGTCCCAGCCCAGGGACCTATTGGTGACAGGAGTGGCCCTCACCCAGTCAGCAGGGAATCTCCCATGGGCAGCAACCTGTACAGCGCCTGGGTCTTCAGGTTCCCTGGCGGGGGTAACTTCCTGGAAGTCCAACTCCCGGGGGTCTGCTGGAGATAGCAGTTCACCAGTCTGGTCCCTGGGTTCTCCAGTTCCTGCAGTCTCTAGCTGTAGCAGCTCCTAGCCTGGAGCCTCTATCAAGCATCTTCTCCCCTCAGTAGTCAGTCTAGAACGAGCTAGGCTGCTTCCTTTTATACTACGGCAGCAGTTAGAGCATGTCCAGCACGGTCTGAGAGGCAGGACTTCTGCCACCCTTGTGGGGTTAGCCCACACTGGAGAAGAAAAGGTTATCACACATGCCTATACAGGCACTGACTGCTGTATTGCAGCTTTGATTTCATTAGGATTATTCAGTGGCCACGGAATGCTTTTTTTTTTGTAAAAGGCAGAAGCGAGAGATTCACTGCAGTGTTAGCACCTCCATTGTGTTTCTAATCCTCAGGTTTTTTTGCAAATGTAACTAATCTCGTAAAGTAGGAAGTATTATCCAATTAGTATGTATTGGGACAACTGAAGGAAAGATGTCACAATTATGAAGGCTACAAAGGTAATCGATGTCATCGTCAGGATTGGAACATTGGGGCTTGCAGGCAATCCAGTCTTGTGCTCAGACTGCTTGACCCAGCCCCTTTTTAGCTTTAATGACTAAAGCGGGGCCACAAGTTGCAGACTGTTGAAAAAACTTATCCTGTTTCAAAGAAACTCAATGCAATTTGGAAATAAGTAACAGCATAAAACAGACCAGCAAATACTTAGCTAGTTTTAAAATACTGCATGTCTATCCCTACTTTCAGATAACGATTCTGGCTATTCTGGGCTGTGTAACTATTCTGGAGCCATAATGATAATTTCCCCTAATCATCTCTCTCTTCTGTTGTGTTGCTGGTAACCCATTTCCAAGGCTATTTCACTGATTCAGTTTAAGCTCATGTTAATATAGAAGATTTGTTCTCCGTGGATTGCACACACAAGTCAGACAGGCTACCAATAAACAGCAACCTGCTTCTTCATTTAACCTGTAATTTTTGGAGCACTGGACTCCAAAGTGCAAATCAGACAAGCTCCACATTACAGAAAATATAATAGAATTAGTATCTTTGACTTGTGTGTCAACAGATGAATTAAACACTTTGAATATTTGTCTGTAACGCAGTCCTAAGACCTCTTCCTCCCCATCCCCTTCAGGGGAAAAAGTTTTGAACCTTCAGTTGAGCTACCTATCAGTTTGACCTTGCTAATGTGTATTTTTTTTTCTCTGTTCAGAGTATGCGGCTGAAGTTGATAGCAAACAACACAACAGTGGAGCGGAGGTTCAGTTCATGGATTGGTGGTTCAATTTTGGCTTCTCTGGTCAGTAAACATACATAGCTTTGGGAAGGGATGCTGAGCAGCATCATTAGCTGAAAACCTAATTCCATAGGAGTCTTTTTAGTGATTGAGTTTCATAGCAGCTGCTGCTCCTGTAGTAGCTCTGCTGAGCATGGTGTGGGAGGGGAGAAACGTGATGATAAAATAATGAATACTCTATGCATAAACCTAAAGAATCTTAATTAAGCTCCTTTCCTTGCCTCCAAAGGGGAAGGAGGTGGGGCTCCTGAGGTATTCTCTTGCTGGATCTTTAGAAAACTACATGCCATCTAGAGCATTCTAAAAGTACTAAACTTGCAGGATCAGGCCCCAAAAGACATCTGAAAAGCAAGTTGCTGAGCACACATGAGACAAGGATAGCAGGGAGTAGTTTAGTAATATCCAGAAAGGGGATGGAAGCAACAGTTGATGTGACAATCTTCCCTAATTGCTTAACATGCAAACCCCAGTTTAAAGATACATTTAGATAGCTGGAGCCATGGTCCTGTGCTGCAGCCTAAAAAATATAAAGGCTGGTTTGCTTTTCATGCTGTCAGAGCTAATGATACCCTGGGTACAGCACTGAGTTGTTGTTTTTTTCCTGTTTTGCAGGGTACCTTTCAACAAATGTGGATCTCTAAACAAGAGTATGAAGAAGGAGGGAAGCAGTGTGTAGAAAGGAAATGCCCATAGACCTCACACTATGAGAAACTGCTGCCTTCCCAATGCTCCTTATGTTTCATAGCTTTAGTGTACTCAGGAATGGGATGGAATCTTTTGTAGAAAGTTTATACTGTTTTGGTTTTTTGCATACTTCAAGATCCATTTTTACAAACCTTAGACATTGTTTAAAAGGCCTAACTGGTCCTGTCACAGAAAATGGATGTTTCATCCCTTGAAATGCAATAACTCTTATAAGTATTTTATAATTTTGTATAAATGTCTATTTTCTCTAAAAATCTTTTCCTGTGGGTAGCTTTACAGGTTAGCTGGTAGATGCAATACTTTGAAATGCCCTTGCATCAAATTTATTAAAAAAATATTGTCTACTTTTACAGATTAGTCTTCCCTGTTGATATGCTGTCCTTAACAAATTACTCTAATTTGTCTTTTAAAAAAAATAAAATGGTCCTGTTTTCACATTTTGAGCAACACTGTTTTTCAGCAAGTATTCATACTCTTCTGTAATTAATAAACAATCCAGATGGAAAACTATTTTTTATACTTCTATCTATCTTAGGCAGCCCATTTCAACCTAAATTGTGAAGCTGCTGCAATAGCACTAGCCTTGTAGTGGAAAATGTTCTCTTGATATTCTCCTCTTTCATGGTGTACTATGAAGTAGTTAAGGCCCAGAATATAGGCTATGTATAAATTTGGTTCTAAAACTATTATGAATAGAAGTGAGTTCATTTCAGTGAATATTTGGCATATACTGTACTTTCCACCTTCAGAGGTATGAGAATGCACTTAGCTTGGACAACGTGTGTGATCTAGGTTAGTAGCGTCCTCATTTTAGAGATTGGGAACCTGAGGCAGAGAACAGTGACTGCCTAAAGCCACAAAGGAAATTTTGTGTCCAAGCTTGGTTTACAACTCAAGACCACGTGGCTCTGTTCTGTATTTAGATTCCACCCCTGCCATAATGAAGTTTTGGTTCTGAATTTTAAAATTCCCGTTAGAAAAGCACTGTGCCCATTTGTTCTTTAAACCAGTGGTCTCCAAAGTGGGATGCGTGCACCCCAGGGGGTATGCAAGAGGATCCTTCGGGTGTGCAGCAGGAGCAGCGCTGCTTCCCCCCCCCCCCCCCCCCCCCAGCAGTTCGGTCAGGAGTCCGAATGGCTTTTTTTGTTGTTGTTGCTTCGACGGTTTGGCTGGGAGCAGAGGGTGCGTGCTCAAAAATTTTTTACTGATGGGGTGCACGATCAAAAAAGTTTGGAGACCACTGCTTTAAACAATTAAAAATGGCCACATGAAAGCTCTTGACACCCTAACAATTAGGTTTACAATCTAATAATGATAAACCAATATCATAAAATAGTCATACAGGAAATAAATGAACACAGCTAGCCAATAACTTAAAATTGAAATGCTCCTTCATCTCCCAGGTGTAGACCCCTTAACCTCTCTACATGCCTCATCAACTAAATGACTTTAACAGCATGCCTTGATGGTCATCAGTTTGGGCTATTTTGGATCAAAGGAGAGACCAAGTTCCAGATTCTCAGGGCTGTCGGCTGCTAGCACCGGCCCCTCTCAAAACAAGGCAGGATCCAACTCAAGGGCCTCTGACTGCAACTGCAGTATGGCATACAGAGAGGGGTGATCATTCTGGCAGTCAGGGTAAGACAAATAAATTGATTAGGAGAAACTTAAATGGTGAAAATAAACAAGACTCTTATAACTGTACAACCACATTCAAGTGCCATTAGTGAAATGTCAGGATGTATCGAATATATGTTGGCAACAGGGCAAGGAGAAAATAAAGTTGACTTTTATTATTACTCCCTAAACTTAAGAAGGAAAACACGATGATGCAGAATGCCAGAGCCTGTTTGTTATGTGTATAAATAATGGAATAATTTATACCTCTCTATCAATTATAGAGTGAGGGAAAGCACACTGTATACTTTCTTCTAAGGACAAAAAAAAAAATTATATTATGACTAAAAAAAATCACTCATCTGTGACAGTTAACTAGTGCCTTTCCCAGAGCAAAAACAATTTCATCTACTTAAAAACAAATCCCTCCCCACATTTTTTGCTGTTTACCCTTTATGCTGCAGGGGAATATTTAGGAAGGCTAATATTTTCTCAGGTATTTAATTCCATCACAGCTTGTCCTATTTGATTACTTTTGTAGGTGGTAGTGTTAAATGTAGCTAGTTTTGTGGAAGGTTATGTTTGTAAACAGTGATTTTACTTTAATTTTGTAAAAAATTCAATGAGTGGTTATTGGTATGCAACTCAACTCCTGTTCACTATGAAATAGAGTACTAAAGATGAGTAAGCGCTTATGTCTTACCTACTCTATCTAGGTAAAAGTAGAGTTTCACTTAGAGACAGGAAAAAATTCTCTTCTGCATTGACTAGGACAATTAATTGAATCCAAAGTGGTTGTCGCTGCATATAGCATGGTTGAATCTAGCCACATCTGTCCTTTCCTTCAAAGCTACTTCTTTCAAACAATTACTGCTAACTGTATTCTTAATTTTTAATTTATTTCTTGACTAAACATTCTGGAAGACCAAAAGTGTTCTACAAGTGCATTGAATGGTTTTGTAATGGAATAATTGCCTTCTGTACAGATATAGCTTTTAGGCAGCTCAAGTTACATACACATTTTCAATGCTGCAGAATTATAGAATTCAGTTGTCCCGTTGATTAAGTCTCCATAGTAGATCCCAGCACCAGTTGCATTCAATTAATTATCAATTGACAGCTAACAAATATCTTTATTAATAGGGAAGAGCTGGGTGCTGCTATGTACATCTTAGTATACATCATACATGAAACTACCTAAACTTTAATTGCAAATAGCAAAGTTGTCCTTAACTTGTTACTTAGGTGTCAAGTGTTGTGCTACTAATAATGCAAATATTTATTTCTGAAGAATATTTGAAAGCTTTCCCCTGCCAGGAGCATAATTAAGCTGCAGGCTCTAATGTGATAAAGCAAAGAGCCAGTGACTTACAAAAATAAGTATAGGGCTATGTTAGAAAATGTGAACATTTCCACTGAATCTACCAAAGATAACAGGAATTTAGCCTGTGCTATCTTCAAGCTACTCCCTTCTTACTAAGAAAACCTGGACACAGCTATCAAGCCCGATTTAAAATTAATTTGACTGAGATGTGCCCTATCTAATTTACCATTGCTTTCTGTAGAGATGTTGCTCTTGAAGTTTCTATTCCTTTCCCTTACCTACTTGATTTTACAACTAGGCGGTCAGTTTGCTGGTGTAATTTGCTGCCTAATGCATTTGTTATTTTGTTGTACTTAAATAGAGCAGTCCAGTGCATTGGACAGCTGCTATAGCTTGTATAATGTGCTACGCTAAGTGTTAAGTGAAAAAAAAGGGAGAGAAGACCTCTTTATTAAAAGCTAAAGCAGACACATGTCTACAACTGCCTTGATTGCAATCTCTGTCTTGCAGATGCTTTTTTACCGTTAAGCATATACAATTCAGCTTTATAGTAAATGACATGTAATATTAAAACATTAATTTTCAGCACCTGGTTTCTGGAAAAGTAATATTTTATCAATCAGTTAAATGACTCAGTACAAATTTTCATTGTTTTGCTCTGAAGATCTCTCAACCCAGATATGAATTTTATTTTTAGGGTTGAGGAGCTTTATTTGGGCAGGGAAAAAGAAAGATCAAAGAACAAAAAACCCTCACAGGCAGCCCTGTTCTTTATCTGCTGCCCACTGAAAATATGTTCACACTACATGCCAGTCACATGTAGCATCTTAAGACTACTGCAATAAAACTATAACTTGCATCACGCTTCCAGCTTGATATTAATTCTGTGATTGTGCAGCAAGGTGAGGGAATTTCTTTTGTAAAAGGAGCTGTTTCTTTTTTTCTAAGCTTTTCATCCTTGCTTGTTTTTTCAAGTGTTGTTCTATTCTGAGTCTGTAATGAAGAAAAATAAGCATTAATTGTTAAATTTCATTATAGCCCAACACGTTCTCCAAGTCATATCACTTATGCCTACATTTTAAAGATTTTTTGACTCACTTTATTGAATTTTCTAAGACTTTCATAACTTTCAAACTGGGCAATTAGAACCCAGCTTAGCCAGTTAAACTATTAACAATAGTTCACTTAACCTTGGAGACTCAAGTTCAGCAATCAACATCATGAATTTATCAGAGGCTTGTGCTGGCTTCAGGACCTGGGCCCACCTAATACTGATAACAGTTGCTATGATGGGTAGAAGCTGGAACTAAAGAGGAGAAAGGGCACCTACTTTATATTAGCAATAATGCACTACGCCAGTTCCCCACTGCTCCAAGTTTTATGAACACACGGCTTTTATTCATGCTTTTCCCCTGCTATTCACAGGGAAAGGGCAGTTCTGCCATAGCTCCAACAGGAGAAGTATATTTCATGCAAATTGTATCCTCAAATGCTTTACAGTAACAAGTTACAAGATGCCTGGCATATGTCTGAAGTGAACAAATTAAGAGGGCAGCAATGAAAAATAAAAGGAGAAAATAGGCTCCTAGGGGGAAATAGCTGAAGTTGTTTTTAGTTTACAGAAGCTGTAGAGAAGATGTTTCTCCAGTTAATCACCCCTCTGAACCAGGAAACATACCAGTTGCTGACAATGGTTTTCAGTATCTGGTGCCCCTGAACTGCTAGCGGAAATAGAACAGTTTAACACTAGTGCAGAACTCATCTCTTAACCATGATTTCTGTAACAGTGCTCAAGACAGTTTTGTCCCATCTTCACTAGCAGATGAGCAATTTAACAGGAGTACAGGGGGCTATTGCTGACAACACAGTTTTCCAGTGTAAACAGGTCTTGAGTGGAAGACTCTAGAGGGGCAACAAGATGCATGATGGATTCCTACATGTGAATTTTAGAATTGTACCAATAATTCTTTACTGCTCCTTTGACTCTTGTCCTCTAGCAGAAAATTAGAGACACATCCAAACCACCAGGTCTCTGCTGTCATGCACTGGGACCTCTCCAAACATGCTTTTCAATGCAAAATTAAGGAGAAGTGCCAGCATGGATTTGTGGGAGAAAGTTAGTAAATTTGGTCAACTGGAGTACATTCCCTACACGGTGTTTAATAATGAAACAATGGACATAACTGGTTTATTTCAAACAAGCACTTGATACTGTAAATACAACAGATTAACAGTTCAAGATGAAGTAGCAACAGTGAAAGGAGTTAAAAGTTTTAGGAAAACAGAGGTTGCCAGTAGAGAGATAGTCCCAGGTCAAAGTAGTAAGCAGGAACTGGGTTAAGTTGCTTTGTGGTAGTATGCAATGGGAGATCTTTTCTAGTGACTAGACTGGAGGATGTTTAGATGGATACTAGGAAAGGCCAGAGAAGAGGCAGCTAGAGTAGTCCAGACAGGAGGATTATCAAGGTATGGACAATGGATAGGTTCGTCAAGACAGAATTCTGTATAGGAAGTGAAAGGATTTAGCAATAGCCTGAATGCAAAAGAGTTAGAAGTCCAGTGACACCGAGGTTGATAGGCTGGTGCATGGGAAGGACCACAGAATTGACCATGAGAAAGAAATGAGGCCATAGCTCAGGTGCAGAGGAAGTTCAGTCTTTGCCATCCTGCGTTTGTCAGACAGTTGCAAGTTTGACTAGAGGGGCAGCAGTTGGGATGGAGATAGCATAAGGTTGAGTGAGAAGAGAAGGGACCAAGAATGGAACTCTGGAGTAATGTAAGAATGAAAGGGAGAGGAGATGAAGCCACCAAGGGAGATGCTGAAGAACTAGTCAAGCAAGGAGTCATCAAAGCATAGAGGAGACAAGTGAGGAGGAGGGGGTGGGTGACAGTGGCAAAAGGAGCAGAAAAATAGGATGAATTCAAGCCCTTATAATACATGGTCAGAAAGAGGCTACTGGTTACGTTAGTGAGAGCACTAACAGTATTAACTTTCACTGCTTTTAGCAGAAATATTCAGGTTATAGGTACAGTAGCACAGTTTTTTCCTCCACTTTGAATCCTACAGGTAACAAGTGTGGTGTGTGTGTGTGTCTGTGTGTGTGGGGGGGGTGTTAATAGGAGAAAATACCTTGGTTGCTTTGCACATAAAATAACTTTGGAGTACAGAACAATTTTGCAGGTGGATAAATTTGACTGAAAATTGGACCAGAAAGGAGTAGAGCAAGCTGTAATTCAGAATGACTGATAGATGAGGCTTATAAATGGCTAAATAGCCCATGCAGCTCAATCTGCAGAAGTATAACAAGGAAAAAACATTTTGTAATCTACATGCAAACAATACTAATTACAGATGAGTGTGAGACATAGGCGTGATTATGCATCAGAACCATCTGCATAATATCTGGCAGCAGTAAAATGGCAAATGATCTCAGGATTTTACCAGAGATGCTGAGCATAATTAAGCAGCTGGTGTTGAGGAACTGTTAGGCAGATCATAATAAATAAGATAACATTCAGAATATTATATACGATTCTGGGTCAGTAGGGTATGGCTGAGATGGGAAGGGTGCCACTGAAATCAACCAAAATACCATACAACTTAGTTTGTATGAAAGAAGCTGCACAAAATTTCGAAGTGATCAGATTATGGGTTTTGATTATACAAACTATGGCCAGACTGAAGTTTATTAGGAGACAAGAGGAATGCTCCTAAGCATTTTATCATAATTAATATGCATAGCATCAAATGTAGGGCAGGTGCTTTGTGCAAATCATCATCTTTGGAATTCTAACAGTGCATGGAACTATACATTAGAATGCAGGCAGGGTGACTCATTCCTTCATCTTTCCAAGAGAAGTAAGCTCGAGTTCCATGCAGTATGCTATGTGGGCGGTCTTTGAAATTGGTCTTATCTTTGCTCTGTGTATGTTAGAGAGCCAGGGCACTCTCAAAAGAATAAGGATTTGGCCTGGTATACAGGGCTCAGATTTTACCTTCACACAGTGTGCTACACACCAACCCTGGAAGGGATTCATTCATATTATTGGTAAAGTCCTTTGGGATTAAAAGTGCTCTGTAAAATATTACCAGCCAGAATTTCTGTAAGCAAAGTCAGACCCAGAAGATAAGTGGTGACAACTTCAAAGAAGCTGGGATACAGCATAAGACACCATGTCATCGTCAACAGTTATTCAGCTGTACCCAGAACCAATTATATACTAGAAATGTGACTTAGTGACTTTGTTCACAGAACTGGGACCTCTTACTGGTGTGCTTAGCTTTAAACAGATAAGTAACCCCATTGGTTTCAAGGGGACTACTCACATGCCTAAAGTTAAGCACGTGCCTAAGTGCTTGCAGGATCAGGGTCAAACAGTTTTTGTTCAGTGTCACCTCTTCTCTATCCTGTAAAGGAAAAAAACAATCCACAAGCTAGAGAAAGCAGTAAGACTGTCCTCTACAAGGTGGGAAGCGCTAGACTAGTACACAACAAACAGGGTCAGAGAATTTTCCTTTCCATTTCAAATTACCTGATGAAATGTTCCACACGTGGCAAGTAGAAGAATTTCCTCCTGTTGTATTTTTTGTTTAGGTACCAAGGTATTGGCCACTCTTTGGAATTGTACCTGTCAATGACATACAAATTGGTTACAGTATTGTCCAGCATTTAGACTGTTGCATCTCAGTTAATGGACTGTAACTAAGTTGCTCTTTTTTGTTCAAGTGGGCAGGTACTGTGGTCTAGTCCAGGAGTTCTCAACCTTTTTCTCTGAGGCCCCCCCCCAACATGCTAGAAAAACTCCACAGCGGTGGGAGGTGTCTCAAGGTTCTGGACTTCAGCCGCTGGGCGTGGGGGAGCTCGGGGCACCAGGCTCCTGCCCCATGAGGTGCCGGGTGGCCCTCCATAAGCACAGTTTGACTTCCATTTTAGAGAGTCAGCTCTGTATGGCAGGGCCCGGGGAGGGAGCACCACCTCCACCCCCTGACTCACGTCAGCACGCCACCCAGCTATCTGGGTTGCCGGGGAGGGGTGTGCAACCAAAAATTATAACTCAAAGAAAGGGGGGGGGTATCAGCTCAAAAAGTTTGAAAACTGCTCAGGGTGTAGGGAGGGGGGATATCTCAGGGTGCAGGGAAAGGAGTAGCAAGAAGCTATGTACCTGGGAAGGCCTCCCCACTGAAGTCGTTGCTCCCTGAGGGCTCTGCCGGCCCCGTAGCCAGGCCCCCCTGCCCGGGCAGTTCTTACAGACTGTGCGAGTAGTCAAAGGGGGCTGGGAGCTGAGGAGCAGCTGCCTTGCACACTGCACTGCCTGGTTGTGGCTCCCGACCTGGCAGGAGGCGGGCCTTGGGGGCGTATGTGGAGGGGGTGGGTGGGTGGAGATGTCCGCGGGGCTGCCCCACTCTGGTTAAGGCACTGCAGTTTGAGGGGTGGGGGGGCAACACCCCTCCGTACCCTCCTCCTTCTCCACCCAGCCTTTTTACCCCATGGGATGCTGGGGCTCGCGGACCCCCTGAAACTGGCTGGTGGCCCCCCAGGGGGCTGCACACCCCCAGTTGAGAACTGCTGGTCTAGTCAGTAGACCACAGGACTGGTAATTGGGGTTCTCTTCCCAGCTTGTTGGTTGACCTTGGACAAGTCACTTAAGCCTCTCTGACTCCGTTTTCACCTCTGTAAAACGTGGATAACATTTATTTACTTCTATGTATGCCTTGAGCCCACTGAATGGAAGGCACTGTATAAATGCAAAGAATCAGTATTCAAGTTTCAAAGTGTTATCTTTCAAAAAAAAAAAAAAAAAAACAACACAAAAATTCCATAGCATGTCTGTTTGCAATTTTAGATAAATCAATTTGAGTATGGCGTCCAGGCACTTTAAAAGAAAGCTGCAGCAGGAGCAAAAGGGCTAAATAACACAACTAAACTTTTTTTTTTTTAAATACCAATGTTGCACAGGGATGCATCAGATACAATTCACCTTATACAAGTGGAAGAGAATTTTGCTCCATATACCTAGTACAATACAAGCGTAAGCACAATGATTAATGTACTCAGTACTCTACCAAACAGCAATAGAAATGATAAATGAGTCCAAGATTCAATATTCACTGCTGTATTGTCTCCACGTGAGCTTCCCTTTCTTTCTCCATCTCCTCCACACTCCTGTCACTCCAGTGCAGAATACAGAAACTGTTCCTCAAAATGCTATTACACTGAAGGTAAAATTCTGGCCCTATTAAAGTTAGTGGGAGTTTTGCCATTGACTTCAATAGGGCCAGGATTTTACCCTGAATCTAAGTTTACTGGAGTTTATTGGATATAGTCAACTTTAATTTACAGAGATTACAAACAACAATTTAAAATACCTGTCAACGATGATAGGAGATCCTAAATCCATCTACATGTAGTCCCATCTACACTGTAAGTCAGGGATCGGCAACCTTTGGCATGCACCCCGTCGGGGAAAGCCCCTGGCGGGCTGGGCCAGTTTGTGCGGGTTCGGCTGATCGCAGCTCCCACTGGACGCAGTTCACTGTTTCAGGCCAATGGGGGCTGCAGGAAGTGGCGCGGACCGAAGCTTTTCCTGACAGGCCGTGTGCCAAAGGTTGCCGATCCCTGCTGTAAGTCCTATAATTTTTGGAAGACCAGGTTACATAGTTGCCTCTGAACACTAAAAAGGGGACCGTACACTTTCTGGTTACTAAGGGTGTGGGAGGCGTCCTAATCATCCAGGGCTGCTTCCTACCTGTGTCAGGCGGCTGCAGCTCCCAGCCCTGGCTCTGCAAGAAAGTCCCTCCTGACCCCGGCAGGAGGGGGGAGGCGGAGCAGGGAAGCAAGCGACGATGGGGGGGGGGGGGAAGAGGAGTGAATGAGGGGCAGAGCCTCAGGGGAGGGGAGGTTCCAACACTCCTGCTGGAGTGTCCGGTTTTTAAATAATACAAAATTGGCAACCCTACTCAATACAGTGGTCTTGCAATACAGCTGAGAAAAGTCCAAGTCTATAGCACAACTTGGAAACACTGTGGACTCATCGGCACAGCAAGACTAAACCATATTTCAACCACATCAGGGGACTACCATGTTGTAACCAGGCCCCCCAATACTGTAAAACTTTGAATCTAAATGGGAACAAGTTCTGTTTGCTGTTTATCTGGTGATTTATCCATGGAATTGCTAGAGAGTGGTTACCACCACCCCAGCCCAGCTAACTGCTTAGCAAAGTTGCCAGTGATGAAACATCCCCAAAGGTATTAATGTTGTTTAATAAATACTGCTTTTCTCTTCTAGATGGTAGATATATCTTGCTCTTGATAAGGTTAAAAAGATGTTTTTTCCACAATAGACATGTTATCTGACTCTTTTTCTGTAAGATGTTTCTGGTTTTGATAGTACTGATACCGCCTACAGCTCTGCACATATAGAACAGTAATCCTCTTTCCCATACCAGTAGGTGCGTCCTAAGAAGTCATTTCTCCATTCGCCAGGTCGCGGGTTTTCGTGGCCTGTTTGTAACAGCCGCAGAGCAACTTCTCTTTCTTTAATAACTAAGTCTATTCTTCCCATAGACTTTTCCACCTGAAAACAGAATAACCATTTCAACATGACACTGAAGCCACAATGCCGGCTATTGATCTGTGGTTAAACTGAGGATCTTTTAGTTAAGGTGCCAGCTGGCTAAGGCTCAAGTCAGACAGTGAGTTGATGCTGGTAGGTTGTGGAAAACAACTGGAAATATGCAGATTTTATCTGCATTTCTGACAGTTCATGGGAGTGGTTTGTCATGCTGGTTGGCAACTTGGGGTCTCAGTTCCTATTAGATGATCAGAGAGCAGCAATGGTCAAACTATAACATTTGACCAGAAGCTTCTCAACACTTTTCCAGCTAGAAACTTTGTTACCATGATTCACGTGTGAGTAGATGAAGTCTGCAAAGTTAAAGTAGGGACAGAAATGAGTAGGCAAACAAGGTCAGAAAACTGACGGCAAATGTTAGAGAAGGAGACACTGAAAGAGGGTCAGAGAAATGGGAAAAGAACCAAGAGGTCACAGGTCCGTAGAAGACCAGGGAAGATAGAGAACAAAGGAGTTGAAGGCAGCAGAAAGTTCAAGGATAAGAATATGGGCGGGCTGCAACTTGGGCCAGGAAAAGATACCAGAAATGACTGTGAAATCAGTTTCAGTGGAATGAAAGAGGTGATTTAATATGAATTTGATTTAACATAGAATCATAGAAGTGGAAGGGACCTCGAGAGGTCATCTAGGCCAGTCCCCTGCACTCATGGCAGGGCTAAGTATTATCTAGACCATCCTTGACAGGTGTTTGTCTAACCTGCTCTTAAAAATCTTCAATGATGGAGATTCCACAACCTCCCTAGGCAATTTATTCCAGTGCTTAACCACCTTGACAATTAGGAAGTATAGGAAGTGAGAAAGGCTTTGGAACAAGTTAACTTTTACATTGCTACCCTAAGCAAAATGAATCAGGAACATAATTCTGGGAACTGTCTTTTAAAGGTTTGCAAACATTGCATCTTTCACACACAAAGTTTACCTGCAGTGATGTTTTTAGCTTATATGAAAAAGTTACCTTTTCTAATCGTTCCGGACTTGGCATAGGTAAACTTTGTCGCTTTGCTTCTTGCTCTAGAGTTAAAAGCATGTTTTTCTCTTTCAGTAGGACATACCTGAATCAAAGAACGTAATTGTACAATAAGGTCAGAAATTAGATTTAAGTTTTAGTAGTAACATGCTTATAAATTATTCACTTAAATAGTGATTCTCAACCTCTGGGATTACACGATTTTGTGTCTGGTACTCTGGGCTCCCAATGTCAAGTTAAAAAAGCTGTTTTTTGTTGTTGTTGTTTTTTTAATTCCTTGCCTATGCTACTTAAGTTGTATTTTTAAAGATCTTGCAATTCTAACAATCTGATTTACTTTTAACAGGGCTTTTTCCTCTGTGATTTCACAGCACTTTACAAAGGATGGGTAAACACCATTATTTCCTGTTTTACAGTTGGAGAAACTGAGGGACACAGGACTAAAGTCATTTATCCCAAGCTCACATAGTCAGTGGCAAAGGCGGGAATTAGACCCCCATGTGTCTTAACCCCTAGTCCCATCCCCTGTCCATGAGACCACACATTTTTATATAAACCTTTTAAAGAACATCCTTAACTGATGGGCCAAGTTGGACTCTTCTGCACTGGAGCCCAATTCACCACTTCTACCTGCAATACACTGTACATACTGTGACCAGAATTAGCAGCGCCGGCTCCAGGGTTTTTGCCGCCCCAAGAGGCGCAAAAAAAAAGCAGCGATCGCAATCTGCGGCGGCAATTCGGCGGGAGGTCCTTCGCTCCAAGCGGGAGTGAGGGACCGTCCGCCGAATTGCCGCCGAATAGTTGGAGGTGCCGCCCCTCTCCGGAGTGGCCGCCCCAAGCACCTGCTTGGCAAGCTGGTGCCTGGAGCTGGCCCTGAGAATTAGAGTCCCAGTACAGGTTAGAGTGTGCGCAACTGAGTGGGAGATTGAGTTCACTGACTAATACAGCCATGTCTTTCATATGAAAACTGGCACAAGTGCCCCAAAAGGATAGGAAACACTGTACTAAAACACTTACCAAAGTTTGTGCAAATCTTCATTACTCTTGTTTCTTAGGTGTTTTGCATGCCACTCATCCCCTGTAAAAACAACAGCAACAAAAAACAGTGATTTCATCTAAAAACGATCCATTTTCTGGAAAAATATTTCCACCTGCACACCATGTTGATTCCCTGGAAAGAATGTCAAATTACAATCACCAATTTTTGAAGGTTTTTCCTTGTAGATGACATTGAAATACTGACCAGTCCCAACCCTGCTTAGAAAACAAGACCATGTTCAAATGTGAAAGAAACTGTGTACTATTCCCTAATAGTTGTAGGGGGAGTTCAGAGCTAGGGAAAGTTGTAGGCAGAAGCACAGACAGACAGAGAGAGAGAGAGAGAGACACACACACACACACACTTTATTAGAATAAGGAAAACAGTATTATCCCTAAAGTTCCTTGTTCAATGTTAGAAGTGCAACCCTTTCTGTGATCTCTCGTCACGTGACAATATGGCTAAAGACTATATGCTGGGCTATAGGGTTTAGACATTTTGCCTCTGCTATGCATGATAAATGTTCCACTTGTATTAACACAGGATTAAAATAGAAAAGCAAATGAATATACAAGAAGTGACATGACATATTGCCACTAAATACCCTCTAAAATCCTGCATATTAATTTGCATATTTTTAACAGCAGAAGTATATCAAAGACACCAAATCCAAAAGGTTAAAAATAACTCACCAGATTTAACTACAATTTCTCCCCAGTTTTTTGGGTCATCAAAAAACTCCTCCAGTCCTTTCCGTGACAAAGTAGTATGGAGAAACTTACACTGATAGAGGGGCTCTACTTTAGTACTGTTCTTATGGAGCAGGTTCAAGGTTAATCTGCAACAAAGGTAAGAAAAATATATATTTGATTAGGGGGAAAAAAGGAATCTGCTAAATATGAACTTTACCCTCCTTTCCATTTTCATGGACACCTTCCTATTTTGATTGTAACAAGTTTTCTATTTGCAGATTCTCCAACATTGGAGGTTGCAGAGTCCACTGGAGAGAAAGTCGAAAGACATGGGTTCAATTCTTGGCTCTATCAATGTCAGACACATCATCTCTATTTTCATTTCCCCTCTCAATCTTTGTGTGTCTTGTTCTCATTTGTTTATAAGCTTCCTGAGCAAGAAATTGTCTCTTATTATGCGTTTGAGTAGTGCTGAGCATAAAGAGGCCCTGATCATGGTTGAGACTTCTAGGCACTACTATGAAAAAAATAATAAATAACAGGTAAAAACAGCATTTATGAAAAACAAGAATGACATGCAGAAACAAGTACTGCATTTCATAACACTAATATTATGTGCAGGAAGACGCCATTATTACAAAAAATGCCAAAGGACCTTTAACATCCACATTGAGCTTCTGTCTTTAACGTATCACCTGTGGAAAACTCTAATATTATTTGGAAATAACTAACTACTTCAAACTCTGTCAAGAACCTATTTTTCAAGGGACTATAGCTACTGCAAACCTAATGTTAGACCAGAGGTTCTCAAATTGTGGTCCGCGAGCTCCTTTCAGGTGGTTCGTGGATAGTTCCCTCTAAGGTGCGTGCCTGGGTGGCCGTACACAAGAGAATGAAGGGCCACCCGCCTAATTAGTGGAGCTGCGCAGGCATGGACCCTGGAGAAGACGCACATGTAAGGTGAGATGGTGGCCTTGGGGGGAATAGGGGGTAGGTGGGAGGGGACAGTGGGGTGAGAAGAGGGGGTGGGGGGAATTTGTGACGTGCAGGGCTGCGGTGGCCAGAGAAAGAGGCAACTCTTCCCAGCTCCAGAGCTGTGGCTGTCGGGGAAAGACGGCCCTCCTTCCCAGCCTCAGCTCTGTGGTAGGGGAGAGACCCCCCCCCTCCTTCCCAGCCCCAGCTTGGGGGCTGCTGCAGTGGGGGAGAGACCCCCCCCTCCTTCTCAGCCCCAGTTCAGGGGCTGCCACGGTGGGGGAGAGAGTGTGAGATCCCCCTCCTTTCCAGCCCAGGGGCTGCCGCGGCAGGGGAGAAAGGGCACATCCATCACATTACAAAGGTAAGACTACTGATATTAAAATATGAGTTGTGTGCTTTTATTTGTAGAACAAAGAAAGGTTAATTATTATTAAGGGGTTTTTTTTATATAGCTCTTCGATCCAAAGTGCTTTACAATAGTTAGCTAATGGTACAAACAACATTTGGAAAGATCATTAAGTGGTCCGCCAAGACCTTCAGCAATTTTCAAGTGGCCCGTGGGGGAAAAAAAACTTTGAGAACCACTGGTTTAGACTATCAAGTTATCCTTCTCATAGTGACTAAATTTCATTATGCCCTAAATTGATATTGAGAGGCCTGTGTGAAATGAGTTGGTAATATGTCTAGTTCTACTGAACAAGTTCCATCACAGCTGGCACTCTTGTTGGCACTCTCAGCAGCAACTGTGGTAAAGAAACCAGACCTTTCTGATTTTATCGGCTGAACAATAAAGTAATGCCTCTGGCTACTAGCATGGAGAAAATGTTTGTTACAAACTTCATTATCCTGAAATGCAAGCTTTTAATTTACATGCCCAAATGTGCACTGGCCTGCAAAACCCCAAATTGGCAGATATCAACAGCAAATCAGGGAGTCCCATATATTGACGGATTAATTTCTTTAGCCTGTATTTTTTTAATATAATCTCAATTTTCAAGATTTGTTATTTCTGATGTCAGCTTACAATAAGAAAGAGAACACCTATTTTGTGTGGGATGGAAGTAAATGCGGGTCAAAAAATTAATGTAATCCCTTTTGGCAAGGTACTGCTGAGACATATTCCACAGTTTTCTGTAGCATAACTCCGATTCCATTACAACCAGCTGTACTAAAATCTAAATGTGAAATTTCAATATATTGTTTTGAGAAACGGATGAATGTTACTCAAATATTAATCACTGTGGAATCTCACTAAGTACCAATCTGGGTTTAGTCAGAACTTCATCCTTCTAAAGAGAGGGACAAATTATCTGAAAGAATGAATGCATACATAGTCTTGCTTGCTGTGTGTGAATATTAAAGACTGTATAACTTATTATTCAAGTGGAGGACTTTGCCCAATGGCAGTTTCACGCTTGATGTCCCCAGGAGGAGAATGAATTTCATTAGCACTGGGTGAAACTATTCCTTCATTACATAGCTGATAAACCAGATGTTGAAATATTATGGGGATAGGCACCATAAGGACCTGAACAGGATTACTGAGGGACAATCTTCACTCATTAATATATTTTGCTTTCCGCCACCAACTCTCTATATAAAACTTTTTTCATGAGTAACGTACTCAAATGCATGGATGCTAAATATCTAAACTGTAATCTTAAATTCACTCACCTAAATTTGGGTTATTGCTGATTATGCACTATATGTAAATTATGACTTTAAAAACAAACTTTGTATTTGTGAATAATCTAAGCACTATACCCAGATGGACAGACACTCTTTTCTCAACCTATGTATTAGATCAGTTTTTTAACATTAGCTTTAATAAAAATTTTAAAGCTCTATGCAAACAAATACAGACTTAAGATTTAGCTGTTATTTTGACAGTGGTTTTAGAGACAGGGGCATTAGGAGCTGGATTCTAGTTGGGATGCTGGGCTCACCCCAATGTAAGGGCAATAACCCCATACCCTGCAGGCTACATCAGAATGGCCCCAGGCCTGCCACAAAGCGGTGCTATTTCGAACGAACACACTTTGGCCCAACAGGCCCTTCAGCCGGCCAACGGCCCCTTTCCCTCAGCCGGCCAACGGCCCCTTTCCCTCAGCCGGCCAAAGCATACAATGCACGGGCCGGGCCAACCCAACCCAACCCAACTCAAGAGCCCGAGACACCCGCCCAACGCAGCCCCCCAGCCACGGCCGGGGGGGTCACCACATACTCCCCACCCCCTTCCCAGGTCACCTCATCTCCCCCGCCCCACGGGAACCAGTTACCCCGCTCAGCGGGCCCCTACCCGGAAAGGCAGGCGCCTGGCGGGGCCTGTAAGACTCCCGAGACCCTCACAGCGCTGAAGAAGCGCCGGCAAAGGGCAGCCGCCATGATCCCCACAATGCCTTGCGCCACCGGCCACTTCCGGCTGGGAGACCGGAAGGCGAGGACTACGGGTAGAATTACTGGTCAGGACAACGTGCCCGATTCCAAGATGGTGGCGCCACGGCTTCGATCTCGTTGGGGGTAAATGGCCAGCGGCCCCGCCCCTTGCCAGTTTCACACATGGCCGCCATGAGCCTCCTGCTCCGGGCAGCGGCCGCTTTGGGGACTCGCAAGGTCCTGTTCAGGGCGGCAGGCGGGGGACGTGTCTCCTTGCTGGGCAGAAATGTCGTGTCCTTTGGCATCATCGGTATGGAGCCCCCGGGCGGGGCCGGGGAGCTCGGTGTCCTCTGAGGCGGGGTGACCTTGGGGAGCGAGGTGGGGGCTCGGGGGATCGGTGTCTCTGCGGAGCCGGTGGGTGGGGTGGGGTGGGGGGTTGGGTAGTTGGGTTTCCTCTGGGGAACGGGGTACTGTAGGAAGAGGGAGGTGGGGTCTCCATTGGTGGACGATCTAGGGGGGCCTGTGGGGGGCGGGGAGTAGTCTGGAGGACTTGGGTTTTATTCCTGATTCTGCCACTCTCGTTGTGTGATTGATTGTGAGACCGGGGCCCATTGGTACCAGCGGGCAAAGGGTTCCCTGTTCTGTAACAGTAACTCCTGTCAGGCCTGATAAACTCACTGCACCTAATGCACTGCTTTCATAGTATTTGTCTATGAAGACTTTCATGTGAGGCTTTACATGAAAGCCAGGATCATGCTGATCATTAATATTGTGGTAAAATGTATGGTGCAAACACTATATAAAACGTTATGTATGTGCAATGAAAATGTTTTAAAGTCTGTGTCCAAGGCAGTTCTGACAAACAGGTTTTGGGTCAGACAAAGGATGTTGATTGGGATTCACATGGTCTCTCTGTTGGGCATGTAGATTAAGCACTGTAAAGCAATATAGTGAAAGCTCTGTTTACATATGGAATCAATAGGAAAGGTGCATACAGGAAAAGAAAACAAGCCATAAGGCTTAGCCTGGCCATGTGCAAAGACAGTGAACTTTGGGACTATTAGTGGAAGGCAAAAAGACATCCCTTGATTCTTCACCGAGGAAGCAAAAGGGCAGTGCTTTTGGCATTTATGAAAGAGGGATCACAGCCTTGTTGGTTGGAGATGCTGAAAGAAGGCTTTGGTTGAGAATAGACTGTTTTAGACAGGAGGGTAGCCTGTTAGATTAAGTGTAATCTCTAAAACATGTGTTATGATTTTGTTTTATATGTAACTTTTCTGTTTCCATTTTCCTTACTTTCTATCTCTTAAATCTTAGCCTTTGATAATAATCTGATTATTGTTTTCACTGTAAATATATTTCAGTGCTAAGATGTTATATAGGAGCTGACTTTCAGTTAAATCAAACTTGTGTATACACTCTCCTCTTGGGGATGGTGAACTTGGTATTTCTGAGAGTGTCCGGTGGTCAAGGGCTGGACACTACAAGGAGATGATTCAAAGAGGACTGCAGTGCAAAGTAGGAGCTAGTCTAAGCCCAGAGAAGTGATGTTGGGTGGCTGAAGGGCTGGCAGTGTCAGAGACACTCCCTGCCTCTGTGAGGGGGAAACAAGGTGACACAATCCTGGGCACCTGAGAAAGGGTCACAGTGACCTTGGGCAAAATACTCATTTTTGGTTTCCCTTTGTGAAAAGGAGATCATATGATCCTATGTTACAGGGTGGTCTTTGAGATCTGTAGATGGGAGCTGAAAGCTGTTAAGTTTTTTTTTCTTGAAACAGCTGGCTAGTAGCCTTCTGGAACATCTTGAATTCAAGTTGGTTGTGTTGTATGCTGCTGCTACTTTTCCCCCATGCATGTTCTGTTGCTAAAGATATTTACTTGAAAATGGAGAATTTTCTCATTACCATGGTCTTATAATGTGCACCGTTTGAGAAGGTCCTTGAACTGAGCCACATTGAACTCGCTGGGATTCTTTGCTGGTGCAGAGATCTGCCCATGCTAAGCTAGTTGCAAGATTGGAACCTAAATGTCCAGCAGGCCCCCACGCTTAATGTGTAGTACAGCCAGATATAAACTTCCTTTTCAGTATCTCAGTCATTGCTTCTAGCTGTTGATTTCATTTCTGTTCATAATGCAGTGCAAAAGTGAGAGCTTATAGTCATATGCACAAGTGTCCACTTAGGAGCCAATATGTCACCTTCACTCCTGTTCCACAATAGACCTGGGGTCAAAATTTTGGCCACCCTAGTCAAAACCTAGTAGCATGCTAGAGTGTGAACTTACCTAACTGTAGAAATTTTATATGGAGGATTCTTGTGCAAATTACATTTTCTTCAACTCATCTATTTTTCCTCTATGACTTGCTCCATAGAGAGAGTTTTATCTTGAAATACCACCACTTTTGTAGCATACAATTGGGGTTAACTCTAGGAGTCCTGCTGTCCTAGGCAAAACAACAAATACCTTTACCATTCTGCAGTAACCCACCTGTTACTGAATGTTTTACTACTTTTTTTTTTGCCCGCATCGCAGAGTTTCTCCTGTACATAATCACTGCAGATGGGAAAAGGACATAATAATATCCTGGTTTAATTTCGCAGCTCCAGTACGACATGGAAGCCATGGAAAAAGAATGTTTGTCATCAAGCCAACAGATTTCTATGATCAACGATTTCTGGCGTTACTGGTAAGTTAATTTTTTGTTGTTGCAACTCTTAGTATAACTTAAATAATTTGTAAATGATGGACTGTGTTTAAGGCGTTAATTCATTTTGGATGCTATTGCATTGTAAACAATAGGAATGAGTGTATTAGGCACTAGCTACACAAACAAGATTTCCTACTCCCTATCCTGAAGAACTTGCCATTTATAAAGACAAAGTTAGATGGGGCAAAGGGATATGTCATACCAGCCAAGTGCTCAGGGTGGTGATTGACATCTATTATGTTAGTGACCTTTTTTTTTAATTGTGTGTGTGATATAAATGAACAGTTTCTCCTTTTTAAGCTATTTTTAGTTAACTGCTACTTTTTTATTGTTGCTGTTTTAAATCCTTGCCTATTGTCTTTTTAAATTTTAATTGTCATCTGTTTTGCAGGTTTAGTAATGTTTTAGCTGTTGGCTGTTTAAGTCGTGTAAAACTTGGCTCCAAGTCCAGGAGCCCTCCATTACTACCCCATAATAAGTGTATCTTCCTTCCATCCAGCCCACCCACACCAGAGATTTAGGCTCTGTAGGCCTGATCCAAAGCCCGTTCAAGTCAGTGAAAAGATGGGCTTCTGATCAGATCCATTATGTGGGGAAAATAGTCAGCCAGGTGGGACTCCTTGGAGTGAGGGCCCTGCAATCACTGGACATTGTTGTATCTTTTTAACAGATTTTATATAAAATATTAATTCTTAGCTTGCAATGGGTTTTTTAAAAATTGCATTTTGACTCAAGTTCAGTCAAAGGTAGTTTTAGTACTCAATGATAGTTAATCAACTCCAGGCTTTGAGTAATATTGTTTTACATAGCAACAGTATTGCCTAGTAGTTAGAACAAGAGACTGGGATGGAGAACTTATATGTTGCATTCCCAACTCTGAAACTGATTCAACTTTATAACTTTGTCAAGTCACTTATTTTCTCTGTGCCTCAATTTGCTATGTTGTAAAAATGGGATTAATACGTGTATCACCTGGGTTTTGAGGCATGTTTACTGTTTTCTGAAATGCTTTGAGATCCTTAGCTGGAAACACTAAGTATTCCAGTTGCAATAATAAACCATATTTGATGGTATACAGAAGAAATATTGTGGAAGTTCAGATTTTGGTGTTCTAATACAGGAGAGATAATTGTAAGAGTAACTGAGATTTGCAGAAGAAGTGGTATATTTTTCTGTCAGACTAATCTGGTGTCTTTTTCCCTCCCCCTGCTAAACAGAGATTCTATATTTCATTGACTGGGATACCATTAGCACTATTTATAATGTATGTCAACATCTTCATTGGTAAGCACTTCTGTGATGTTTAACTAAGCTACATTGTTGAACATTGTTAAAGGTGGATAAAGAAAATGAAATAGGTCTGATAATATTTCAGACCCTTACCTCTAAAGCTGGCTTGGTAACTATGGGTCATATTTAAGGCTGCATGTCTGTCATGGAAGTCACGGATTCTGTGACTTTACATGACCTCGGTGACTTCTGCAGGAGCTGGTGCGGTTGGCTTTGGCAGCCCCTGGGCCAGCCGCACCAGCCTCTGCTGGGGCAGTCTCTGGCCGCCACCCCCTCCCCCCCCAGCAGCAGTAGTTTGGGTGTGGGAGGGGGCTCAGGGCTAGGGCTGGGGCAGGGTGTTGGGGTGTGGGGCAGCGCTTACCTTGGGGGAGCTCGAGGGGGAGGCCAGGGGGGCTCCGTGCGCTGCCCCCACCAAGAGCGCTGGCTCTGCAGCTCCCATTGGCTAGGACCTGCAGCCAATGGGAGCTGCGGGGGTGGTGCCTGCAGGCAGGGACAGCGCACAGAGCCCCCTGGCCCTTCCGCCTAGGAACTGCAGGGACATGCCAGCCGCTTCAAGGGAGCCGCGCAGAGCCTGGTAGGGAGCCTGCCAGTCCTGCCAACTCCCCCCACATCCCCCAGCACCAGCGGGGTCCTGGGCTGTGTGCTGCGGCCCCCCACCCCGCCCCGGCGGGGGTCCCAGGCGGCCCCCCCCCCCAGCACCCGTGGCACCCCCCAGCACCCGCAAAGCTCCCTGGGGCCATGCCCCCCCAGGCAGCACCCATGGCGCCCCAGCCCAAGTTTTAGTTAGAGGTATGTAGTACAAGTCATGGACAGGTCACAGGCCATGAATTTTTGTTTACTGCCCGTGACCTGTCCATGACTTTTACTAAAAATACTGGTGACTAGAACATAGTCTTAGTCATGTTGTGTAAAAATATACTGAAGGTGAGAATCCCGTAGCTGACCTAACATCTCTTCCTTCTCATCCTGTTTTATAAAATGCAGGGACGCTTCAGAGAATTGATCAGGAGTTATACATGTGTCTATTCTCCATTTGATATTCTTGTGCAAATCATATTTGCATCAGTGATGTTTATGTATGTGCACAGTAGAGCTGCCCACATAATGAAGAGGATAATGTTTTCTGTCTGGATTTAAACATATACCTTGTGCATATTCCAAGATAGGTGTACAGAATATACATTTAACAGGACATTGCCAACTTAAAATCAAAATTCTTCCTGACTCTTTTTTTTAACCTACAATGTAATTAACCTTAGATTGCATTAATTGAATGATCAGAGAAAAATGTATTTAATTTTTTTTCTAGCTTGTTTACTTTGTGATGGCACTTTGGGTACAGTCAGTTTCACTCTTTCCTCTGTATAGTCAGTCATTTCCCCTTTTTGTTGTGTAGGTTAAAATATAGGCACGTGTAACTGTAGAACAGAATTGGCGGGAGGACTCAGAAGCAGGTATAGAACCTGAAACTACTTCCAGGCTGTTCCAGCTCCCTTTTTTGAAACCGAATAGAATCAAATTGATGGTGTCTCTTTAAATACTTTGTGTGTGAAATGCTCTTTTAATTGGTCTTTATTTGTATGAGGAAAGTAAAGGGTGTTTCTAAAATGTCAATAGTATTGAACATCCCTCCGTTTTCTCTTGGCAGGTGAAGCTGAACTTGCAGAGATTCCAGAAGGTTATGTTCCAGAGCATTGGGAGTATTACAAAGTGAGTACAAAATGATGAACGGGATATGGCATTTCCAGCACACTCCTCCTCCTCAGACATCAATCTTGGGAGGAAAATATTTAAAATGTGTTGGATATATTCATGAGGATATCTGCTACTTTATGTGATTGGGTCTTCATGCAAATGTACAGTTTTCAAATTAAATACATGTTATTTTATTAGACCTGTTTATGGTATTTTAACAGTAACAGATGCAACTGACCTGTAATGTACATAGCTGGGTAAATAGTAAGAGCACTGTACATGAAGTTGTGAACATAAAATCCGTAAATAACAAAAGCGCTCTGAGCAAGTCAAGATCTAAATCTCTTTTCTGGTCACCAGTCCATCAAGGGTTTTTTTGTTTTGTTTTTTTGAACACTCCTCTGAGCTCCAGGTCTTGAGATACTAGACTTTTAAAATTACGTTGTTTATCCCATCTGAATGACTTTCAATGAATACCAGGAAATTCATACTTTTATATTAGGGCTGTCAATCACAGTTAATACCTGTGATTAACTGAAAACAAAATTAATCCATTAATTTTTTTAATGGCGTTAATTACATACCTCTGGGTGGGGAGGGAGGCATCAGCTGTGGAGGGACTTGACAGTGTCCGGTCAGGCACAGTAATGCCAATCCGCCTCTGGAGGGCAGGGAGAGGAGAGGAGGAGAAGTGGCTCCCATCCCGGCTCCAGTGGAGAGGTAGGTATCCTGACCCTGCCATGCCCCACTACTCCGAGCTGGCCCCTTGCTCCAGAAATGGGCCCACCCCTCCCCGCACCGTGCCCCAATTCCCCTAGCCAGCCCTTCACTCCAGGGACCAACCTCCCCACACGCTGTGCTCCATTGCCTCCAGCTGGCCCCTTGCTTCAGGGACAGATCCCCTCTCCCCCCGTTTTCCCCCATGCCGTGCCCCATTGCCCCCAGCCAGCCCCTTGCTCCAGGGACCGACACCCTCCCCCCAGTGCTCCCCATTGCGCCATTGCTCCCAGCTGGCCTCTCACTCTGGGGGGTACCCCATAAAGAACCAGGGCCTGCTGAGCTCAGCCTCCCTGTACTAGCCTCTCCTGCATGCTGAGTCCCTGAGGTAAAATATACCCTCCCTTGCAAACAAGGGCTCACTCAGCTGAAGAGAGCCCACCTCGCTCAGTAAAAGGAGGAGAGCCTGGTGAGCCCAGTACCAGAAACCACCCTTCCAGAAGCAGCAACAAGTCACCTCCCTCACCCTCCTCCTGCATAAGTCACTGCTTGCTTCCCCTCCCCCCCCACATCATCACCCTCTGTCCTCCCAGAACCTCCTCCTGCACAAGTCATTGCTTCTCCCCCCCTTCACCCATCCTCCTCCAACACTGACTGCAGATTTCTAAGATGAAATTCTCTTCCTCTTTGGACAGGGAGCAAGCCTGGCAAGCTCAAAAACCCAACAGGAGCAACATCAAGAATTCACCCTTCTCCTGCACAACTCACACCCCTCCCATCTCCACAAAACTGACTTTCTGAGATTAAAAAAAATCTTACCCCTTCAGTAAGCCAAGACTCCTCTAAAGGAGACACACACCAAATAGTATACATAATAAAGGCTAACCCAGCAGCACCAGGAAAAAAAAGCCTCCTGCACAATTCACTCCCCTACTGAATGCTAAAATCCTGAGGTAAAATCATTCCCTATCCACAGCAAGGACTGAGTGGACTTGTAGGCTCTAAAGTTTTACATTGTTTTATTTTTGAGTGCAGTTATGTAAAATAATAATACCTGTAATTCTGCATTTGTAAGTTAAACTTTCATGATAAAGAGATTGCACTACAGTTACTTGTATGACGTGAATTGAAATACTATTTCTTTATCTTATAGTGCAAATATTTGTAATAAAAAAGTGAGCACTGTACAATTTGTGTTCAGTGTTGTAATTGAAATTAATATATTTGAAAATGTAGAAAACACCCAAAAATATTTAAATAACTGATATTCTATTATTGTTTAACAATGCGATTAAAACTGCAGTTATTCGCTATTAATTTTTTTAATCTCATGATTAATCATGATTAATTTTTTGAATCGCTTGACAGCTCTATTTTATAGTATTTGTCAGCAGTGAATCAAAGTCCAATTTCTCACAACTTTTCAGAGCTAAAAACAAAGATTTTGGTGAGAATCACAGCCCTGGTGGCTCATGAGATGTTACTTTACAACTGTCACTGATTTTTTGATGTAGCTATATTTTTATTTTTGTTTTTAACTGGCTAATGATTGTACATAGCAATACACAGACCTCTATCTGACTAGTTCAGTTTACACTGGGATTGAAAGATTAGATGAAAGCTTCCATGTGCAAGCAGCACTTAGCATAAAGATTACTGAATCTTTACAGTAATAGGTTTGGAGTCCATTTTATGGAGATTATGGTAGCAATTTTTGATTAACTCTATTTCAGAAATTGTCTTACTTTGTTCTTAAAATATCAAACACAGATTTTCCCCCATTGTAATTGTCTTTTTTAATTCCACAACCGCCTATTCTATTGTGTGTTATCTTGGATAATGTCAAAAATGGCAAATGGGTAACTTTTTTCATAGGCCCCGATCCTGTAAACATTTACTCATGTGCTAAACTGTGTAACTGTGAGTAATCCTGCTTAAATTAGTGGTACTCATGATAGTAAAGTTAAGCACATAAGTGTTTGCAGAATTAGGGGTATGCAGCCTAACATAATTTTTAATTGCACTTTATCATGGTAAATGGTACTAGAAAGAATATTTAATGTGATCAAATTTCCGTATCATTATTATTTGTGGAGGGTTCTTGTGTGGAAATTATATGAATAATCTAATATTCTTATTTTCATCTCTTCCAGCATCCTATAACTAGGTGGATTGCTCGTTACCTCCTTGATTCTCCTGAAAAGGATTATGAAAAAATGTTGGCCAAAATTGATATTGAAGCTAAAAAAGCTGACCTAAGGTAAAGATAGGATGGGTTTGCTGAAGCTTTTAAAAGCCAATATATACTGTACTAAACCATTTCAATTATAATACAATAGTAGAATTTTTCTCTTAAATTGGATATCTGATCAGGGCTTGAAAAAATCACCTGGCCCTTGGTGAGTGAGAAGCTTTTTGTGGCAAATATTGGTTCTAAACCATCAGTTTCTACAGAATGTAACTTTAGTTTAAAAAAAAAAAATAATTGTAACAATAACTCTTCAAACACAAACCAAGTGTAAACTAATGCAGTTTTATCTTCCTGAGTCAGGGACAGACAACTCCTGTGCCTCTGCTAATGCTTATAGATTTGGTCTGGTTCATTGCTGCTGCCCAGAAAACCATGGGCACCAGTGACATTGTCCAGTATCATGTTAGTGTCATGCTGCTGTTGCTTGGGTAAATTGAGCACTAACAGAGGAGGTGCTAAGCTTCTTGGAATGTTGCCCCTAGACTTTCTTGGTGGAGCCCCTCCCACCATCATCTTTCCTGGTTATTTCTGACTGGAAGGTATCTGGTAAAGTTTTCAGTTCATGATTATGAAGGAGACTACTGTCTATGTTTAGAAATCTCATCAGGTTTTTTATTGTTGTTATTTTATTATTTCTTCAGCTAGTTTACTGAAAAAACAAGTAAATACACCTCTATCCCAATATAACGCGACCCGATATAACATGGGTTCGCATACAATGCGGTAAAGCAGCGCTCCTGCAGATCAGCGCGTCAGCTCCCAGCTGGGGTGCTCCGCTTCCTGCCGCCGGTGTGTGCGGGGAGGTTGGGGAAAGGACACCCCCCCCGTACTCACTTGCGACGGGAAGCGGAGTGCTGCAGCTGGGAGCTGGTGGAGTGGAGCGGGCTGGGGACCAACTGCTCTGCTTCCCACTGCCGGTGAGTGCTGGACCTTTCCCCAACACCCCCCCACCCCACCCCACTCCCACCCCCACACAGCTGGGGCCGGGGCAAGGAAAGCGGAGCGGGCTGGGGCTGCATCACTCCACTTCCTGCCACAGGTGAGTACGGGGGGCTTCCTTTCCCCAATCTCCCTGCACTCACCGGCAGCGGCGGAAGCGGAGCGCCGTGGCTGGGAGCTGGCGGAGTGGAGCGGGCTGGGGCCGGGCTGCTCCGCTTCCCGCCGCTGCCAGCGAGTGCTTGTCGGGGTAGGGGATGTGGATAGGGGTCGGGGCAGTCAGGGGACAGGGGCGTTGGGGTAGGGGGTGGAGTCCTGGGGGTGATTAGGGACGGGGTCTCTGGAGGGGGGCGGTCAGGGGATAAGGAGCAGGGGGGCCAAAGCAAGTTCGATATAACGCGGTCTCACCTATAGCGTGGTAAGATTTTTTGGCTCCGGAGGACCGTGTTATATCGGGGTAGAGGTGTATAATGAAACACAATGATGGAATATTTAACACCATGGATAATTCTTCATATTTGTAGTATTGTTCCCACAGACATTGTAGAATATATAGGACCAAATGCAATGCTGATGTAAGAGGGTATGACTCCTTTGATATCAGTGTTAAATGTGGCCCATGGAAGATGATAAATTACATGCTGAATTTGACTTTCATTTTCCATTTCTTACAGGCTGAAGGAATTGGAGGCACGTCGACTAATGAGAGAGAGGGGAGATGGGCCCTGGTATTACTATGAGACCCCTGATAAAAATCTTATTGATTATTCTGCTAAAGCATCTCCTGACAATTAAGGAGTTAGTCCACTGTTCCAAAAGAGCACCCACAAATAACGACTGAATAATGTAATGTGTATCCTGTTGTTACTTGCTGACTTAAATAAAAGTTTCTATTTCAGTATTTTTCAGTGTTGATTCTAGTAAGTTTTTAAATAGACAAACTTGTTGCTAATCATGTACAGCTGTAAAATGTGTACAGATGGAGAGAATGGCTCTCATGTCAGTTGCTAATAGTTTGTCTGTTTCCCAAGGGTGTCAGTAGGTGATACTGGTTTTGTAACACATTTTCCCCCCCCCAGAGGACAGTGGTCACCAGCTCATTTCACACAGGCCATCAAACAGCCAGGCTGACCTGAGCTAGATTGGAACAAGTATCTGAGAGGTGAAAGACTCTATTCCATTACCAAACCATCTGATTTGTCTCTTATATATTCCCATACCTAACTTTAAATTAAATGTATGAGGAAAATAAATCATAACTTTATTTTTTATGGATAGTAATAAATGAAATATAAGTCAAAGCACTTTTTAATTGTGAAATATTTCATAGAATGTAAATTAAGTGATTTTTTTTTTATTAAATCTTCAGTTCTTTGGAACATCTCAGATTCAAAAGCCCCATCTCTATCACTATAGACAACTCTACTATCTTCCCTGCCAGTCAGGCTCACAACCTTGTTATAATAATCTTCACTCTCATTGTTTCGTATCCAAACTCTGGCCATAGCCTTTCACTGCTTCCTCTACATCCCTACGAATAACTTTCCTTCCTCACCACTCAGGCCATGCTACTCTCCTCTATGAATCTCTTAATTAGCTTCTTGCCTTCCTCCTCAGTTTCAAACCTCCCACCATCGTCTTTAAGGCTCTGCATAACTCAATGACAGTCTGCTCTCATTTCCTCCTATCTCCAACCATTTCCATATCACCTATGGTCTTTCTAAATGTCTCTTTTATCTTTCTTCCACTTGTGTCTAACCTCTGAGGTTAGACACTCCCTCCCTGTAAAGCCAATTCCTCTGAAAGATACTCCTTCCACAATGCTTTTTAACAATGCTGTGTGGCCTTTTTTTTTCTTTAAACAAGGTTTAAAAAAATCTGCAACCTCGTTATGTTCTTTACTGTAATGTATCTGAACTAGACTGTACGCTCTGTTGGGGCAGGAAGTGTCTTCATCCATACAGGGCTGAAGACACTGTCGGTGCTCAATAAATGCATTCATATTTAAGAAACTCCTACTACAGAATGATACCTTTAAAATGAAAAATATCTGGGGTAGATAAGGTTATAGTTTCAGGTAACTGAGTATAACACACAACTAATACTTTTTGTCGTCAAAGTGATTTTTAAACCCAGCTAATCCTCTCACTAATCCTGGGAGGTTACATATTATCCATGTTTTACAGATGGTGTAATTAAGGTAGAAGTTGGGTGACTTGCCCAAATCCACAGAATGTAGAGTATTAACAGGCTACATATTATTTGCATTATATATCAGATGCTTTTTTGCCTTGTGACACATGAGGCAACTCAGTCTTTCCACCTCCATCTGTCTAGTGCCACATTTCTTGCCCATTTTAGTCTTTTTCCATGACAGCAGTATTTTTCCTCATTGGTTTTGTGATATGTCATCTGTTATCCTCCTCTTTTCCGTCTTCCACCAGGTAATATCCAGTCAAGAATTTGACTAGGAGCACAGTTTTTTGACATCCATACAACATGTCCAAACCACTTCAGCCTTCTTTCTTGAATCATTGTCTGTACGGTATACTAATCAGTCCTTTGTAACAGATCAGCGTTGTTTACTTTATCACACCAGCAGACACCAATTACTCTCTGCAAGCATCTCTGATGGAATGTCTTAAGTTTCCTGTTGTGGTTTTCTAGCATTTATGAAGTTTCAGAGGCATATAACAAGGTTGGCATCACAATGGCATTGTCTACGTTTATCTTGGTTTGTGTATGAATCTCATATTTTCCAGATATTCATCAGTCTCAGGCTCCATCTACCTTCCCAGTTCTTGCTTCCACCTTATGGAGTTGGCCATGGGCGCTAATTGTATTTCCAAGAATGACAAACAGGTTAACCATGCTGTATTATTGATTACTGATCATATACACACAGTCATTCCTGTCTCCTCTTTCAACAATCCTAACTTTTTGCAGGGGAGGGGAGAGAGTTCAGAACTCAAAGGGGAAGGCTTTCAAAAGCATCTAAAGGATTTAGGAACATAAATCCTGCCATGGCAGGCTTATGCTCTACTGTGAAACTATATATATTTTTTTCATGCATGGGAGGGACTTGAATGGACAAATATTAAAAACTTAATTTACTCCACAACTGATATATAATTCAGCATTTATTAATAGAAAAAAAATTAAGTATTAACATTCTGTTCTCAAAAGGGAGAAGCTTTCTGATTCTATCAAACACTTGGTGAAAGAGAAAGGTAGACAATTGGTTAATGAAAGCTTTTTAAATAGATGTCTGAAGAGCAAGAAACAAGGTAAAAGGATCTGTATTGATAAACATCAGTTAATAGTACACATTGAATCAATGTCAAAAGAATTGATTGTCTTCAACTGTCTGATTATGCAGCTATTTGAGGGTATAAATTTAAACATTAAATGGGAATGGCTGAAGAGGAACAATAGTTTTCTTTAAGAACATAATGTAAGAACGACCATATTGCATCAGACCAATGGTCCATCTAGGCTAGTATCCTGTCTTCTGACAAAGGCTGGTGCCAGATACTTCAGAGGAAGTAAACAGAACAGGACAATTTATCAAGTTATCCATCCCGTCCTCCAGTCCCAGCTTCTAGCAGTCCGAGATTTAGGGAGAACCGAGCATGGGGCTGTGTCCTAGACTCTCTTGGTTAATAGTCATTGATGGACCTATCCTCTATGAACTTATCTAATTCTTTTTTGAGAATCCGTTATACTTTCGGCCTTCACAGCATCCCAAAGTAACCAGTTCCACAGGTTGTGTGTTGTGTAAACCCACTGCCTATTATTCTTGCCACTAGGGGGAGGTATTTCCTCAAAGTCTGATGCCACACATTTTAGTTTACTGTACATGTATTCCCCTAGTTTTTAAACCCCTTATCAGCAGTGGACTTTTTTAAAAAGTGCCTATCTCTCTCATTTTGGCATCTTGAAGCCATCTGCCATTAGCCACTCTGAAGTCTCCACTTTTCTAAACAGAATAAGCCCAGCTCCCTTAGCCCCGTCTTATATTTTCATACTACTGATCATCTTTGGCAGCGTCTGCTGCAGCCTTCCTGAGACAATAACCACCTGAATTTGTACAGCTGACCAACACTGCATAGAGTATTCCAGATAAGTACAACCTTGTTTGCCATTTTATATCGTTGCAGAGTATTGGAAAGGTTCCCGTTGGCTTTAGTGACCTTTGGATCAGGCACTTTTTGCTCTGCCAGTTTTATCACCTTAGGGTTAATAAGTAATAATTCAAATACATAACTCTGATGTAGCGCTTGTCATCAGTAGATCTCAAAGTGTTTTATAAAGGTTAGAAGGCTTATCCTCATTCATATCACCTATATTTATTGTATTATGAGTAACAGAGGTCCTAAGACTGACCCCTGAGGCACTGTGCTCATAAGCCTTTTCTAGTTTGAAACACATCCATCTATGGTGACTCTCTGTTCTTGCTTTTGAGTGAGGCCTGGTCTATACTACAGAAGTTATGTCAACGTAAGGCAGCTTTACATCGATCTAAATCTAAGCATCTACACCAAAATGTAGCTCCCACCGACGTAACTCGCCCGCTGCACCAACTTAATAACTCCACCTCCTCGAGGCATAGCACTTAGGGCAACATAGTTAGGGCAACACAGTGTTAGTGTACATACTGCATTACTTACATTTAATTTAGTGGTCTCAAGGTGTCCCACAATGCCCCACCGTGTCCGCTCTTGTCAGCGTTTTGAACTCCAGTGACCAGGTATGCAGGAATATACCCTTCCCCTTTTAAAGCCTCTTGAATTTTTGTGGAGAGCTCACCTAGCAACTCTCAAGCATGCCTAGCAACCACCCAGCTGACCAGGCCGGCTCCAGGTTGCGGACAAGCTCCTGCCTGGAGTACACAGGAGGTGGTGGATCTCCTGGGTCTGTGAGAAGAAAAGGCTGTGCAGACACAACTCTGATCCAGCCATTGAAACGTTGATATTTATGAGCAGATCGCTTGTGGCATGGCAGAGAAGGGCTACAAGAGAGACGTGCAGCGGTGCCGTGTGAAAGTTAAGGAGCTGTGGCAGGCATACCAAAAGGCCAGGAAGACTAACAGTCACTCTGGTGCAGAGCCACAGACATGCCACTTTTATAAAGAGTGGCATGCCATCCTTGGCATAGACCCCATGACCACTTCCAAGAATCCTGTGGATACCTTGTGGGAGCTGGAGTCAGAGGTCCCTGAAGTGAATAGTGAGAAGTAGGTGTTGGACAAGGAAGAGGAGGAGGAATACGGGGGCCAGAAGACTGAGGCATCCAATGGCACAGCGAGCCAGGACCTATTCTTGACTCCAGAGCAGTCTAGCCAGTCCCTACAGTCCAGCACGGGGAGAGCCTGATGCAGGGGAAGGAACCTCTGGTAAGTATGCAGTTTGCTTTGATATTGCAGGGACATATCTGTTCATTTGCTCTTTTTTAATCATTTAATCTTTTTAATCATGAAGAGGTAGTGAAATAAAACAAGAGAGGTAGAATCACTATCTGCTTCTCATTTCCCCCGTAGAGTTAGGCAGAGGGGGGCCCTGTAGAACACTTTGTTTATGTCCACTGGGGTGTCCTGTGAATCCTCCTTAAAGATCTAGAGGAACGTTTCCTGAAGGTAATCTACAATCCTCTGCTGAAGATTTCTGGGGAGGGCTGCCTTATTTCTTCCGTCGCAGTAGGATATTTCCCCCATGCCACTGAGCAATTGCTTCAGCAGGCACTATTGCAGCATGCTTGCAGTGTTAATCACAATAGTGCAGAGCTGTGCGCAGGACCCATGCTTCTCACAGAGATGGCAGATGCACGGGTTAGCAGGGCTTTTGAAAAAAGGCATGAAACATTATGGGATCCAGATAAAATTATGGGATGGAGAAAACTGCATCATGGGACATTGAAACCATGTTCCCAGTCACCCCACATGACTTGATTGCCCCTATAAGGCATTGCAAACCTTTTCCAAAACACCCTGCTGCTAGGTGGTGGTGAATTGCACAGTGGGATAGCTACCCATGGGACACTGCTCTCTGCATCACTGCAAGCACTGGTAGTGAGATTGTGCACCGCCAACACACAGAGTGCAGTGTCGACATGCAAAAGTGATTTAATTACTGTGACAGCTGTATGTTGACGTAACTTATGTCAACTTATTTTTGTAGTGTAGACTTGCCCTCAGCTTCTTATCTAACATCCAGTGGGCTTGTCTACACACAGAACACTACAGTGGCACACCTGCGCCACTGTAGTGCTTCAGTGTAGACATTACCTATGCCAGTAGCTAGGTTGATGGAGTAATTCTACCATCAACCTTGCACTGTCTACAAGGGGACTTACGTCAGCTTAATTATACCACTCAGAGGGGTGGATTTTTCATACCCCTGAGCAACGTAGTTATGCCAACCTAGTTTTCTAGTGTAGACCAGGCCAATAGTTCCTCTAACTACAAGATTATTTGAGACAGATTCTGATTTCAGGCCTGGTCTACGCTAGAAAGTTTGATTGGTTTAACTATGTAGGTCAGGGGTGTGAAAAATCCACACCTCTGAGCGGCGTAGTTAAGTCAACCTAAGTCCCTGTGTAGACAGTGCTAGGTTGACGGAAGAATTCTTCCATCGATCTAGCTACTGCCTTTCAGGGAAGTGGATTACCTACACCGACGGGAGCATCTCTATCATTGGAGTAGGTAGTGTCTACTCTGAAGAGCTGCAGCAGCGCAACTGTGCCACTGTAGTGTCTTAAGCATAGACAAGCATTCAGGTACCTCACTGTAAATTTAGAGTAATTCTGTGCACACATTCTGCCATAAGTATTTTACACACAGTTCCCAACATCACCAATGGATAGTTTGTTGAAAAAAGGACCACATACAAACTATAGCAGTTAGCCCACACTAACCATGTCACAGCTCTATTTCTTTATCCTTTGACCTAAATGCTCTGATTTCACTTGAAGAGGCTCAGTGGTTTCTTTTCTTTTGCTGTTGATGGGTGTATTTAATGGTTTATTGTGTGTACCTTAGAAAAATTAATTTCAAATGTTTTCTGCAATTTGCTGCTACTCATCTTTCTGCTCCTGTTCTCCAATCTTTATAGCTGCCTTTCTCTACCTTATCAATATCCCTTTCAAAATGAAAAAAAAGCAGAAATGAAGTGAAAGAGAAGGAGGATAGTCTTGTGGTTAAGGATCTGGACTGGGATTCAAGGAGGTCTTCCTACGTGACCTCAGGCAAATCATTTAAATTCTCGGTGCCACACCTGCCCCTATGTCAAATGGAGATCATACTACTTCCTCGTCTCTACCCTTGGTCTGTCTTGTCTATTTAGATGGTAAGATCTTATATATAGGTACAGTCCAGCCCTGATTTCTGCACCCTTTATTCAACTTTGCAGTGTTTGCAGGGTAGGTGGCACCAGCTTGTTCAGTAAAGAGTCAGGACGGCAGCATCGGTCAGAGTCAGCAGAATCAGCTGCATTAGTGAGAGGGCCATTTCAAGATGCTCCTCAATTGTCCATCCCTTGAAGTCCCTCTTCCATCTGAAGAGGGTCAGGAAGTTCCACTACATCCTGCTTCCTTCAACCAAGAAGGGATTCCGTATCACAATCCATAAACTGAAGCCTGAGAAGGCATCAGGGGTTTGTTACATCACTTTTGAGTTGCTGAAGACAGGTGAGAGCATTGCTGTACCATAAGCTCTTCTAGGCCATTTGGCATATTAATATCATCCCCAATGACTGGAAGAAGGAGATTACTCTGTTCAGAAAGGGTGATAAGGTGAATGTAGCAACTGTAGCGGTATGAGGCTGTTGTCTGTTCCAGGGAAAGTCTTTGCTTCCATGTTAATGTCTCAACTCAACAATGCACTTTGTGGCAAAGCCCAAGATACTCAGTGCAGCTTTAGATCTGGTCAGTCCACTGTTAACCAGCTCGTTACCTTGAGATAGCTTTTTGAGAAGATGGCTGACTTTAATAAGCCATGCACAGCACTTTCTATAGACTTCTATAATGCCCCTGATTCAGTAAATCAAGCAAGTTTGTGGGATCCAATGAGGTGACTTGGCATCCCTGAGACAACAGCATCATTGATAGGAGAGCTCTATAATGGAATGGAAAGATGCATTCGAGTCAATGGCAAAAACATAGCATGGTTTCCTGTCTCCATAGGAGTTTGGCAAGGTTGTGTTCTGTCACCATCATCGTTCAATATCAGCACTGACTGGATGATGGATAAACTTGAAGAGGCAGCAGTTGAGGGTTAAAGCTAATGCTATTCTGCTTTGAGATCTCTAATATGCCAATGACATTGTCTTGCTGGCTCAGTCTAGTGAACCCTGCAGCTGATGGCCAGTCTGGTGAGGCAAGAAGCAGCGCATGTAGGTCTGGTTATTAATCCAGATCAAACCAAGTCCCTGGCCAGGACCATCAAGCAGCCTCCAGCTCCAGGTTACAATCTGCTCAGTATTAAACTGTCTGGGTGAGGCATCGTAATAGACAGTGCTGGAGGGTGCTCTAAAAAATGTGGACACTTGTCTATCAACAGCTGCTGACATGTTTAGGCTCCTTTAGCGGCCTCTGTGGGGATGTTGTGATTTCAAGCTTGCTACGAAGCTGCAGATCCATAGAACCCCAGTTATCCCAACTCTATTGTACAGACGTGAAATGTGGGCACCGAGGAAGGCTGAAGAACACAGGATTGATGTTTTCAATTCCCACCCTTGTTGCCAGCTGCTCCTTATTAAGTGGCAAGACAACAACAGAAATCAGGATATTTGATGCCAAATGCACCAACTGCCTCCATCAGCACTGCCTCATCACAGAACAGGACGCTCAGCTCTGGACAAGGCACAAAATGAAGCCCGTTCCTGGGCTTGCAGTCAGACGTAGAGGAGGCAGGACGCCTGGCCCAACCTCCAGGTGGGAGTAAATTGAAAAAAAATGGTCAGCTCTAAGTTCTTTAACCTATGATATTTGGTTGCCAGAGTCAGCCCTTCCTCTGCGGCTGACGTTTTACAGCAGGGCTAACAGAGTGGAAGAGCCTTGTCTTTTCCAGCGTTTAAAGCCAGAGGGGACCACTAGAACGAACATCTAGTTTGACCTCCTGCAGAACAGGGCCCGAGAGTCCTGTGATTCCCACCTAGCGCTTCCCTGGGCCCGGGGCCAAGGAGAGCTGTTCTAAGGATTTACCAGCCCAGCTGGCTGGCTTCTGGGGAGGAGCCTGGGGTTGGGGAGTGACGGGGGGACAGTGTTTCTAAGCCCCCAGGAAAGAATTAGATAGAATTTATCTAATGTCAATGTCCCCAACTTCCCCTCCGGGCAGAATGAAGGTGCAACAGCTCAGGGGAAGGGAGCTGAGGGATTCCCAATCCCCTGCCCCAGCCTGCTTCCCATGCCCCTCCCCTCCTTGCTGTCCACCCTCCCCTCCCTTCACAGCCTCTTCTGGCGCTGCCCTCCATCCATCCTCCCCGGGGCTCCTCCTCCCCCCCGCCCCCGGGCTCCCCCCTCGCCAGGACCCCGGGGCTTTGCAGCTGGGGCCGCTCCTGGTGCCCTTGGATTAAAAATAGCATCTTCCCCGCTCCTCCCCCGGGCCCGGCTCAGGCCGCCTCTCTGTGCCCCGGGCCCGGCTGCGCTCGCTCTGCCTTCCCCTCGCTCGCGGTGCGGCCGGCCGGGGAGCATGCAGCGGGCCGCGCTGTTCGGGAGCGGCAGGGATGCGCAGATGGCTGCGGGGGACCTGGGGGAGCTGCTGGTCCCCTACATGCCCACGATCCGCGTGCCCAAGTCAGGGGATCGGGTCTACAAGACGGAATGTGCCTTCTCCTACGAGTCCCCGGTGAGTGCAGCAGCCCCGCCGGCTGCAAACCCGCCCCACTGC
>NW_020664439.1:40701818-40741322 GCF_002925995.2 Terrapene triunguis
CCCCCCCCCCCCCCCCCCCCCCCCCCCCCCCCCCCCCCCCAGCGCAGGCAGCAAACCTCCCCCCTCTCCTCTTTCCCCCCAGGCAAGCAACAGACCTCCCTCCTTCCCCGCCCAGGCAGGCAGCAAACCTCTCCCATTCCCTTCCTCCCAGGCAGCAAACCTCCCCCATTTCCCTTCTTCAACCCCCTCCCGCTTCACACTCACCCACCCTGCTTCATTTCCTTCTGCTGCAACCTCACTACTGCCTTTACTCCACCCACAAATCTCCCCTTTTCCCCTGCTTCCTCTACCCCCCGCCTTCACTGCAAATCTGTGGCAGCCCCTACTGCATCTTCCCTAGGCTGGAAACCTACCCCCTTCCCAGTTGCAAACCCGCCGCCCCCCAGCTCTCTCACTCTTTTCCAACCCCAAGCAGCAAACCTCCCACTGTTGGCATGGTTATCATCCTCCCCCTTCTCCCACTCCACCTGCTGCATTTCCCTCTCCTTGACTGCAAGCCCCTCAGGATCCCCCTTGGGTAGCCCCCCAGGCTCCCACTGCCTCCCCAGTGCTGTAACCCAGGCTCTTAACCATCCCCTTGGGCTGATAACTTCCTCCTCATCCCCAACTGCAAATCTGCTTCCCGGCTGCCTGGAGGGGTGGGGGAAGGGATGGGGTTGTCTGTCTTGGGAGCATCTGAGCTCAGCAACATTTGAATTGTGTGGGTGGGTGGGGAATAGATGGGAAGGTGCCAGCTAGGGTCTCCCTGCTGCATTATTTCAGAGGCATTGCAAAGTGCAAGGGCTTTGAGATGCGTGTATTATTTTAAGTAGAAAATTAGTTTTAACCATTTCTATTTCCAGAGCAGGGTTTCTGGCTGCTGAATGTGGGCTTCCTTCTTTGCAATCCGGCTTCTCTCAGTCCTTGTGCTTCCCAGGCTGGGGTTTGTTTTATTTTCCAGTCACAGGCCTGTCCTGATTTATAACTGGTCTGTTGCAGCTGAATAGATCCTTCAGCACAAATCAGTGGCAGATTGTGTGAGGTGCTAGAATTTCCTTCCCTTCCCCCCAAAGGGAATTTGACGTAATTGATTAGACCCAGATTTTTTTTTTCTTGGGCGATTTTGCTATTTTCTGGACCATCCAGTCTGTGCAGGTCACTTGCAGGGGTTATCTGGGTACATCTCACTTAATCAATTCCCTGCTATTGCAGGGGCCGCAGGCTTTATTGTACCTTGGTCCTTCCTATTCATAGCCTATAGCACATAATCATTTAGTCTCCTCTGGGCTGTAATACTTTGGTCTAATTTTTGTTGTTGGGCTTAGTGTGTCGGTGCTGGGGAGTATTGGTGGTCTGTGATATACAGGAAGTCAGACATGATCTAGTGGTTCCTTCTGGCCTTAAACTTTGAGGCCCTCAGCAATTTCCTAGGGTCTATGTGCTCTTTGCTGAGTTGTTTTAGCTTTCACACAGATAATGAAAGGGGCAGCGAATGTTCTCATTCACATATGTTAGTTGGCAAATGCACATGGATGGCTCTGTTTTCCTGCTGGATCTCTACTTATTCTACTTATTCTATTATTACATTGAGGGCATCTTTAAGAAGCCCTCAATGTAAAGGGTCCCAGTCAACTTGAAAATCACAATTTGGCCTGAAACTTGTTTATCTCCAATAGTTGCAATTAGTCTAAAATCACTAATACTGAAAGAAGTTAGTAAAGTGTCCCTCTCGCCTCCAGCTGGTTTGGTTTGGTGTCAAATGAACACTGGATGTATGGTCACTTTCACTCTTTACCATGTGTTAGTCAGGCCCTGATCCTGCAGTTGGATCCTTGCAGGTGATGACTTGAGCCCTTGCAGAGCACCAGACTCTCAAGGGTGCAATTGTTCAATCGCAGGATGGGATCCTTAATCATTTTGGCCCAGATCCCCAAAGATATTTAGGTAGACCCCTAAATATGATTTCAATGGGAAATAGGTGCCTAAATACCTTTTAAGGATCTGGACCTTTCTCCCTTGCTGAAAAATACCCTTATAAACATTAACAGTGGAGCAGAAAATCCCTTAATTCTCAGTACATGCTGTATTGGAATGAAACTTTTTTTGAAATTGCCTGATATAAAAGATAAATTAAAGTTGACTGTGTCCCTTTAAATGTCATTACCCATAGACGGAGTGAGTACTAGATACTGAAATAAAGTTGCAGCCTGCGATGAGAGGGAGAGAAATCTAAAGGACATATGGAATCTGAACTGCAGGGTTTTCAGTTTGTGCTGCTCTGATTTTTGGATGTTTAATCCTTCTCTCTTTGATATTTCTTTTTAATTTGGAAAATCAAAAGGGGCTTGAAAGGTGACTCAGCTGTCTGGTGTTCATCATGTCTAGTGGAAGGCAGGTTATTTTTACTCACATACTTCAGATCTCAAGTGTCACCCAGCAGCCTTCCCTGTGCTGGGATGTGTACTGATTAAAAGGGCCAAATCAGACTCTACAACAAAGATACTAAATATTATATGGTCATTGGGATGGAGTGAGGGGAAGAGAGACACAAAACCAACGTGTCTTAAAATTTACTGCTTGAGCTAGTACCTAACTAGCGTTGAACCTGTGGGACATTATTGCTTGTAAGAAGTTTCTGTTAAATGGGAAAACCTGGCAAATATCATTATAAATTAAATGGAAAATTCAAATACAACCTCATGTTGCACAGCAAAAATATTTAATTATCACCTACAGGGAGGATTTTCAAAGGTGCTGCACTCAGGTGTCTTCAGTGGGAATAGAGTTAGGCCCAGACTTTTGAAAATTTCACCTGATACCATTACAAGACTTCTTGTTTAAACAAGTTTGTAGGTATCCAGTGGGCCAAATTGTCTGCACGTGGGCAACCCCAGTGATTGCAGAATCAAGCCCAATATCTTTTGTCCAATGTTCCAAAAGTTCTAGAAACCTTTTCAAATCATACCAGTCCTCATACTTCTTTGGGTAGAAGATTTATTTCAGAATCCTATGCCTTACCCGTAAAATGACTAGCATGGTGCTAACTGGATTTAATTTCGAGACAACTAATGCAAGATACTATGAGAGGTAAAGCAACCCAATAGTCACTTACAAATTTTGAAAATGGCAAAACTTCATTCTCCCTGTTTCCTTTTTGAAATAGGAGTGTGGGCAGTAATTGTAGCTCAGTGTACAAACAGGTTATTGTCTTGGTTAATGGAAGACATTTGCCATGGTGTGCTTTGTGTTGGGTTAGTTTGCTAACTTGTTTTTGTGTGTGGGAATGTATAAACTCCAGACATCCAGCTTTTTGTTGGTGTATATCTAGCTTAGAAAGAAGAATGTAGGGTTGCTTCTGTAGTTTTAAAAAAAGATAAATATTAACAAAATATCCCTATCAGTTGTGTTACCTGCTGGCATTTTTGCTACTGGTTATATTTTCAACCCAGGCGACAATTATTTCCCCCTATAATTTTTAATCCCAGTTAATATTCCCACATGTCCTTGCATTTTTTTCTAACTCCATTTGCTTCATTTGTAACTGTTCAACAATTCACACACGTTCTATATGGAATCAGCTCTTGTAAGATTCCTTGTTCTGGCACTTTTCTTCAATACAAGATTTTATTCCCAGGGTTTGTCTCATTAACACCATAAAACCATCACTCATAAACTGCGCCCTGGATTTTTTTCTCTCCCAAGAAAGTAAATTTCCTGGGTATTTTGAGAGCTTGTCTTGCTGTCAATTTATTCATGATTTCTGTCACTGGGAATGAGAATGGTCTAATGGTTGAAGCTCAGGACTGGGAGACAGGAAGTACCAGCTCTGCCACAGACTTGCTGTGTGATATTGGGCAAGTTACGTAACTCTCTGACCCATCTGTAAAATTGAAATCATATTGCCCAACTTCACCAGGGGTAATTTGAGGATTAACCTGCTGAAGTCTGCAAAGCACCATGAACTCTAGAAGGTAGAAAGTATTATTGTTCTAGTGGACACAGGACACTGGTTAATTATTGGAAACAGCAGTAGGTTTTGCTAGCTGTCTCAAGAAATATGGAGCCTCATGATCTTTTCCAGTTTTTAGTCTGATTTTCTGTGGTGAAAATCTGAGCAAAGTTATTTTTAATTATTTTACAAAGAGTGCCGTTTCTTTAGTGATTTCAGAGGTGTGAGCATATGAAAGGAGACATTTAAGATATCTTCCCATGCACTATTAACCCTAATCAAATAATTTGTCATACGGGTGACGTTTTCAGAGGGGGTGATCAGATAGGCTTCAGTGGTTCTGTTAAACAGCTCTGGGGTCTGAAATCTACAGTCTTCTTCCTTAAAGTAGGATCACATTCCAACAAAACCTGCTACTTAGAATTGAAGAAACATTTCCCCGTTTTTGACAGCCATGGTGCCGTTCTGTAGGCATGTTAGCTGCAAAAGAAATTACTGGCTGCTCTAAAGATAACTGAATAGAAAATGACCCTTGTAATGTCTTATTTTTTAACTAATTTTTATCTGCTAACAAACTTCTGCTTTGCCTTGGCAAATCCACCTCTGATGCTTTGCCTTTCATTCATTTCACTGGAATTCTTAAGGAAAGGCAGACTGTCTACAAAATGCTAGTTGCCTAGTGTGAGTATGTGTGATTGTGTCTCCTTCTAGTGGCTGGCCCTGGCAAGTATAATAGCCTACTGCTTTTTCATAGCCCAAACAGTAGCAGCCTGTAGTTTTCACTCTCAAGGTCTGATGTTGAATTCACTGTAATGACTGTGGTCTCTGTATGCGTGCAGCTGTGGTGTGTTATGCTAGGTTTCCTACTTCCATCAATTTGTCAGTTGTGACTTCTCTTCCTTTGTTGGGAGCTGAACTTGATATTCCATTATTTAGGGGAGTAGGAAAAGCTATATTTAAATAATCTTTAATTCTCTGCAGCACATGTATTCAGCGAGGCACCAGACCCTGCCATAACAACAGATGCAAAACCTGCAGCCATATCTCCACTGCTATGATGATCAATATCCCCCACAATACACCTTTCAAGATCTATGGGTCCTTCACATGCTTATCACAACATGTAGTGTACCTCGTCCCATGCAGTAATTGCCCCAGTAATAACTATGTGGATGAGATGAGACAATCACTACACGTTCAAATGAACACTCATAAAAATGATAAAAGACAAAAACACCACATCACCCATGAGTGGACACTTTTCACACATAAGGGGGACATGTGGGGTCAAGTGACCCCCCCCCCCCCCCCCCTTCTGCTTGGCATGCTGGGGGGGGGGGGGAAGGCTCTTCTCCTGCTGTGCCTGCCCCCCCGGCATGTTCAGCCCCTGTCCCTGGCAGCTGGGAAGGGAGCAGACGGGGTGGGACCAGTCGCTTCTCATGCTGGCCGCTCTGGGTCCCTGCTCTGTGCAGTGTGGTGGCTGCCTGCAAGATTCCAAGTGGGGAGGCAGGGGCTTCCACTCCCCTCCCGGGCCCGGCTGCTGCAGACAGGGGCCGAGCGAGCTGGAGCCCCTTCTCCCCACGACACATTTCTGGCTCGCTCAGCCCCTGAGCCGAGCCAGGCCATGTCCCCAGCCGAGCTCTCTCCGGCAGCCACCTTCAGTTGCATGAGAAGCGGCTCTTTCTCTTTCCCCATCCGGACCTGGCTGCCAGGGGACAGGGGCTGAACATACCCAGGGGGCAGGTGGAGCAGGAGAAGGACAGAGTCCCCCCTCCCCACAGGTAACTGGTGGGGTGGGGCGAGCATGGCGGTCCCTGCGCTGTGTGCAGAGTGGGGGGTTGCTGGGGAAGGTTCTGGGAGCAGGTTCCCTGGCGTCTGCTCAGCCAGGGCTGGCCCCAGCTAGGCCCAGAGGCATGTGGTCCCTGATCCTGGCTCCCAGCGCCCCCAGGAGCTGGTGGGATTTTCTGCCCTGGCCCAGGGAAGTGGGGCTGGAAGTTCTTGCCAAAGGAGACACATGGGGTGGTCACATTCCTCCCCTTTACATTGTGCCCTCCCCCTCTCCCTCCCCCCACCTCCCGTATCAGGAGGCACACGTTGTCGATCACTCTGTATCTGATCTCTCGGTGCTCATCCTGAAAGGAAACCTGCACAACTCCTTCAAAAGGTATGCCTGGGAGCTTAAATTCATAATTTTGCTAGACACTAAAAATCATGGACTCAATAAAGACACTGGATTTATGTCTCCTGACAACAAGCCTTCTTTGCCCTATGGCTGCTGAAGTACTGCCCACTTAAACTTGAATGGTCTCTTGCAATGTGTGTTAACTCTTTATGCTTAACAATCTGTTTTACCTTGTGTTTAGTTGTAATACAGTAACTCCTCACTTAACGTTGTAGTTATGTTCTTGAAAAATGTGACTTTAAGCTAAACGATGTTAAGCGAATCCAATTTCCCCATAAGAATTAATGTAAATGAGGGGGTTAGGTTCCACTGAAATTTTTTTTCACCAGACAAATATATATATATATATATATATACACACACACACACACACAGAGTATAAGTTTTAAACAAACAATTTAATACTGGTACACAGTGATGATGATTGTGAAGCTTGGTTGAGGTGGAGGAGTCAGAGGGTGGGATATTTCCCTTACTGCTAAATGATGAACTAGCAATTGGCTGAGCCCTCCAGGGTTAACTCTCTCACTCTATGAGGCAGCAGGAATGGAGGGAGATATGCGCATTTCCCCTTTAAGTACACTGCCTTGTTAATTTGATCAGCTTGCTGAGACCTCAGCTGCTGCAAGCTCTCTCCTTCCTGAGCCCTGGTGTGTCCCCCCTGCTCTATGGAAGATGGGGTAAGCGGGGTGCAGGAGCAGGGGGGAGAGGGACACCCTGACATTAGCCCCCCTCTTCTTCCCACCCCCCCGCACAGCAAGTAGGAGACTTGGGGAGCAGCTCCAAGGCAGAGGGCAGGAGCAGCACATGGCAGTGGTGGGAGGGACAGCTGCAATTGCTAGCCTGCTGGGCAGCTGCAGCACAGGGAACTTAGGGGAGCAGGAGCTGATAGGGGGAGCTGATAGGGGGGCTGACGGTCCACCCTGGTTCCAAGCCCCCACCAGCTAGCTGCAACGGGCTGCTCTTCCTGCAAGCAGTAGACAAAGCAGGCGGCTGCCAAACGACGTTAGAAGGGAGCATTACACAACTTTAAACGAGCATGTTACCTAATTGATCAGCAACGTAACACGAAACAACGTTAACCAGGACGCTTTTAAGTGAGGAGTTACTGTACTCGGAGTACCTTTCCCAGACCTGAAGAAGAGCTCTGTGTAGGCTCAGAAGCTGGTTTCTTTCACCAACAAAAGTTGGTCCAATAAACATATTACATCACCCACTTTTTCTCTCTACATAAGTATTGTTATGATCTGGGAGCCTTGCTATGGGTTATGTTAAAACCTGGTTCAAGCTGATGTGTGAGTGAGTCCTCCATTTAAGATAGCTGTAAGAGACAGTTACGGGACCACACCTAAAACAAAACCCAAGCGCTTGTCTATACTTAAAAGGCTGCAGTGGCGCCACCGTTGTGCTTAGGTGAAGATGATACGTACACCGAGGGGAAGGCTTCTTGCATCAGGGTAGGTACTCCACCTTCCCGAGAGGCGGTACCTATGTTGATGGGAAAAGCCCTTCCATCGATATGGTGCTGTCTACACCAGGAGTTAGGTTGGTATAACTGTGTTGCTCAGGGGAATGGATTTTCCACACCCCTGAGCGACGTAGTTATACTGACATAAGTTGCTAGGGTAGACTAAGCCTAACAGAGTCTGCCCAGAAACTAGCGCTAGGCCCTGAAGGGGTGGAGGGTTCAACTGGCTATTGTGACCAGGTGGGACTGGGTGTAGATGTGTGAGAGAACACACAGAAAGAAACTGGGAAGAGATAAGACTGTCTGGGAGTAGGGAAAAAGCAAGAAAGCCAAGCAGTAGCCTCCGCCTGTGAGCACAATTGTGACCCTGGAAAAAGCTAGAGAGAGCCTTTGGTTCTGGTATTGGCTAAAAGGGCTTGGGGGCCTGTAAGCAAGAAACTTCTTTTTGTTCTTGGTTCCTTCTGCATTCAGAGGCACAGGATTTTGTGCATTCTTTGTAAACAAACAAGATTGCACCAAAGAAGTATCTGGCTGCCACCAATTTCTGTTCCCAACTGAATCACCCACAGAGCCCTGAATTTTGATTACCCATTCGAGTCAAAAAGGGCAACAGTGTTATTTATATAGAGCAGGGGTTCTCAAACTGGGGGTCATGCCCCCTCAGGGGGTTGCAAGGTGGTTACATGGGAGTTGTGAGCTGTCGGCTCTGTGGGGCTGACAGCCCCGAGCTCCCATTAAATTAAATTACCCCCCATTTTTAACTTGTAAGGGGGGTCAAACTAAGATGCTTGCTGTGTGAAAGGGGTCACCAGTACAAAAAGTGTGAAAACCACTGATATAGAGCTATAACTATGTCTTGTGCACTACATAAAAGACAGGATCCCTGCCCTGAAGAACTTGCAAACTTGGTTAGGCAAAATGTGACGCAGGGAGAGATGACATCCGAAAAAGGTCTGGAAATTGGAGTGTCAATGTGTGATGTTCAGATTTTGCATATCTTAGACATATCTGCTCTGAACATTAGATCTTGCATGTGAAATATTGCAACTGCAAAGCACGCTACCCGTCTGACATAGATTGTTAGTTTGGTCCTATAGCTCACTTCCACCGGTTGCAGAAAGGGGTTTGTTTTGGCAGCACAAAGCTCAGCCTCGTTGCAGCTGGAAAATCTTGCTGCTGATGACAGCTTCTAATGTAGATCTTGCTGACTTGGTTTTGTGAGCGGGGAGCTCAGTAATGGTTATATTAGGAGAATTCCCAAAGGGTTCGACTGCCGTATGCTTTGCTGTTTATCAGACAGTACAATGCAGGCTGAAGTCTTTTAGTGAGTGTGTAATTGGCATCAGTGATCCTGTTGCATGTAACTTTCTAGTAATAACTGTGTTCTAGTCACTGGCTCTCCCTTAGGTCAAAGTATCTCAACACAGATATGAAAACCATTGTCTCTTTTTAATGATAGGGGGCAGTAAAGCAGAGCAAAAGGTGACAAGAATTTAATAAATCTGGACATTGCTCCAGACAGATGATTTTGGCTGCGCTGCAAAGTGGCTTGTTTTTCCTGTGCTGGAATTACTGATGTGGTGCATTGCTTGGTTGCATGTGTCAGATTGCAAAGTATGAGCAGCGATCCTTGTTTAGATATGGCTGAAGGTCTTTAGTTAGGTGGTGGGGCACATCAGGGACCACATTTTTATTTCCATTGCGCTCTAGGAAGATATTGTAGCTTACACCTCTCTGATGGATGAGTGCTTTGCTGCCTAGCAGTGCACTTTGATACTAAAGCTAACCAGATTGTTACTGCTACACCAAGTCTCTAAAATAGCCAAGTATGAGTAGAATTTGCAGGGGTGACGCACGCAGCAGCTCCCATAAGAGAAACAGCCATGCTGCTTTGGCTATCCACCAGGCTGGGGTTTTTCTTACATAGCTACACAAGGATATTATAAACACAGGCAACGGTGTAAATCTGGGTATTACCAGCCATCAGCACCATTACTATTATTGATTGAACTGCACGTGAGCTTCATGTACCATGTGGTTATTCAAAGGCCTTCAAATGTCCTTTGGGCAGTGGTCCCCAAATTGTGGGGCGTGCCCCCCTAACCAGGGCTGGCGCTTTACATTACTGGGGCGGGTGGGGCGCAAGAGGAAAAGTTTGGGCACCATTGCCTTAGGAGGACTAATATCTGCTGGATCCCATGGCAGAATATAATTTCTGTTCCTGTGTCACAAGTCATGAGTGCTCCATGAGCCTCCTTTGTCTTGCCATCAGAACTACCCAATAACATAGAGGCCATGCTCCTGCTTGTGAACATGCCTAAACAGATTGCTTCAGAATAGTGAGTTCTCTAGTTCCATGAGAGGAACTGCTTTGACTTACAGAAGCGCGCAATCTTTAGAATGGTGGTTAGGTTTCATTTTAGTGTCTCTGTGTAGATGCCCTCTATCAAATGGAACATAGGAATTTCCATGCTGGATCTGACCAACAGTCCACCTAGCCCAGTATCATGTCTCCAATGGTGGCCAGTACCAGGTACATCAGAGGTGGTGCAAGAAACCCTCAACATGCAGTTATGGGGTAATCTGTCCCAAGGGAAAGTTTCTTCCTAACCCATAATACTAAAAGTTGATTTAAGCTGGAAACATGAGGGTTTATACCCTTTCCAAACCTCTTGTTTATATTAGTAATATGTACCATTGTAACTGGATATTCTATCAATAGAAATGTCTGATCCTTTGTTGAATCCTGCTAAGATCTTCGTCTCAAAGATCTTTTGTGGCAATGAGTTCCCCAGGCTAACTGTATTGTGAGTGGGAATGTATTTCCTTTTAACAGCTTACAATTTGCCACCTTTCAACAGAGTTGAATGTCATCTTGCTCCTGTGTTAAGAGACCTGATGAATAGAAGTTCCTGATCTCCCTTCTCTCCATTTGTTATTTTGTATACACTGATCACAAGACATAATAAAATAAAATAGTGACTCTGTTTAAAAAAAAGCAGGTGGGAAGTTCTAGTTTGGACTAGTCCAGTTGCTAGCAGCCTTGCTCTTATTCTCCTCCTGTCTTTCATCTTCCCCTTCCCCACTCATTTGTTCTTGTGTCCCTCTTGTCCTGCCTTTTATTTTTATATCTCTTTTTTTCTGCCCCCCTCCCCCCCCGTAGTTTGCTTGTCTTCTCCCCACTCTGCATTTCCATATGTTTTTCCTTTCATCCCTCATTTGTGTGTGGTGTTCTTTACTACTTCATTTGTTTGTGTCTGCATCTTGATTAATCAAGTTGCAGACTTGTGTCTGTGTTCTTGCCCAATTGCACTTTGACTAGATTCCAGCACCCAGTGCACAGTTTAAATACTGGTAAATTAATGCAAGTTACTGTATCTGGTATACTTGGTGGCTGGGATGTGTGGTTTTTTTAATTGTGCCAGGGCAATCTTCATGTGCCGTTGTATTCATTCACTTTGACACGATTTGCTTTTATTGTTCCACTGTCAGTAGCAATGGAGAATGTGAGACACCTGCTTTCTTTTTGTTCCCCATTGTAAGCTATTACGTATTGTTCAGACGATTATTAAATGCTGAAGCTTCTGCTATCTTTTGACCTTTTAAACATTTATGAAATAAGAAGGCTATCACTTCATTAAGCTACTGTCAGGTTCCTACATTCTGGATATTATAGAAATTCTCTTTTAACCCTTCCAAATACAGTAAAGATTGATTTATAGCTGTACTCTTTTACAGCAGGAGATTTTTGGTTGGCCACAACCAGACTTGTGATGGTGATCACAGATGATCTATCTCTCTCAGGAGGACCCTAAAATGTTTCACTGGCTCATCATTTCTGTAGGGATAAATCTTAGTTTCATTGAAGACTATGGCAAAACTCCCATCGATTCCATTGACTTTAGGATTTGTGTCTTAATGCAAGAAATCTCAATTAGAGATTAGTTGTTGGTGGATAATCCCCTGCTAACTACTATTATCTCGTAACATCTGAGGTAATTATTGAGGATTGTGAGATTTAATGTATCCTTTTTCCTCTTTCCTGTGGTACATACTGGTATGTTTTACTATGTGACTGTTCACCATGTTAGCGGCTCTGTAACAGCCACATGTCCTTATACATTGTTATCCTAGTCATGTCAGGAAATGAAAATGTTAAACCGTAGATTTCCCTAGGGGACTGGATGGCTCAGGCATTGGTAATAGGATACAGGTCACCGGTTCAAATCCAAATCAGGTTGGTAGGGACTGAACGCCATTAGCATCTGATAGCTGTTGGTGTCCTGTGTGCTTGAAGTGAGATGGTGAACTCATGCTGGTTCCTTGTGGTTTGGTGTTTGTGTTCCCCAGCCCTCCCATCACCAGCATTCTTGCTCCATCTCCCTCCTCTCTCCCCAAAGTTTGAAGGGAGGTGGACCCTATCATGCTTTAACTTTATACCTCCATGGAGTCCCTTCCGTGAAAGCCTTTTCCAGCCTTTATTTTAACACAAAGTACTGTCTAAATGATGATATAAGATAATCTTTCTAGACTGTCTGCTTTTTGGAGCAGGGACCGTGCCTTCCTCTGTGTTTGGAAAGCACTCAGCACACTGTGGTCACTCCTGCAATGTAAATGATGAAGAATTGTAAGCAGGGTTGCAAGGAAAACTTGCATTTACTCCCACTTCGTGGGTGCATGTTGTTACAAAGCCTTCCCTGAATCTTTAAGGGAAGATTCTGCTTGTTTGCCAGGATTGAATGGGTGAGAAGTCTCTTACTAGAAGATCCTTCTAGGTCAGGATCAAGGCCCACTGTCAGAGCAGTGGGTAGAAGCTTCCACCTTAACACTGTCTTAGGACTTTGAAAAAGTAAAAGAAAACACTGTCTCTAGATGCTCCATCCCAGAGTTTACACTGATCCAAGTGCATGTTGGGACAGGACTTTGGTTGCTTAGTTCAGGCTGAGTGGATACTACAATAGCGTGGGCATGATCAATAAAACTCCTCTTTATGCACCTCACTACTGAACCTTTGTGGTTTTGGTTGTAGAAAGCTCCCAGTCCCTGGGAACAGTATATTGTTCTTGTTTGCAGATAAATAGTGTGCCTGAGTCTCTGGCACCTTTCACCAAAAGAAAAATGCACTCACATTTGAAAAAAAAAATCAGTGAAAAAGATTTTCCACCATAGCCACTTAAAAGTCTAGGATGAATGTTGCCTCCTTCCAGGCCATATGGTATTCCCTATAGGTGAAATTCAGCAGCACAAGGCCAAGGGCCCCAGTTAGGCCCTCGGAATAGGGCTTGAATGTAGGCCCTCAGAATAGAGCTTGAATGGGTGTTAAGTGGAGCAAGGGCCTGGCTCTCTGCATACGGGTGAATTTCATATATCAGAGAGCTGTAGTCCTTACCATTAACGCTGTTTTACCATGACTGTGTTAGACTTTTGAACACAATGTTTTCTTCTGTCCAGGTTGTGTGAGAGAACATAGAGAAATAACTCTCCTGTTAGTAACCACCAGCTAACTTACGCAGCTTCCACATTTAGCATATGTCCTGAAAATGTCAAATAGTTGCCATAGCCTTCTTACCAAAAGAGCTGAGTGCTCTCATGGAGTCGCTCCGGGAAAAAAGAGAACGAAGTGTCTCAGAGAAAACAGAATTGTAAACAAAGTTCCCGAAACACCTATCCATTGACAATGGGATATATTTTTATTTAGGCTGAGCATCCACAGGCTTCCTTTAACTGGGATGCAGTCTTGACTTTTTGTGAGAATGCTTAGCTGTGGAGATAATAAAGGATGTAAAAGAAAAGGGACAAGGAATGACTGCATATGTCAGGTGGCTTCCATGTTTCATATGCTAAAGATCTATGTGTGTATTTGTCTGCAAAACTCTATGCTAGAGGTCAAACAAGACTATCATAATGGTCCCTTCTGACCTTAAACTGTGTGAATCTATGAAAACATATATTGGGGATGATTTTAAAATAAATTATTATTACTACTTTATGTCAATGATGTCCTGGGTGGTTCATAATGGTAGATGCAGCCCTTGCTTCAAAGGTCTTGATCGTTTAAAGTTCAGGGGGGTTGATGTTAAATAGAATCAGGGCCGTCCTTAGGCATACATAGGACACCCGAAAATTTGGGGCACCACTGGAACCATAGGTGCTGACCTCTCATCTTGCCGGGGGGTGCTCGACCCCCCTGCTTCTGCTCCAGGCCCCGCGCCCACTCCACCCCTTCCCCAAGCCCCTGCCCCAGCCCTGCCTCTTCCCACTCCTGCTCCACCCCCGCCCCTCCTCTTCTCCACCTCCTCCCCCGAGCGCGCCCTGTCCCTACTCCTTCTCCTCCCTCCCAGAGCTTGAACGCCCCTAATCAGCTGTTCGCAGTGCTCCGAAAGTGCTGGGAGGGAGGGGGAGGAGCTGGTAAGCGCAGGGCTGCCGGTGTGCGAGGGGGGTGTGGGGGGGAGCTTGGTGCTGGTGGGTGCTCCACACCCACTAAATTTTCCCCGGAGCACCCATCCCCAGAGTCTGCACCTATAACCGGGACAGCAGGTAAGAGCGGGTCAGCTTCTGCACACCCAGGGCACTCTGCAGTCGCCTTACTAGGCAGAAGGCAGGGGCCGTATTCACAGAGCCGAATGTGGCGGCGTAGGGGCACCAGTTTAATAATACTGCATAGGGCCCCATAAATCCTAAGGACGGCCATGAATAGAATGCATAAATAATTTTTTCCCCCCAAGTGGATCATGAATAAAATAGAGATGAGTTAGCTGAATAGTTTAAAGACATGACTTCTGGCTGTAGCACACCCATCATTGTAGTTTCTAGGCACCGGAGTTCTGAATGGTTGGGTGGGCTGATCTGGGTTTGAAAGACCTAGACAACCCTATCTCTAACTCCACACACTTTCTGATGGATCCCAGCAGGGTCAATTCAGCCTTGTGAGACAGAACTGTGCAGGAGAAGTGCAAACCATGTAGTTTGCTATTGCGGATCTTTCAGGTGAACCTAAAAAACCGAAGGTGCGTCTGTTTTGGTTCATGCTAAAGAAACCACATTACTTTCCATAAAAGGAAAGTGTTTGCCCAAGAGTCTTGAGATAAAATGTCATTCTCTCTTCTCTCCTCCCTCCGCTTGCTCATCTCCACCATTGCTACTGTGTAGTGTTCTATTCAGCAGTTTTCTGACTCCTGCTCTCCATCACAGAAGCAGCAGCATTTCACTGGTACTGTATGTGTATAAGATCCAATCCTGCAGCCCTTTCCAATGCCTGCAATTCCTGCATAAGTAGCCATATTGACAAAAATGGGAACATATGTGTAAATAAGGACTACTTGTATGAAAGAGAGTTGCATGATCAAGCCATGACACGCTTTGGGACCTTGTAAAGAGAGATTTGGGATAAGTGGTGGAGCAGTGTATAGCTACCTTTGAGGGGAAGATATGAAGTATCTGACTTTCAGCAAACAGCTAGGATTGTGCTCTGTGTATGCATCTGTAATATTAAAATCTGTTTTAGTCCAACTTCATCTTGCATACGTAAAGTTCACAGCAGTAACCGTGGGATGTTCATCACAGATCAGCGTCTACAACAAAGCCACTGAGATGACAATATGAAATTATAAACTACCCTGGCTGTCTGTGCCCACCTCCTCTCTCTAATTTAGCAAGTGTGCAGTTTGGGCATGACTCTGTATTTTCTTTTCATACATACAAACTCCCATGTAGAAGACACATGCCACCCCCCAACAGAAACACTGGCTCAGTGGATACATGGTCTGTATTAGTGAGCATCTATGGTGATCTGCATGGTGCAATACCAGCAACAGCAAGTGTATAAATGATACTTGGTTACCTGAGGGAATGCTCCCTGGAGAGGAAGAGTGAACTTGTGCTTCACTGGACTGGGACTTGTGAGACCTGGTCCAATTCCTGACTCTGCTACAGATTCATAAGGTGACTTTAGGCAAGTTACTTAAGCTAAATCTGCATAAGTTCCCCATGTGTAACATAAAAATACAGATACCTTCTTGCTCCCACCATCTGTCCAACTTGTCTATTCAGACAGCATGTTCTTTGGAGCAGGTACTGTCTCTTATGTGTTTAAGTGCCTAGCAAAAGGGATCTTGGTTGAAGCTTCTAGACACTGTTGGGATACTGCTGCTTCTGAAGTCTAAACTGTGGATAGTGCTTGTCATGTCCAGGTTAGTCTTTTAACCAAGCTTTTTATGAGCGTTAGGCTGATGGATTTCCTTTTAGAAAATCAGGAATTGGGGGCAGTCCCAAAAAAGTGGGGGAAGGGAGTCACGATTTACCGTAAGGATGCAGGGATCCTCACAGGAAGGCAAAAACAGGGTGAAATCCTGGCCCCATGGAAACGAATGGAAGTTCTGCCATTGACTTCACCAGGATTTCACTGACAGTGTCTGGGAGGAGGGGGCCATGCGCAGAAAACAGTATTAATGCAAAATTGAGCTTGGTTGACAAACACTAGTTGCTTAAATTGTGTTATAGACGAGACATCAAAATGTTTTTTTCCTCCTTAAGGGGTTCCTGTACTGAGGAAATGGTTGAGGGATAGTGTTGAGATTGTCTCCATTAGATTATTGTTCTCCAACTTCGGAGAGCTTGACTAATAAACATGGTTTGAATTTTGTATTTTTAGCCTAGAAGTTTGCACGTTTGAGGTGAACTGGATTAATAGGCCCAATGCTTGGGGAGGAATTTAGTCAGGCACTAAATAATACAGGCAGGTTTAGCACTATGAGCCATTCAGAGTGTTCTTTCAGCACCTCAGGTGACTTTGGATAAAACAATGACTCCGAACTTGGGAGAGTACATTTAGTCCTGTTTCCTGTCCATAGTTTTGATGTCTGGGTTTTTCACATACAAGAAATACAAAAACACACCTATTCCTGTAGCAATTCGTGATCAAGAATGATGTGTATGTTCCTTATGTGTAACATTTTGAAGCCATTGGTGACTCTTGTTGCTCGATACACTAGCACAGAGGTCGGCAACGTTTGGCACGCGGCTCGCCAGGGCCAGTTTATTTACCTGCTGACGCGGCAGGTTCGGCCTATCGCGGACCCCACTGGCCGCGGTTCGCCGTCCCGGGCCAATGGGGGCGGCGGGAAGTGGCGCGGGCGAGCGATGTGTCTGACGCCTACTAACCAGGTGACCAGACCTATTAGCAGCCCAGTTTGAATGATTTGGGAGGGAGCTGGTGGCAGTGGGATTCTGGGGCAATTCCCTGGTCAGTGAGCCAGCCTCAACACCCAGCTACTGGGAAAGAGAAAAGTACTGGGTTGCTTTACCTGGACCTTACTGGGGATTTCAGTCTTTCTAATCAATCTAAAGGGGGTGTAACTCATGATTCTCCTCTGCTATACTTGTTTTAAGTTTCCTTACTCTATGATTAGGGCCAATGCCTTCCTCTGTTCATAGATGTCTCAAACAGAAGCAGAGCAAAAGCGAGATGATTCTTAACACTTTCACTTTGCCCAGTGGGTTCTAGACAGGAGCTGTGAAACAGACCAGAATTTCGTGAGTAACTCTGTACAGCTTGGGAAAGCAATGATCAAGAGAAGAGGCACTGAAGCAGTCAGCCAGTTTTCACCCTTAGGAGGACAGCTCTACACCAGTTCCCATTCAGAAGGTATCTTTGTAACCATAGGGCTAGGGATGTTATCTTATTTAAAATGAAAGCTTAGATTCTACTGGTATTGATGGCTTAGCAGCCTCCCCCTTCCCCCAAAGTGCTCACATTCGCCAAGGAATACCTTCCTCTTGCAAAGGATGAATAGTCAAATGGATTTTTCAAGGCCTGCTACTAGACATCAGGTCTTGACACACTTAGGCTATATGTCTACACTACCACTTATGTCGGTATAACTTAGGTCACTTAGGGGTGTGAATAAGCCACCCCCCCGGGCGACAGTAGTTATACCAACCTAACTGTCGGTGTGGACAGCGCTATATCGGGGGGAGAGCTTCTCCTGCCGACATGGCTGCCATTGCTTGTTGGGGGTGGATTAATTAAGTCAATGGGAGAGCTCTCTCCCGTCGGCTTAGAGTGGCTCCATTAGAGAGCTTATAGCTGCACCGGTGCAGTTGCGTTGCTGTAAACTCTTTAGTGGTGCCATAACCTTGTTAACCTTCAGTGTTACAGTCACTGTGATCCAATCAGCTGCTGGTATACATTGTCACATGGTGTGGAAGATTCTTAAAAGGAAGACAATTCTCTGTGCTCTATAACCTGATATGTAAGCGTATGATGTGCTAATGTGATAAGGGGAGGGTGCAAAAGGTTGTGGTTCGTAACTGTCTCTGCTTGCTGGTGTCTCTCTGTCCCATTCAGTTCCTTCTATACTGTAACTGTTTTCTATGCTTACTTTCAGGATTCAGAAGGAGGTCTCTATGTGTGCATGAACACGTTTCTGGGATTTGGAAGGGAACACGTTGAAAGGCACTATCGAAAAACAGGACAGTGTGTATATATGCATCTGAAACGACATGTGATAGAGGTGAGATTTCTAGCTTCCAGACCCGCTATTCGGATGGTTCTTATACCTCCGATGCAAGTTCAGATAAAGTATCTGGGAGATGGGCCAAACCTGAAATGTCAAATCTGACTCCCTTTGAATTTTGGGCTGGGTAGAGGTCAGATTCAGATCCTTGGGTTCAAACTCAACTGTGCAGTTTTTATTCAAACCACCAGGGGCCAGATTTTTAAAGGTACTTAGTTACCTAAAGATGCACATTGGTGTGTATGGTGATTTCCCGCCCTCCCCGCCCCCCAAGCACCTAGGTGTTTAATTCCCATTGATTTTACTGGGCATCTATGCTCATCTTTAGGTGCCTAAGTAGCTTTAAAAATCTGGACCAGGAGGCCTGTACACTGGTTCTGGTTCAGATATATTTGGAATCTTCTGAGAACAAGGGTTTTCATGAGAGTTTGGCTCAAGCTGGCAGAAATTTACTCAGAAGAGTGAACCTTAGTCCTCATTTGGGCTGTAATCCAAACTGTAGCCTGAAATGGACCCTAGATCCAAACACTGCTTCCCAGATCAATCTCTTATAATACAGACAAGCTTCCTATTAGTTATACTTCCCTACTGTTACTGGATTACTATTGATATCAAATGTTAAGGTCAACTGTGTGTTTGCGCATGTGCATGTATTTGTTTGGTGTTTGTATTCTAATACAATGGGTTGTTAATGAACTCTGACCCAAACAGAGCGGAAGGGACTTGGTGTGGTTTGGTTTGATGTGCCACTCAGTTTACTTTCCAATGTAGCTTTGAATCTTTGGGCCAATTACTGGGACTGAGATAGTTACCTAGGGTGGGACAAAGAGTGCTTCCTGTTGCTCCACAGCAGTGATCTCTTTGGCTGATCAAGGATCTCCCTTGAACTTGGAAAAATGTCCTGTCCATTCTTACTTTATCAGAAGAGTGGTGGCTGCAAGTTGGGGTGAGTGGGTGTATGCTAAAAATTAGGGAAATCCTTTGTCCCTGGGCAGTTGGGAAATAGCTGCATTTCCATCACACTGTTACTGTAAACTTGTGGTAGACTGGGCAGGTTCTAGCAAATGTTCTTTTGGTGAGTGGATTTAGTGCTTGTGAAAGGTAATTGCACTGACTAGAGCCAGGTGGGCAGATGTCCTATTCAGGCTTACACATGAGTTTCACCCCTAGCCTCCAATGTCCTTGTTATTCTAGTTGTGAGAGAGTCTGCTTGGGTACATCTACACTACCCGCCGGATCGGGGATCGATTTATCGCGTGTAGTGTAGACGCGATAAATCGATCCCCGATCGCTCTCCCGTCGACTGGTGAACTCCATCTCGGCGAGAGGCGGAAGCAAAGTTGACGGGGGAGCAGCGGCTGTCGATCCCGCGCCGCGAGGACACAAAGTAAGTGATTCTAAGTCGATCTAAGATACGTCGACTTCAGCTACACTATTCTCATAGCTGAAGTTGCATATCTTAGATCGATCCCCCCGCAGTGTAGACCAGGCCCTAGTCTTGCCAAAGTATATGGGAGGTTTTTGTATAAAGCCAAATTGGGGTTAAAATGGGATCTCCAAAATCCCTTTGCTTGTTGTGTTGACAAGGATTTGAACCAAGATCTCTAGAGATGAAAAGCAAGTACACTGATGTTCACCTCTGTGTCAAAGTAAACATAAGCAGCTAGATCACTGCAAAGACACTCTTCCTCTACTGAGGAATCTTGAGGCTTCTTTGCGGGTTGCAGCTGTACCATCTTGCGTAGGACATTGGGAGAACTCAGCTGCTAGGTTCAGCAAGATTGGGGTAGTACTTGGCTAGTGGATGATACAGTGGTAATTGATTAGGCAGTAATTAGGTTACACCTGGAGCCTGTTGTGTAATATTAATGGCTGCAGGGTTCCACCCCAGAGGTTGCTGAATGTCCATAATTTCTAGAGTTTGTAACCCACATTGGGATCCTTCTGGATGAGAGGGGACATATAAACTCAAAATACGATAGTATTACTATTTCTCTGAGAAACAAGGGATGTCTAGCACAGTGCCCCTATGTTAATTTTCTGTGTGTATGTGCATGTGTTTGGATATGTCTCCAAAGGTTTAGATACAGTGGGGCGAAAATGAAAACTGCTTCTCTGCTTCACTTTTGCTGGACAACATCATAAATTTATATATGTCTTCATGTTACCGTACTAGATGTTCGGCCTTAAGACATTAACATTAATTAAATGAGTTAATTGGAACTATAAAAATATAATTGAATGGGCTCTACTGATCCACACAAGTTTGCAGACGTGTTGTCTCAAAGTCTGAAATGACCCCACATTTTGTCTATTCTCAGGAAGACCAATGTCCATGTTTTCTGATGAATGCTTGTACCTTAGTGCAGATGGGCAGGCATTGGTGTGTTGCCCCTGGAAAGAGTAGTTCAGCTCATTCGGGTACTCAGAGATATCAGCAAGGTTGGCTAAGCCTGCCGCCCATACTGAATGATTGAAGGTATCAGTAAGGAGAAACTTGCGATCCTTTGTGAGGACCTGTACTTCTGCTCTTAAAGCAGCTTGCTGGGATATTGCTACCCTGTGGGAGCCACCTCCCTCCTGTGGAGTTGCTAGTGATGGAGCCCCATCAACAATGCCAAATGTTGAGAATCCGTCAGACTGCCTCTAATGAGGTTCACCTGCTTGACAGCTTCATGACGGACCCAGCGCAGGTTCTCGGATGCTTACTAAGCACTAGGGCTGTATGAGACAGAGAAGCCCTGCGGCACTGGGTGCAGTGACTTTGGATGGATGTGACCAGGTTGCTATTCTTGTCTCTCATTGCCTTGGGATCATCCCTACAGAATGTGGAAGTCTTTGTCGCTTCCTGAAGTGTCTGGGATAAGTATCAGCTGTGTGTCCTGGCACAGCTTTACAAAAGAGCAAGGGGCAGGTCCTCCGCTTGTGTAAATTGTCATAGTTCCATTGATTTCAGTGGCGCTATGGCAGCTTATACTCGGGACGGATCTGTTCCCAAGTCATCTTCCATAGAATCAATGGGAAACATATGTCACTGGCACTGCAAGCTGTGTAGCACCCCCACGGTAGCAATGTCAGTCGACTCATCAAATTGAATTTTTGCATAGTCATTTTTTTCTGAGATTTAAAAACCAGGTACTCTTCTGCAGTCTCAATGGCTGTGTTGCCAGTACTGTGCACAGCAGGGATATAACACAGGCAGTGTTCAGTTGGGTGCTCTCTCTGCCTTAGGCCCCGTAACTTTTGAAACCATTGCGCTGCATTGGGAAGGGTAACATTTGCTACATGGCAGGTGCGCAGATAGCGATGGGCCCTCTTGTGAGAACATAGGTAACATGGTGGTTCATTACACAGATCTGCGATTTATACAGCTGCCAAATTAGGTTCCTGACAGTCCAAGTAACATGGAGAGACCGACATAGCACTCCTATTACTATTTATACCTGCTCCTGTATTTTTTACTTCATACATCCGATGAAGTAGGCTGTCGCCCACGAAAGCTTATGCCCAAATAAATTTGTTAGTCTCTAAGGTGCCACAAGGACTCCTCATTTTTTTTCCTTGACACTGACTCTGCCTTTTATTGGAGGATCTTAAAATGCTTTACAAATATTAATTAATGCTTGTAATAGCCTGTGAGGGAGGAACGTTATCCCCTCCGGCTTACAGATAGGGAAAGCAAGGCACAAACTGCCTGGACCTGCTTTTTCAGAAGTGCTGAGCATCCAGCACTTCAGTTGAAGCCAGTGGGAGCGGCAGGTGTTTGGCACCTCTGAAAATCAGTCTGAGATATTTAAAGGTAGGCAGCCAAAAATGGAGGCACCCAAAGTGCGTGGTCACTCTGGAAAATGTTGGTCTTAATGTCTTGCTCCAGGTCACACATGGAGTGGTGGGAATTCAATCCCAGCTTTCCAGTGTGGCAATTGAACCACTGAGATAATGTGGGGTGTGTGGGGTGAGGGGGGGCAACCATCTGTTTTGTATATTGATGCTGTTGCTGCTTTTTATAGTAGATCCGGGATTTTTTTTAAGAGTGAGAAAAGATGCTACATAATTCTGTTTGTCATTTACATTTCGTTGAGAAAATGAGCTCGTTTTTAACACTAGTGGCCATTCCCCCTGCCTACAGGGTGAAGAAATAAAAAATCAGTATGATAAATCTGAACAGTAGGTTTTGTTGTTTTGATAAGTGTAGCCGAGAAACATTAGTTGGTGTCTGTTCTTTCTGATAACCGAAAACTTTTCTATGGGGTGTGAAAGCTTGTTGATGATTCTAGCCAATCTCTTTGGCCGAAGCTTTATTTACATGGCAGAAAGAATCACCAAAAATATGTGAACTCTTCACCGCTCTGTCAGCAGAGACAAATACATGAACCCTTCCTAGGTTGACAGATTCTGGGCCTGTCTCTTTCCACCTGTTGTATCCTAATTTTACTATTTAAAAAAATAATAATAAAAAAGCAACCAACAAACCCCACTTAAAGAGCATGACATTATGTTACATGCTGTAAAAGATATGCTGGTGGCACAATAGCCACAAAAAAAATAATCACTAAAGAAGTTTTAACAGTGCATGGTTCTGAATAGCTTAGAAAGAGTAGTTGCATTTGCTTTTACGCTTATGGTGCTGCCGGTATTCTTCCCATTGCTTGGTAAAGCACTTTGAATTGGCAAAAGCACTACCTGAAATTGAAATTAGCTCTATCGCTGGAATACCTGGCACACAGCTGTGCTCTGCTCGTAGGTTTTTGCCATCTTAAAACTAAACCAGTCTGCCTAGCATAGGTTTTCTGCATAGCCCCTAATGCTTAGAGACCATTGTGATTACTTTCATTCACTTCAGTGGGAGCAGGCTCAGGCCCTCATTGAGGAGGCATTTATTTTAGATTATTTACTTTAGATAACAGTCTGTTATAACAGCCAGGAGGGCCCTGCTGGCCCACCTGGATTGATAATGGGAGGCAGAGACTTTCACCTCTGGGTCATCATGTCCAGTCTACGTCCAGTCATTAAGCACTGTTGACGTCTGATGGTGTGGGAGTATGTGTGAAATTACATGATGGTTCCATCCAGGTGTGTGTGTGTGTGTGTGTGTGTGTGTGTGTGTGTGTGTGTGTGTGTGTGTGTGTGTGTGACAGTGCTATCACAATAAACTACTCTGACTTCCGAAGGTGGTCCCACTGGATCAGGGTCGAGTTCCATTGGCGAGGGATATGAAGGAAGCGTACGCTTCTGCTGCCCCTGCTGTATGTGTTCTACGGTTAAACAGAGGACTTTGCTGTTCAGGGATGTGAGTCTGGCACCTTTTACCAGCACTAAATTTGTACCTGTGCATCCCTCCCCCGAAAACACACCGAACGCACACTGGCCCCTCTACCTGTCAGGGGAAGCTCTGACATGAGGCTGTTGTTTGCTTATTGCAGTTTCACAGGTTCGATTTTTAACTGTATATTTTCTTTTTTTCTTTCCAGAAGGTACCAGGCGCATCTGGTGGAGCTTTACCAAAAAGGAGGAATGCAATGCTATTTTTAGGTATTGTAAATAGCTGCTCTCACACAGTCCTTGTGTCTAATCCCAGTGCATGTGCATTTGGGTACACCTGCCACTCCAGCATGTCTGCCTTATTTTGTTTTGTTTTTAAAACTGTTCAAAGTAGAAAGATTACAAATTTGTAAATGTCTTCCTTTTAAAAAATATTATTATTAATGATCATCCCAAAACAGCCTCACAGGTATTCTCAAACTGCTTAGGGTTTGTTAGACACCTGTCTACTTACATGTGCGCCATCACCATAGTATATTGCTTTTATAATATGCTAATTTGGATTAACTGCTTCTATAGGGCCAGTCTGGGGATCCCTGATTCCTGCTTGTTGCTCTCAGGAGTAGTCCCATTAACTTCTGTGGAACTATTGGTAACTGCTTGTGAGTGTGAGTAAGGGGTCCCCATTCTGGTCCAAAGTAAATATAACTGTACATGTATACTGAACCTCTTTTAATAACACTCACACAATTCTATCTGCCTAACATGTCTCCCTGCTCTACGAAAGCTAGAAAGTGAGGGAAAGAACGGGAAATCCCCAATGAGTTTCCTTCATCTGCCTCTAATCATCTTTCCATCAAACCCCAATTTTCCTTGATATCAGTTGATTTATGCATCAACCAAGAAACCTTAGGACCCCATAAACTCATGCATTGGGACCCTACAGTATCAGCTCCAATCTGCCCATTTCTGGGGCTTTTCTGGTGCATTTTCTGTGTATTTTTTTCCTTTTCATGCCTTTCATGGGGTGGGGAGAGAATAGAAGCCATAATCACTACTGAAAGTAGCTAAGTAATTCTTCCTGAGGTGAAGGGGTTAAATGTTTTCATAGCAAAAGCCAGCTCTCTCATAGTGGAAGGGGGAACAATAGCTTGGCATCCCATTGGAGCTGCTTTGGTCTGTGGAATGTGTTGCTGAGAGGATCGTGATGGATTCAGTAATTTTTATGTCAGGAGTCAGTTCTGGAAAAGGTGCCTGGAGAAAAGAAAGGGAAAGTTAGTGAGAGGAGAGTAAACAAGTGAAGTCCCCCTTTCCCTCGCAGATTCAAGAGGAAGGGGTTGTTAATGAGGAGTTGGCAGGCACCGGTTTAAATGCTAGTTGCTAGCAGTTCATATTCAGAATAATTTTCAATTAACACTAAACGATTACAGAGTGGCTGCATAAGCTTCCGAAAGAAAGCAGACTGCCAAGCAGGGGTGCCTTGCAGTGTTAGTAACGCACATGTGAATGAGATGCACACAAAAAAGGCTCATAGAAACACAAGACCAAATTTTGTTATTGCTAATTTACTGCATGTGCATTTTATATGTCTTAAAGAGGGGCAGGAGTGATGCACCATTGCTCCTCTGCAGTTTGTTGCTAGAAGAGGGGCTTGAATGGTCTAGGATTTGTGCCCTTTCTTTAAATTGTGCCCTTGCATTTGACTATTCTGCTCCCATGCTGTTAGAGCTGATCCAGAGGTTCCAACAGTCTTGGTTCCAATTAATCCTTGAAGGCAGGGGAGTTATGCCAGTGATGAATTTGGCCCATTGAATTGTCACTGTTTACCCCAGGATCTTATGGATCTGAGACATCTGTGGAGATTCTGCTCTCCTCTGGGCTGTGTGCTCCTTCATAGTCCTCTGCACAGCTGTTGCTGCTTGGGGATGAACTGAAACTCTCTTGATACTGTCTCATTTTAATCATTTAAGTGGTGTTTTTACAGCAGTGGTTAACACCTGTATAGCCCTCTGTAAAGTGCTTTGAGATCTATGGATGCAAAGGTGAGTAAATAAATATGATTATCCCCATTCACAAATGGGGAAACTGAAGCAATGAGAGGTTAAGTGAATTGTGTGAGATTGCACAATGAGTCAGTAGCAGAGATGGTAAGAGAACCCAGGTCTCCTGACTCCAAGTCTGGTCCCCTATCTGCTAGGCCATGTTGCTGCTAGATGCTCTCTCATAGCTGGTGTTGAGTTGCCAGACTTTCCATCTTTACAGAACTTTATGTGCTGCTTTTGCTTGCTCATCTGGACCCAGAATTCCATGATAGAGGCTGACACCAAACTGGCAGTGATTGGTCAGCCAATGCATATACCTAGCCAGTCCTGGCTCACACAGGTAGCGGGGCTGCAATAGATGATCAAGTGGCCTTCTGAGATAGGTTTTGGGTGTCTTGATCTGAGTGATTCCAAGCAGCCCCAGTGAAGCTGGTTTTCTGTACAGTCAGGCTAGTTTGGGCACCTGTTGCACTGCTAGTTAGAATCCTCTTTGATATACGGCTATTAAGACTATTAAACCCCTTCCGGTCTCCTTTATTAGAAACACATCTTTACAGTTCTCATGGAATGGCTTCCAGAACTGCTGCTCTCATGAGAATAGAATGGAAATGAAGAAATCTGAAAAATTAGTAGGATCAAACCATTATGAGATACTCCTTCCCAAAACACTGAAAAGAGCCATGGTAGAGGGTGTGCTGCCAGTTGTCTAAGTTAGAAACAAAAATTAGCCTAGGAAGGGAAGAGAGAATCTTTACTTTGAGTTTGCAAAAATGTCCTTGTGTGAACTTTGTGTGAACGTCTCAAGCTTTCCCTGATGACATCTGGTTAATTGCTTTGGTGAACTCATTTGGAGCCAATGTGGCTAGTCTTCCAGACCATAAAGACCTTGCAGGCAAAATGTGCTTGTGCTCTGTTTTCAGTGAGGATATCTTTAACTTGTCTATTTATTTTGCAATGTTACCACCTTCTTAAAAGGGTTCAGTCAGCTAGCTTGTGGCTCAATATTTAGATTTTGTGTTCATGTAAGCGTGATTGTACAAAATACAGACACCACTCTATGAATAGAAATGGTGATTTGAGGATTTAAACATTCCCCTGTAGCATTGTGAACCTAAGTACAATAGAGTTGTGCCAGCACATGAGAACCAAAAGCGAAACGGGGTAAGAAGTGAGTGAAATTGTCACTTTCTAGTTTCATTACCCAAGCTTGAGTGAAATTCAGAAAAGTGGACAGACAGCATATATAATGAAAAGAAAATAAGAGTTTACAAATATTGCAGTTTTAATAATTTGTTGTTTTAGAGCCATAGGAAGGGAGCCCTGACTACAAAACATGTTAACAACCATACTTACATTAAATCAGTATAACTAACCCTAACGTTATTAGGAATACAACTAGAGATTTTAATTTTGTTAGCTTAGTTTTCTTTGCCTACTTAACTTGTAATGTTGAAGAAAATCCACAGTACAGCGGGAGTGGAAGTAATGATTATATTAACCGCTATGGTGTTAAACTGAGGTAAATACCTCCTAGTAAAAATAGTACTTAATGCTTTACATCTTCAAAGCACTGTGCAAATATTATCCAATTTATAGTTAATGCTTTAGTGGATCCTAGCGAGAAGCATTGTAAAGTCTCAGCTGGGCTGCAGTTTGGTTTCCTTTCACCAGACAGGATGAAATGGCTGTAGAGTATATTTATTATTTATCTATTTCTTTTATAGCTTTGCTAGTGAGCTTGGTTCTTTACAGACATGTCTGAGGACAGAATCCTTGTTCCAAATGGCTTGCTATCTGAATAGACAGATGCTGCATTCATGATAATTTGGGGGCAGCTGGAAGGAATGATTTGAGGTTCAAGGGCTTGAGCCTCTGCCATTCAAGGTAATGGGATCAGGACTGAGTCCTAAATGAGACTTGATTTTCAAGACCCCTTTGTAGGGCCTCAGTATTGGTTGCAGACTCATTGATCTGTGTTATGAGGGAGCTGTCTGTCTCACACACAGGCATCACCACACACACGATGGATATCCTGTTTGGGGGTCCTGCCTGGGATCTAATTATGCCACTATTATTAGTGTGTTCAGTTGGTAACTCATCTAAATCTAATCTGGGCATGTCCAGTCAAGTGTTTCTCCCTTCTTTTCCCTCTAGTAGCTTAGTTTACAGCACTCTCTGCCACCAACTGCCCACTCAGCTGCTGTTTTCAGTCAGCCAGCGGCAGTGCACTTCTCACTATCACTAGAGTGATGCTTATGAGCTGGGCCAGATGATAGCTGAGGTAAATTTACCCTGCTGACTGTTTGCCCAAAATAACAACCCCAGCCTGGCCTCCACTCAGAGCATTGGTTATTTTGCCTTCTCTTTCGTCCTCTCCCTCAGCATGCTCTTTGTGACCTGTGGGTGCTCTGTTTTGATGACCACAATGTTTAATTGTGCCTATGACAGCCTCATAAAGCTCCTGGTCCCTTAGAAGGGAAATACATTGCCCTGTGTGGGTTCAGCATCAATGTGTCAGCCTTTCAGAATTGCTATAAACCAGTTGTCTGGTGGCTGTGTGAGACCTCAGAGCTAAAGTAAACTCATTACTACACAGGGGTTCCTGGGCTCATGGTATTCGAGCATCTTGAAGTGCTGCCTTCACCTGGGAAGGGATTGTGTGGGAAAGGGGCTTCCCAGCACTCCTTGCCACTCATGTCACATTGATTCTAAATCAAATTTGCTCAATTTACAAGTTAAAATAGATTTTTTCCCCCCTAATTGCTGGCTCACCAAACCTAACCTGAGTTCTGAAATTCAAGTGGGTTCTTCCCTGCTCACGCATAATCCCCAGTAACAATTGTGGATGGCAAATTCTACCCGCAGTTACTCCAAGGCAGCCCCGTTCTCTCATAATAGAACATAGTTAATTGTTCTGTTGATCAAATACGAATTCACCGTCTCTCAGCTTTGTTGGCTCTGCGGGGTTACTGGAAATAAAAAGGAAGGAGAATTTATTTTTGTCATTGAACTAAACACCTCTGAACGTGCACAGGCCAGGGTTTTCCAAAGTGGCTAGTGATTTTGAGGTGCTCAACTTGACAGCTTTTAAAGGGGCCCAGCTTGAAGTGCTGAGAACTCACCCTCTGAAAATCAGGTCCCTTTAAGGTGTTAGTCACCCAAAGTTAGGCACCCAGAATGGCTAGTCACTTTTGCAAATCTTGGCCACATGGAGCAGAAGTGTTTAGTGAGATGGTGGTGGTTTTGCATACTCCCTTTTCAAAGAACCACAAATTAAATCTTCATTCTTTCGCTAGCACTGATGCAACAGTGTATGTCTTTTTTTGTCATGCTGCCTTGAAGTCAGGCTTCTGAGGTGATTGTACGGGGAGAATGTAATTCCCTGGTCTTGTAGCAATCTGAATGGCATGAAGCCTTAAAAGATCAATTAAATTTCCCCTTTTCCCCTTCTTCTCTGTAGCTAAAATGGTGGATACTTTTAAGTGTGTCATTACCCTCATTGTCAAGGGATTGATTGCTAATGGGACACGGAGCCTTTCACCTCTAGGTCACCGGTTCAAATCCAGGTCAGGTCAGCGTTACTGAGCTTGGTCAAAATGAGCTGCTAGGAGTGGCGGTTTCAGTCTGGTTCTTACAACCAGAAGAGCCAGCCGTTGCTATTTGTATATAGCAGATTGTTAATGCTAGAGCAACTGATCATCCTTAATGTCTGTAAAGTGAAGAAATAAAAAATATCAAAGGTCTTTACAGATGTCTAAAGGTATTGGCAATGGTCAGAGCAAGCCAGTGGCTCTCAACTTTTCCAGACGACTGTACCCCTTTCAGGAATCTGATTTGTCTTGCGGACCCCAAGTTTCACCTCACTTAAAAACGACTTGCTTACAAAATCAGACAAAAATACAAAAATGTCACAGCACACTATTACTGAAAAATGGCTTCCTTTCTCATTTTTACCATATAATTATAAAATAAATCCATTGGAATATAAATATTGTACTTACATTACAGTGTATAGTATGTAAAGCAGTATAAACAAGTCATTGTCTGTATGAAATTTTAGTTTAGTACTGACTTCGCTAGTGCTTTTTATGTAGCCTGTTGTAAAACTAGGCAAATATCTAGATGAGTTGATGTACCCCCAGAAGAACTCTGTGTACCCCCCAGGGGTACATGTACTGCTGGTTGAGAACCACTGGAGTAAGCCATCCTCCAGTGCCCTCTGGTGGCTGATTGAAATGTATCGTTACAGGCTCCAAATGGGACGACTCGCCTTCTCCACACCTGTGTTGATATATGCTGGATATTTTAGCTGCTTTGGGGAACTGGAGCATAACACTTCTGGAATTACCTAGAGACACTTTGTGTTTAAACTGTTTAACCTTATGGATGGGGGCCACTGTCAGTATCTTGGGCATTACTGAACTTCAGCATGGTTTGGTGCCACACACCTTAGTGGCTTGAGGTTGTTTGGTTTGATTTCTCTTTAAGAACAGATAAGTTATTTTTAGGTGCATTCTGGAAAAAATTAGCATTGTGGTTGGATCCATAGAATTCCTTCAAAATCAAGGGTTGAAATGGGAAATGTTAAAGAAGCGCTGGCTGTAGTGGAGTTATTGGGTGATCCATATTAGACTGCTGTGAAAGTGATTTGTAAGGAAAAGGATTATTGAGAGAATTGGCTAGCCAGGGAGTTGGTAATGGCTTAGTCTCTCCTCTCTAGATCATCTGTTTTAATCTCGCCCAGGTTGCTAGTGACTAAAGGTTGCTACTTTCTGTTGGCTGTCTTTTCAGCCTATGTGCAATGGGTTGGTGGGGTTGGGCCAGTTGTTATTAGACAAGTGGTCAGATTATTAAAACCCGAGTTGGCACTAGCTGATCCTTGCTTGGCAGCCTCAGCAGAGAGCCAAGGACTCAGTGGAGCCTGGATTATTGTTGTCCCTAGAGGTGATCCCGCCAGGTCTGATTAAGGTGTATTAGTGTGAGAGTTTGGGAGAAGCTCCTACTGATGCTGTTTATTCTGTGACTGTTCTGTGGATAAGTAGAGGGTGTAATTTAACCTGGGCACCTTCCATCTTCACCTTACCCTAGGTTTCATACATTCCACATGTGCAGTGGTTGCTGCCAGTGCCTGTTTAACATTTAAGTAGATCAGTAAAAGTTATGTATGTGCCTGGAGAACAAATAAGGGCCAACCTGGGTCAGCTATCCACCACCTTAGGCCAGATGTTCTCTTCTCCTGTGACAGTATCTGATCTGTAGAAACCTGATGTCTAGATGGATCCTGCTTCCATCATGCTGATGGGAAAATGTCCATTGATTGCCATGAAAACTACAACACAGCCATGCTTTTACTTGTCACTCTCCTTACGCTGCTCCTTTTTGTGGCTTCATCTTATAAAATCTGCATCGCATAAAGGAAGGGAAATGAAAGATGATACAAAAAGCACCCAGATCTCATGTAAATATTACCACGTGTTAACCCAGTTAATCTTGGGCATTTGGTTTCCTATAATAATAATAATACTTGGGACTTTTCAGCTGTGGATCTCAGTGTATCATCTTATGTATTTATGTGTCCCAGAAGGCACCAGGAGAGCAGGCAAATGGTCACTGCAACACCCATCAGCTACTTTTACTCTACGTCCATCCGTTATTGGTTAGGAAGGGAAGTTACTTCACCGTACCCAAATTGCTCGGTATCATTAAGTTGGCCACCCACCGATGGGCAAATCACAGCCAATATTTCCCCAAGAGGCCCTCTGTTTTTGTGCACTTCCATTTTGGGGCATGCGGCATAATGTGAGACCTGTGGGTCTTGATTTTCAGAGCTGCTGAGCAACCACAACTCCAGGGCAGAGGTGCGGGAGTGAATAGGAGGTTCATGTTCTCAACACCTCTGAAAATCTGGGTGGCTCAAGTTGGGGCCCCCAAAAATGAGGCATCAAAGTTAAAAACCACTTTTGAAAACGTTGGCCTCAGCTTCTCTGTTCTTCACCTTCCTGATTTGTTTGTTTTACTTCATGGGGAATGATGTGAGACTTTGATTATTCTTGTCTACAGGGAAAAGTGTTTTTGCTAAACTCTAAGGTGTGAATTTAAATTATATAGCTATACAGGTATAAACCCCAGTGTACACACTTTTATTACAGTATGCGTGCCTTTTTTGGTTTAGTTCATGTTGCATGGGAAGGGGTTTAGGCTAAACCAAAGAAAGCCACTCTATACTGGAAAAAGTGTGTCCACGTGGAGGGTCACATTGGTATGACTATATTGCTATAATGGGTAAAACTTTCCAATACAGACAAAGCCTCAGTGTTTGTAAAGTGCTTCGAGACCTAGATGAAAGGTGCTACCAGAATGCATTATGTTCTTGTTCTTAATGAGTAACCCAAAAGAATACCAGGATCTTATCTACTTCCCAAAGTGCAATGTCCGTAACAACACAACGATGGCTGCTGTACTCAGTGGCCAGCGCAGCTGTGATTGTGAATGAGTATTAACTCAAGATGGATACTTTGGTCCTCAGCTTTTCACCCCAGAGAAGTTGTCAGATTTCAGTCTAAAGATTTTTTTTAGTTTCCTTAACAGTTTATCATCTCCTTACGTTCTCTCTCTCTCTTTTGCAGATCTAGAAACAAATGGCGATTTAAACAATGATGATTTTGAGTATGAAGATGAAGCCAAACTCGTTATATTTCCAGATCACTATGAAATTCCATTACCAAATATAGAGGAGTTGCCAGCACTGGTCAGTGAGTGTGTGCTACTGGTGGCGGAGTAGGAATTGACTCCAAGTTCATTTTTATGGATACAGGGATTTGTTTGCTCATGTGTATGTTGGTTATTTTTACTATTAGGGTCTCCCTCATCCCCTGCACGGGGAAATTAGGCAAAGGGGAGGCATTTGAAAAAATGTGACTTCCTGCATCTGTCTCTTGCTTTTATTTTACCTTCTTCCTTGTTCACTCCACTTATTCTGTCCTGTTCTTTGGCCAGTGGTTTATCTCTTAGAATCATAGAAATGTAGGACTGAGGCAGGACTAAGTATTATCTAGACCTTCCCTGACAGGTGTTTGTTTAACCTGTTCTTAAAAGTCTCCAATGATGTGGATTCCACAACCTCCCTAGGTAATTTGTTCCAGTGCTTAACCACCTTGACAGTTAGAAAGTTTTTCCTAATGTCTAACCTAATTTTCCCTTGCTGCAGTTTAAGCCCATTATGTTTGTCCTGAGTGGTTAAGGAGAGCAATTTATCACCCTCCTCTTTATAACAACCTTTTACATACTTGAAGACTGTTATCATGTCTTCTTGCTTTATCTTGATTATCTGTTTTTGACCCCTCTCTTTCTTCCTGGGGCACTTATATGGCCCTCATCACTGTAGTATCTCAGAACCTCACAATTAATATATTTATCCTCACATCACCCCAATATGGTAGGGAAGTGCCCCATTTAACAGATCGGGACCTGAGGCACAGAGAGACTAACATGGTAACCTGCCCACGGTCACACAGGAAGTTATGGCAGAGCAAGAAATTGAACTCCGGCCTGTGTCCCAGGCTAATGTCTTAATCTCTAGACCATCCTTCTCCTTTTGCTTCCCCCACCCTTTCTCTCTACTGTATTCTCTACCTCTTCCCCTATATGTTCTGTCTCTCCTTTCTTCTCCCCCCCAAAGCTGTTCTAGTGGAGGGATTTCAACGGGGAGAGGATGGTGGCCTTACAGATCACCTCTGGGTGGTGGAAGAAAGGGTAAAGACTGTGCTGGCAGAACTGGACCCATGGTGTGTGGAGACTAGCTCTTTGACAATGTTGAGGAGGTTGGAGAGGGGTGAAGCAAAAGAGACCAGGGCAGTTAAGAAGAGATGGCAGAGTTATGCAGGGTCTTGCAGGCAAGAGCGAGAAGCTTGAACTTTGAGATGGAGAAGTGGGAGCTGGTGGAGGGATTCAGAGGGGCGAGGTTAGATGGTGACGGGCAAGGAAGAGGATCTTAACAGCTGTCTTGTTGGACTGGAGAGAGGCAAAAACCCGGGGAGGCAAAAATGTTGAAAAGGAGCGTATGAGACAGTCCAAAGCAGCAGAGAGGATGAAGCTGGTGATGAGCCCCTGAGATCTGGCCAGGATGTGGTTGCTAGAGACCTCAGGGAGTGCAGGTTGAGTGGTATGGAAAGCGGAGGCAGCAGGATGAAGCTGGAGGAGCAACAGAGTCTGCATGTGTAGATAAGCATTCAATGAGATTGGAGGAGATGGGGGTTGGGGTGGTAGTTGGAGAGGTCAGGGGCCTGATTGCTGCGGCAGGGGGAAAGAAGGCCTGCTGGTATTGAGAGAGGAAGTGAGAGGTGAGTGCGTGGGTGGGTGAAGGCAGGTGGTGGTGGGGTTGCTGAGGCAGATTGAGGGATTAGAACATGCTACAGAATTTGGCACCAATGATGGGGAGAAGGTGGAGGGTGTTTAGGGAGGGAGGAGGGAGATCATGGCCATCCCAAGTGGAGAGAGAAGAGAATTTAAGGAAGCTGCAAACAGGTGATGGGGATTGAAGGCTTGGGAATTCCCCTTCAGCAGATGTGAGGCTTGGCAGTGCTTTGTACAGAAGTACTGAGTCGTGTCGAGAATTGACTCCTGCATCTGTTTTTCCATTTTTGTTGTTCTGTTATCTGCACTATCAAAAGAAGGCCCATGTTTTCCATCCTCGGTTTTGGATACACTATTTGAGGCACCAAAGGGCTTGATATTCAGAGACTGAGAAACCACAGTTCCCATTGACTTCAGTTGATGTTGTGGGTGCTCAGCACTTCTGAAAATCAGGAACAAGATGTCTCAAGATGGGTACCCAAAATCAGAGGCCATTTTGGAAAGTTTGGGCCAAATAAAAGCCCCAAACCTGCAGACACTTACCCACCTGCTGAACTTTAATCACATGAGTAGTTCTATTGGATTGGGGCTTAAGAATGTAACTCATACATTGGAAGATAATCTGTTTTCATTAGCTTGGCTCAAGGGTTGCCATAGGCAAAAAATAAAATATTTATTTACAAAAACCCACATGTCCTTAGATAATGTATTAGGTATTCTTTCAGTTATAATAATTTAATTTCCACTTTCAAGTTAATGCTGTTGGTTTGTCTTTTGTATGCCTCTGTGCTGGGACAATGAAACCAGACTTGTGAGTTTCACTTTCTGGTTCCTATAAGTTATCACAATGCTGCTGCAATGGTTGGGTTACAAACTCTGCATGGAAATATTTAAAACCCAAGCAAACTGGTTTCGTTAAAATAAAAATGCAAAATTTAAAAGCATTTCTCTTGATATTCGGGTTTGTGTTTAAAAAGAAAAGGATACGCAATCTACATTTGGGCTCTAAGCTATTTCACAGTGTGTCTTTATGGAGAAACATGTGGAGTTACGGGTTAAAGGAAAGCATTCTTATGTGATGTGTAGACTCATTAAAAAACCCACACTACACAGGTATGCTCTGTTTATAGGGGTAAGAGTTGACAGCTTGCAAACACCTAAGCTAGTTTAGAGAGTGTAAGAAAATGTCCTGCTTTAAGAATATGCGATATCTGCTGTTGCAGGGAAAACACACTGTTTATTTTTAAAGCAGCATATTTTATTATGGTCCCTGCCCTGCTATAGTAATGATGGTAATGGCTGTCATTCAGCAAAGAACTTATGTGCATATTGACGTCATGTTATGTATTTGCTTAAATATCTTGCTGAGTCGGGTCCTTAGTTCTAGCCAGATCCTTGAACTGGGCATAAACATTGACTCTGAGTTCCTTTAGGTTTGTTGCTACCAACTCTCACACCCAGCTAGCATTAGCCCCATCCGGACAATGGGCCACTCAGTTCTTTCACGGGAAACAAAGAACCATCAAGATTTTTTCCCTTGGGAAATAAAGGAAACTTTTGCTTGTTTTTCCAAATACCCTTTTCAGTTGGAAACGTATTTGTTATTTTTTGAGCCAGAACATAGAGGTCCTGATTCTGCCTTCAGTGATACCCAGGTGATGGACTTTACTGGGGCTGCACAGATGCAGCTGAGGGTAGAATGTGCCTTGGTTTATTTAGTGGCTTGGGAACATGAAGAGAGTTTATTTACAAAGGGGGAGACTTTCAAAGGCACAAAAGGCAGCTAGGTGCCTTACTCCCTCTGGCTTTCAATTGTACCTAGCGCCCCTTTGACAGAGGCTTTTCAGTTTTGCCTTCTAAGAACTGTTGGATGGGTTAGTTTTTGAGTTTGACCTCCCTGCTTTATTTGGCTTCATTTTACAGGTAACAATAGCTTGTGACGCAGTCCTCAGTTCAAAATCTCCCTACCGAAAGCAGGACCCGGACTCGTGGGAAGAAGAGCTACAAGTATCCAAACACGCCAAAACCCTTGTACAGATAGACAACGGTGTTAGGATTCCCCCCAGGTAGGGCACCAGGGTTTGTTTGTTTGTATGGTGACCAGCACGCTTCAGAAAAAGGCTCACTGACGGAGCTGCCCGTGTTTTGTGACTTTGGAGGTCCATGTGGGCAACTCAAGGAGCTGGTCCTAAGCCAAATGACCAGCTGTGAGACTCCCTTATACTCCACGTTGGTAGATGGTGGGCTTTTGTTTATTGACTCGAACATCAGCATTTTGGGTTGTAGCACTGATTACTTTCTTTTGCTTTACTTTCAATGTTCCCCATGGCAGTGGCTGGAAGTGCTCGAAGTGTGACCTGCGGGAGAACCTCTGGCTGAGCCTGACGGATGGCTCAGTGCTGTGCGGGAAATGGTTCTTCGATGGCAGTGGGGGAAACGGACATGCACTGGAACACTACAAAGAGATGGGCTATCCCTTAGCAGTGAAGCTGGGAACCATCACTCCCGATGGTGCAGGTTAGTTGCCAGGTGATTTGTGCTCAGCTGCAAAGAAACCAAAATATACAACAGACATCACAGCCTCTTTTATAGCCCAGAATAGCTGTATTTGTTAATAAACCTCTGTACACATCACACATTTTGGAGCAGCTGTGAGAGATGCAGATTTCATGGAGCAGATCCTCAACTGGTGTAAATTAACATAGCTTTATTGGTGCGTCACCAATTTACACGAGCTGGAATAGCCAAATCTTGTGTTATGTAGAGCTGATTTCCATGTCTGACAGCTTTTCTGTGCCTATGTTTCTTGACAGAAAGCATTAGCTCAGCTGTTAGCTTGTGTGAACTAGAATGAGTGAGATATATATGTGGGAACACGTATTGTATGTTGGTTTGTGGCTTTACATCTTCATGCTCTTTTAGTGCCTGTATATAGTCTAAATGTGGGTAGGAAATATCCTATAAATGTACTATCCATAGTAAATTGAGACACAAATATATGTGTATTGGGAGAGAAGGAACCAGGCTCTTGAAGAATGAAAGGTACACAATGTATTGCCATTTGTGTCACTCTATGTGGTGACTAACATAATTTTTCCATATTGGATAGCAGTAGGTTTAAGAAACAGATTTGTTACAGTTTCTTAAAAATTGTATAACTTTTGTAAATGTTCCCTAGTAAGATGCAGGATTGATTTATAATACATATGATTTAAGTATACTGGAAACTTGGTTTGCTTGAAATGAAAAGGAAAACCTAAGAATCTGTGAACCTTGGAAAAAATTCTAGTTTGAAGAAAACTCAAGTTTTGCACCATTTCTTCTTGCATTTCCTAGCTGTGTTTTTACTGCTGGGGAAACGTGATGAAAGCAGGATCTTTGTTTAGAAGTTTACTAGATTATAAGGTCAGAAGGAACCATAATGATCATCTGGTCTGACCCCTGCCTAGCGCAGGACATAGAATTTCGTCCAGTGATTCCTGCATTGATCCCAGACCTGATGTGATGTTTGTTAATTTTTGTAAAGTGCTTCAAGATCCTCACAGAAAAGGAGCTATATAAGTGGTGGTGTTCAATGTCAATTCTCTGACATTCCACTGTGTTGCTGTGGAGAGGATTATGAACTGGGGGGATTAGACAGGATAGTGGCATGAGGAGCCGCAATTCCTAAGCAAAGAGATTCTGTTTTCATACGACTATCAGGAGGAAGTATGAACAAAGAATATCATTATGCACTAGAATTTGGTTTTTAGTGCTCATGGTTGTATGGATGAAAACTGACTTTCCAAAAGCCATTTCCTGTTAAAGCTGGTGTATTTGCCCCTTGTATTTGTAATCCACATCAGTGAGGATTTGGTTGTAAGACGTTTACCTTACATTTGAATTATCAGCTTTTCCTTGATTCCATCAAAGCAGGGAAAGAATTTCCCATGCTTGAATACCACTCAGCTGCAGGGAAAGGACACTACTGCCCGCGGGAGTGCCTGATTCAACCTGCTGTTGTATTAGAATGCCTAGCAAAATTCACTCCCCCATTCCCAGATGGAGAATTTGATTCCTTGTGCATGTCTGATCTTGGAAGTTCAGTTTTTTAACGACATGAATGTAGAGGTCGGTCTTGACCTATCCCCATAGCAGGATTCTACTGTGTCTGCAAAAGAGTCTCTAAAGAGAATGTTTTTCACTGGTTGTCGGGCGCTCTTTAAGCAACAATACTAGTTTCCTGTCACTGTTGTCCTTCCGCCCTCACCCTATCATCCACCTCCTCTCTCTGGCCTCTCTGGTAACAAAGGGCAGACTGTCATCCTTCCTCTCTGAATGAGGAGCAGCAGCTGTTCTGCATGGGTCTTTGTTCCTGTTCTGTCTGAAGTCAACTCTGCTTCCCTTCAGAAAAGATTCTCTCCCTCCCCACTTGCTCACTTATTAATAAAACACTTCTCTTTATATACAAATGACAGTGGTAAATGTAATATTTTCTGTAGGGCTGGACTGTAACCCTACAATCCAGCCTGAGTAAGGGGCAGCATGTAGTTGCATTGCCCCACTTTGTTCCAGGGAGGGAGTAATCTATCAGCCCTTTTGCTGGCACAGATTGCTTCTCCTCTGCACCAACTCAGGTGTGCCAAGGCTCCACCTACTCTCTGCCCACCTCCCCAGGATGAGAGTAGTAGCCCACATATGGTCCATTTCCCCTCCTCCTTCCCCGCAGGCTCCAGTTCTGCAGGTACCACATGCAGGGAAGTATGGGAGCTCCTTGCCCCCTGTTATTCTCCGCTGCATGGAGGCACAGAAGGTCTCACAACTGAACCCATAGTGTCTTCTGGGGATTTCAAAGCACTGTACAAATAGCAACGAATTGCATGAGACACCCACAAAACAGGTGGTATCACCCCACTTTACAGCCCAAGGTCAGATGGCTGATCTGTGGCTGAGACAGGAATTGAACCCAAGTCTTCTGATTCCCAGCCCAGGGCCTCAATGTAGCACGTTCCCAGATCCTTGTTTGTCTGTGCCTTTCAAACTCCTCCACTGCAGGACAGATTCTGCCACCTCCTTCAGCTCTCATAACAACATAGTTGTGTCCCATTTTCTCCACTCTGGTGCCACATCTTTTAAACTGGCTGCAGGGCTAGAGGTGGTAATGGCTGAAAGCAGCATGCCCTGTTTAGCACAGACACAGATGTTGAATGAGCTGCTTCATGGATCCTTTGCATTGGCTGTCTCTGTCATGTAGTTCTCTAGGGCCTCCCTATGCAGCCAGCTCTCTAGGGTGAAACAGAGAGTCCCGCCCCCTATGTCTCTGACACTCTACCATGGAATCGAGTGCTGCATCTGGTGCTTGATTTAGCTGCAGAATTTAAGACTCCAACAGAAAAGAATATTGGGATAGCACTGTTCATCTTTCCATTTCTTCTTGCAAGCACCTCTGTTTTTGCTTCCCTTTAATTTCCACCCCAATTTTTTCTCATCTTCTCTTGTTTCCAGTGTTTCTGTGGGGATCATCAGGGTGTCTTTTCTTCCACTCCCCTCCACCATTTCCCACCACTGTGAGCCTCGCTTTTCCTTGCCAGCATAATTATTTCTTTGCTGACCCACCTCTGTTCTGAATCTACTGTGATCTGCTATACCAATGTGCTTCAGACTCAGCCACAGGGGCCCTCTTCTCCCCGCTCTGGGATTTGCTGCTCTTGATTTTAAATAAATGAGTTCCTTCTCTCTCCTCTTCTTCCTCTCTTCTCTCTCCTCTTCTTCCTCTC
>NW_020664439.1:40741332-40763985 GCF_002925995.2 Terrapene triunguis
CTTCTCTCTCCTCTTCTTCCTCTCTTCTCTCTCCTCTTCTTCCTCTCTTCTCTAAAAGTCACTGTGATATTTTGTAGTATATTTAGCTGCACAGTTGAAGGTGTTGAACCCATGAAATGAGAGCTGGGCTTGAGCAAAGATTAATGGCTCACGTGTCCAGGTTCCATTTCTACTATTCCGTTGATCTCTGGTTTCAGGTAACGCCTCTCTCTCTCGATCACAAAAAAATTGTCTGAACTAGGGAAAATAAACTCCCAGCTTCCATGTGGATAAAGGTAGTCACCCTAGATGTGTGTATGTGTGTAATTTCACTCTGAGAAGCATTCTGAACTTTACAGTCTGTTTGGCTGCTCATGACTTAACCATAAGAGTATGGGAATGTCGTGAGCTCCTGTATATGGATGAAAACATAATGTCTTCTGGGACGCTAACACTCTCACAATGGAATTCCGGCAGAGGGACATGCTATAGCCACACAAATACCAGCAGGGTCACCCATGACTAATGTTAATGAAGGGAATGCTGGACTAATCAGCGTAACTTAAGGGCCACTCCCTGGCTCAGGAGGCTTAATTTTTACAGGCCAGTAACTTGACTAACCTTTTTAAAAAGCTGCATTAACTCTTAGGGTACTGGCTAATCCCCAGCATGAAGGGAAAAGTTGCAGTGAGGTCAACACGGGACCAGGACCCAGGTATCTAAGCTCTTAGGGGGCAGACCAGTTGCTAAGATTTCATTCAAGTTGCCTGGTGATTTTTTTTGCTGATGAGGGGAGAAGATCTCTAGCTGCTAGGAGATGGGGCATGCTGAGGACTCTTGGGAAGGGGTACACCTGTCCTGAACTGCCTTCCCCTGTGCTGGCATCTCCCCTAACTTGTGCACCTAACAGGACCTCTCTCTCCCTGCAGCTTGTTCCTGTCCCTCCCTCAGGCAGGGATCTGGCAAGGGGGGAGTAGTCACCGAGGGAGGTCTGGCATGGAGAAGTGCGGGGAAGTGGGTAGACAGCATGAGGCTGTCAGTGGAGGGCAGGGGGTATTCTCCTGGTTGGGTGTAAAGATGGGCCAGGGAACTGTGCTGGGTCCTGTCAGGTTCTGGGGAGGGCTTGGGAGAGGGTAAATAGGCCTCTTGCTTGGGGCAGGAGAGAGAGATGATGAGGGGGCTGCTGACTGCAGTGTATCTCATCAGTGTGTCCTTCACAATAGAAGGGCTGCAAACATCATTTACTTGACCAGAAAGACAAAATCTGCACTGGACTGAACTCCGTGATGGGGCTGGCCTGGTAAACACTGAACAGTGGGACCTTCCCTTCCTTTCTGTCCTCTCCTCAGATTTATTAAACTCCATTTCCTTGGGAAAATATTGTCACTGGAGAAACCGTGCTTCCCCCGTCAGCTCGAGCTCTGCCCTGAGATAACAAACAAGCAGAGTGTTCTCTCCCTGCCAGGGCAGACTCAAGCCCACATGACCCACACTAGCATGCCTGGGCCATGGATTTCCCTGTTGCACCTGTTTTTGTATGGGGGCCATGGGGTCGGCAAAGGAGATTCCTGTGAAATCCTGTTCAGAGCCCAGGAAGCCCAAACTGTTACAGCAAGACAAAGTATTAGGGACTCTCTGTCTAGCTTAGACACTGCAGAGATGGGGTCCGTAAAGTATCTGACTGTTGGTGGAAATGAGGCTCGTCTACATGGGAAAGTTGTATTGGTATGAGCAAAGGTATGAATTTAAACCAATATAGTTACACCAGAATAACTCTTATTCCAGCATAAGTGTCCACGGGGTGAGTGAGTACATTGAGTTAACTGGTAAAACTTTCCCGTGTAGACAGGCCCAAGGCATAGAGAAGTTAAGTGACTCTTGCACAAGGTCTCACCGTCAGTCTGTGGCAGAGCAGGGATTTGAACCTAGGTCTCCCACCTCCCAAGTTTTGTCTGATCAAGGAATATTGGTCCAATGTTCTTACTAGTTTTTTAGTAGTTATCCTATTCAGTCTAGCTTTAGTCATTGCTGAGCAGTTCTTTAGAGGGTTTGATGGAGCTTCATACATTAAAACTAATATTCTTACTATGGGTATTCTCTAAGTAAAATGAAGATTGCTTGCCATGTGTGTAAAAAGCACATTTTAAGTGTGAATTCTCTCTGTCACACATTCTCACACTGGTATCCTGCAATCAATTATTTTGAGAACTAATGCAGTCTTGTGATCATGCTCATGCAACTTTTACCAGTATAATGTATGGGTTTATATAAATCTGGCATTCCATAATAGTGTAGCATACCGTAGGCCTGTCATATCAGTCGCAAGGCTGACATCCAACAATCCTCATCCACCAGGAAACTAAAATAACAACCCTGAAATGCAGGTTGGAAGGTTTTATTCCTATTTATCTAAGAAGATCTATTTATAAGATATAGATCTATTTATAAGAAGTTCTATGAACCAGATGTGATCTATGCAGTTAAGGACAGGAATTGTGTTGGCAGACATTTAAGTAATGTAGGTCTCACTAACCCTGGAAGTATCTAAGATATTTCTGTGGCCCCCCATTATCTCACAGTCTTACAGATTTATAGATTCAAAGCCAAAAGGGACCGCTATGATCATCTAGTGTCTGACCTCCTGTATAGCACAGGCCAGAGCATGTCCCCAAAATAAATCCGAGAGCATATCTTGTAGAAAAAACATCCAGTCTTGAGTTAAAAATTGTCAGTGATGGAGCCACCATGATCCATAGTAAATTATTCTTATATGTATCCTCATTGACACTCATGTGAGGTAGGGCACTGCTATTATCCACATTTTACAACCAGGGAACGGATTGATTAAGTGACTTGCACAAGTCCACACAGGGAGTCTGTAGCAGAGCTGGGACTTGAACCTGGGTTTCCTGCAAGCTAGGCTAGTGCCCTAATCCCTGGACAGTCATTCTTTTATTAAATATAATGCTGATTTTCTGAGGCCCTCCTGGGTTATTTATTACTAAAACGTTTACCTTTGTTTGTCATTGGATGGATTTCTCTGTGCTCCTCAATCATTCCCGCACCACAACAGGAATAAGGGCAAAGATGTTCTCCTTGTGCCTTTAGCAGCAATTGATGACTGATGTAATATCATTAGTAGTCAATCAGCTGTTGATGTCCATAGTTCTAGTGCCTCTGTCTGTATCTAATGTCTGCACATGCATATATACAGGTTCACAAAGTTTCAAATGATCACACAATTTGAAAAGAATCTCTATGTTGAAAATGTAGATTTGCTGCATAACTGATGTTTGTGTGTGGTTTTGCTTCTTGCATTTAGTACACCTCACATGTTTGTATTGCTTTTCTTTTGAAATCACAGTAAACTTTGTTATTTTTTTTAGGAAACTTTAAATTCTGTGAAAATATAAACTTTGTTTTAAGAGCACTTAATAACGTGATTGTATTGTGGAGGGTAAGATACCTTCCAACCTGTATAACTCTGTATATACTTTTGCAGGTCATACATAAATGTTGGTACTATCAATAGCCCAGTCTGTAAAGGTAGTACCTTTCTTAGAATGTTTTGTTGCCATTCCTAAATAAAGCCAATAGGTAACATTCTTTGCATCATCACCTTTGCTTCTCTCTGTTTTGTAGATGTCTATTCTTTTGATGAAGAGGAGGCAGTTTTAGATCCACATATAGCAAAACACTTGGCGCACTTTGGGATTGATATGCTCCAGATGCATGTGGTAGGAAACTCATCTTTTATTTAGAGTCTCTCACATTCTTCTAACCAGAAAACAATAATTTATCAGTGGAAAATAAAATATGATTCCTAAAGCCAACTGCCTGAGATTGTAATGATTGTATTTAGCTTGGTGAAGAATACTGTCAGCTAGTACATGTTGATTCTCTGGGCTCTAAATCAGTATGGGTATGTCTACACTGCATTGTTAACTCAGATCTGTGGGATCCAGGCTTGTGGACTCAGTGTTCCCACGCCTGTACTTGAACATTCACACTGCATTTTAAACCTGGGTTTACAATTGCTGGACCTGGGTCTCTCAGCCATAGAATCATAGGACCGGAGAGCACCTCGAGAGGTCATCTAGTCCAGTCTCCTGCACTCACAGCAAGACTAAGTATTATCTAGACCATCCCTGACAGGTGTTTGTCTAACCTGCTCTTAAAAATCTCCAGTGATGGAGATTCCACAACCTCCCTAGGCAATTTATTCCAGTGCTTAACCACCCTGACAGGAAGTTTTTCCTAATGTCCAGCCTAAACCGCCCTTGCTGCAATTTAAGCCCATTGCTTCTCGTCCTATCCTCAGAGGTTAAGAAGAACAATTTTTTCCCCTCCTCCTCGTAACAACCTTTTATGTACGTAAAAAATGTTATCATGTCCCCTCTGTCTTCTCTTCTACAGACTAAACAATCGCAATTTTTTCAATCTTCCCTCATTGGTCATGTTTTCTAGACCTTTAATCATTTTGTTGCTCTTCTCTGGACTTTCTCCAATTTGTCCACATCTTTCCTGAAATGTGGCGCCCAGAACTAACCCAACCCAGAACTGGACACAATACTCCAGTTAGGGTGTAATCAGCGTGGAGTAGAGTGGAAGAATTGCTTCTTGTGTCTTGATTACAACATTCCTGCTAATACATCCCAGAATGTTTGCTTTTTTTGCAACAGAGATCGACTCTGACCCCCAGATCCCGTTCTGCGTTACTCCTTCCTAGGCACTCCTTTCCCATTTTGTATGTGTTTACAGTTGCTGGATCTGGGTCTCTCAGACATGCTAATGTGTCCATGCTGCATTAAACAGACCTGACTTGGATCTGCAGCTTGAGCTGCGTCCACACTGCAAAATTACAGGGCTTGGACCCAAATCACAGCAGGACTCAGTCTTGGAACCAACCCCCTGGCAAGGTTTTTGGACCCTAGTCAGATTGATTTGTGTGTGGACAGAAATGGGGGGTTGAATTCAAACCTGAGTCAGAGCCCAGGCTTAGTGTGCTGTGTAGACATATCCCCTGTGGTTTCAGGAGCTGAAAATTGCCTTCCAATGGGATTCCTTCCTTGTCTGGAGTTTACATGCTTAACTTTCAGAGGTTAGAGTGTCACTACCCACAAAGATAAGAAAATCCTCTAAATAAAAGAGAGAAGAATATTGAGGTTTTTTAATTATGATGAGTAATTTTTTTAATTTCACGAATTAAAAAAAACCTGTTGCACATTTAAATGTAAGAGTAAAAAGTCAAAATCCACCAAAGATAAGTGCAGCAAGTAACTAACGATCAAATAAAAAAATAATTAAAGGGACAGTTTGGTCAAATGTGGCCCCAAATTTAAGGTGTGTGTGTGTGTGTAAATATATATATTTACCTTCAGCTTTGGAGCCAGTACTGTATAGTCTAAATGATAGAGCACTAGATTGGGACTTGGGAGAATTACAGTCTATTCTTGGCTTTGCTACTGACCTGCTGGGTGACCTTGGACAAGTCACTTCCCCTCTCTATTCCTCACTTTCCCCATATGTAAAATGGGGATAATGATACCTACCTCATTTGTAAAGCACTTATCGCTCCATGAATGAAAAGTGCTATATGAAAGGTAAGTGGTATTATTATTATTTATTTGCAACCTGAGCATTGCAGTCTTGTGTCAGTGAATGAGAACCTGAAAATGAAATGGGTCTGAGTTCATAGTCTGTTTTCATTGTCTGAGCTGAGAGAAAGCAAACAATAAACTGCAAAAATAACAGTTACATTTAAAAAGTTAAATTTCACTTTTGAAAAATTCTCTCAGTTCTAATTATCAAAATATGCTGTTAATATTGGTGTGGAAACTAGTTTATTTTAGTAATGGAAAATGCCTATTTTACTGAGGAAGCATGAAAATTTTGACTTCAGTGGGACCTGGATTTCACCCAGTGACAAAACTCCCATTGACTTTAGTGGGTCCAGAATTTTACCCTTTGCCTTCAGACCTGCCAGTAAAATGCCTAACACACTGGTGATCTACTGCTATTAATATATAATGGTGTTGTGAATGGTGGCTGCAAATGTAGAGACACCAGAGCTGTGAGCAGGAGAACCTTCACCACCACCAACTGAGGTCTCTTTCATTTGAGCTGAAGGCAGAGGTGAAAGTAAGCTGGTCCGGTCCGGTGTACCGGCAAGAGCCGGTACGCCGTGCCGGACCGGACCAGCTTCCCCAGGCTGGCGATCTAAAGGGTCTGGGGCTCCCGGCAGCGGCCGGAACCCCGGGCCATTTAAACTGCCACTGGAGCCCTGCTGCCAGAGCCCCTGGGTGGCAGAGGCAGCTCAGGCGGTGATTTAAAGGGCCCTTTAAATAACCGCTGGAGCCCCTGGCTGACGCCGCTACCCCTGGGGCTCGGGCAGCGGGGCTCGGGCAGAGATTTAAAGGGCCTGGGGCTCCGGCTGCTGCAGGGAGCCCGGGCCCTTTAAATCGCTGCCGAACCTCACTGCCCGAGCCCTGGGGTAGCGGCAGCAGGGCTCCGGGGGTGATTTAAAGGGCCGGGGGCTCCCGGCCGCCGCCACCGCAACAGAGCCCTGGGCCCTTTAAATCTCCGCCAGAGCCCGGGGTAGCGGTGGCATCCGAGAGCCCCTGGGGCTCCGTCAGCGATCTAAAGGGCCCGGGGCACCGCTGCGGTACTGGCAGCTGGAGCCCCGGGCGCTTTAAATCGCTTTAAATCGCCCCCTAGCCCCGGGGCTCCTAGCCGCCTCTGCAGCTGGTAGCTCAGGGGCCTGGGGATTTAAAGGCCCTGCCTCTTCCAGTTGAGGCCCCGCCCCCTGCTCAGGACTCTGGTGTACTGATAAGTCCTTTAAGTTACTTTCACCCCTGGCTAAAGGAGCAGTCTTTTAGCTGTGACTGAGGAGCAGGCAGTTGTATTCACTGGGACCAGCCTGTAGAGGAAGAGATGTTCACACATACTTAGCCAGTGTATTGCAATAGCAAGAACCTGTTGATGTTTTGATTTTGAACTTTCTTCCCTTGGATTGGAACTTTTTTACTTTCATTTTGAGTTGGGTTCTTCCATTTTATAACATGGACAACTAAGTTGGTTTATAATTAATGCATCATAATTGCAGATATATTTTAAAAAAAAAACTCCTTTGCATTCAGACAGAGAACGGCCTAAGAGATAACAACATAAAACCAAGAGTCTCTGAGTGGGAAGTGATTCAGGAATCTGGTGTGAAGCTAAAGCCCATGTATGGCCCAGGATACACTGGCATGAAGAACTTGGGAAATAGCTGCTACCTCAGTGCTGTCCTGCAGGCCATTTTCAACATCCCAGAGTTTCAGCGAGCGTAAGTAATTCTCAGCAGTGCTTTGCGCAGGCTCTAATGTCACAAATCTATTATTTATGTAATCCATATAGTATTTCAGTGTGTAACTCTTATTGTAAATGGCTGTCTTCCAGCCAATTCAATGGCTTGACAGAGAGTATTTGCAGACTAGGGATGAGGAGGTCCAATCCCTTATGACTTCATTGATGTAGGATTGATCCCAGGCTCATAAACTTCAGCCTGGTCTGCACACAGTTTCTGTACTGGCATCTACTTATCTGTGGTACTTGAATGGCTCCCATCCCCCTAGTATCAAAGTGCTTTACCATCTTTAATGTATTCATTCTCTCAACACCTTTGTGAGCGAAGGAAGTGCTGTTATCCCCATTTTACAGATAGGGAACTTAGGCACAGGGTCTTCCTGAGGCTAAGTGACTTGCTCAGGATCACAGAGGAAGCCTGTGGCAAAACTGCTGAGTGAGAAACAAATGCTGTTGTTTTCAGTTCATTTAGGATATTTCTCTTTCTTATTTTATATCTCAGAGTTTTTCTAGACAGTCAAAGTTGAACACTCAGCACTCCCAGGTGAGCAGCTCTTTATAGTTGTTCGTGAAGAATTGCACATAGTTGAAGATAAAACTCAGCATGTTCCTTTATATCCCAATGGAAGTAGTGTACGTCTTGAAAGTGACACTCTGAGATCTTGGACATCTTCCAAGATTTTCATGTAGCACTTGCCTTCTGGAAAAGAAGGCGGCTTACCCGTATGGAGTGGTGTCTGCAGATTCATTAACTCCTTCACTGCAGGACCCTTGTGCCAACTTCCCTGACTCAGTTTTCAATGTAATATCCGGATTGACTTTGCCAAGTGCGGCTGCTTTCAGCAGCATGATTGTTGGACCTGTCTGGAGTGTTTGGCATCACTGATATAGTGAAGATTTTTAATGACGGAAGACGTACCAGGCTTAACTTGGACATATTCTTTCAATGTGGCCCTACCTCCCTGGCAGATCTTCGTTGTGTTCTGATAAAAACTGCTTGCCAAGCACTGCACACTGTGGCAGCACTGAATGAACTCACATATTCTTCAATGCCCGTTGAAAAGGCACAAATTAGTCTCTCTCTCTCTTTGAAACTGGGCATCAGAAACTTGTTTTCAGACTGCAGACCGTACCATTTGTATGATGTATATCCAGAATTCAGTTAAAGAGCCATTGATTAGGAGCCAGGAACTCATTAGTTCTAATCTTGACTCTGTGCACATGGGCAAATCACTTATTGTCTCATAGAGGTTATTTATCTCAAATCACTTATTGTCTCATAGAGGTTATTTATCTCAAATCACTTATTGTCTCATAGAGGTTACTTATCTCATAGAGATGTTGTGAGACTTAATTAGTGAACATCCATGCAGTACTCTGATGAGAGTAAGTGCTACTGTTCGTAAATTTGCTGTCTACCTGTCCATGGTGCTTATATGGCTCCCTTCTCTGTATTTGAATGCCTCACAATCTTTAATGTATTTATCCTCACAGCACCTTCTGATGTAGTGCAATGCTACAATTTTACAGATGGAGATCTGAGATACAGAGAGACTAAGTGACTCTCTCAAGGTCACACAGGAGGTCAGTGGCAGAGCAGGGAATAGAATCCAGATCTCCCAAGTCCCAGTCTAGCACCCTAACCATTGATCTATCCTTTCCCTCGAGTTAGGAGCTTCTAAAGCAGTGGGGGATTGTTTGTTTGCATCATGGTGGTGGCTTAAGCTTGTCACTATAGAACTCTCCCAAGACATGAAGCTTATTTAAGGATCACTGCAGCACAAACTGCTAGGGTATCCAGGCGTCTTAGCAAAGGACGCAGATAAACTCACCTATAATCTTTGACCATTTCTCTTTTATTCTCACTGCCCAGGTATGTGGGAAACCTTCCGAGAATATTCGACTATTCCCCTCTAGATCCAACACAAGATTTCAACACGCAGATGTAAGTGCCAGGTTCCTATTATTAAGCATATTGAGCCAAGGATGCTATGGCAAACTAGCTGTAAATAGTAGGAGAGCATCTTGACATGGGTTGGGGGAAGGACCGGGGAGGAAGAATTATAGGTATATGTTCCAGTCTAGCTAATTGTAGACAGTAAAGAGATTTCAAGGAGTTAAAATTACTGTCAGTTTCTTTGCTCCAAACCTGCAGGAAAATCTTTGTCTTTCTGTTTGTTTTTCTTCACCTTCTCCCTACAGGGCTAAATTGGGACACGGCCTCCTTTCGGGCCAGTACTCTAAACCACCAATGAAATCTGAGCTTATTGAACAGGTGATGAAGGAAGAACACAAGGTATTTGACTGAGCATTCGCAGCCTGATAACTAGGTAAAAGTGACGTCCTGAGAAAAGGGAACAGGTGCTGGCTATTGGAGAGCGTGGGGGTTGAGTTGATCCCATGCAGCATGTTTAGCAAGGTGTAATGTGCAAGATTCCCCTCAGGAATCTATTAGTCAGCAGCTATTTGTGCAAAGTTTTAAAGGGACCGGTTTTTTTGCTAATAGGGTATTCTGCTGCTCCAGCTGTGCCATGAACTCTTGTGCACATATGTAAAGGGACAACAGAAGGCTATTTCAGAGAGCCCTAAATATTTGGGATTGAACTCCTCAACCTGGCTAAAGCTCAAAATGAAGGATAATGACCCAAAGGACCTGATCCTGTCACCAGTGAAATCCAGGGCAAAACTCCTGTTGATGTCAGTGCCATCGGGATAGGTTCCAGTATGGCGAACAGAAGAATATTTAATGGTGCAGGAGACTTTTGTCTCTGTAGGACTGACTTCTTTATTGTAAATAATGCAATTTTATGGCCTCTGTTTCATAATTCACCACTTCTGATTAGCGATGGGCCTGCCTAGGAGGTGGCGTTCAGATCCCTGTCTAATCTGGAGTTAAGATGGGGCGTAGTTCATATCTGATGGTGTGGAAAACTTGTCCAGCTGTCTCTACCCTGGAAACACAAGAGTAAAGGTGGGTTTCGATACCCTCCATCCTGCTGCCACTGGAGTTTCAAGGAGGTACAGTTGTGGCCCATGTCTATTTTATGACATAATACAATTGTGGCCCATGTCTATTTTATGACATAAATCATTTACAGTAAGAAGAGCTGACAGCTGCTTTGTGTGGAGTGGAGATCAGTTTGGGTCTAAAATAAAGGCAATCCTAGAGAGGCACAGTGTATTACAGTCAAACATCTGTAATATATAAATGAGGAAAGGGGAGAGAAGGATTTTTCCCCTAGCCTGTCTCATATAGGATCTCATCCATCCATAATAATGAGCACTCATAGTGTGGAACTGACCTTTTATTGCAAACAGTAGAGCCATACATGGGCAGTAATTTTGCAGTAGCAGAGACATTTTGTAGTTCCTGAAAGTCCAATATTGTCCTTGTTTCTAATCTCTGGTTTGCTGTTGCATCTTTCCCTTGTGGCATGAATGTTAGATCTTTTTCTAATGCTGCATAAACCACTGCACCTTTTTCAGTTTGCTTACCAGATATCCAGAGCCAGCCATGGCTGGTATTGCCGCATCCACCTACCTCCATATTAACTTATCTGCACACTCTTCTCTTTAAACAGTGGGTACCTTACGCTTTTATTCACACAACAGTCAAGCAGCCTATCAAGCCTCCTGTATATCCTACTATCCCTTGATCCTTATCACATCAGTCATTTTTGAACAAGACATACTAGGCTCAATTCTTGTGTGATGCTGTCTGGTCCCTGGTAAATTAGGGGTGCCAGCTAATCTCCTACCTCCTCTTGCACAAGTGCTCAAGGGAAGGTTTACGGGAGCTGGTGAGGCAGCTGGTGAGGTGGAGGAGGGAGAATGACTTTGGGGACATCATTTGCTATGGGGCAAGGAGTGCAGTTGCCGCCTCCCTCCCCCCCCCGATCTTGTTACAATCCTCCCCCTCGACTTTGGACAGGGTCTTTATGAAAGAAAATCTCCGCCCCCCCTTGAATTTTTCTGAAATGATGCCCATGTTTGGGAAAATCAGGTTCCTTGCCCAAAGCTGTAAACGGGTACGTTGAACTCCCAAACTGAAGTAATTTGCCTGTTTACTTTCTGATGGTTAAATTATTTTACTTTCTTGTTACAAACACTAACCCACAGGGGTTCATAGAATCGAGGATTTTAAGACCAGAAGTCGACCTCCTGCGTAACACAGGCCATAGATTTTTATCCAGGGTGGGCCCTGGCTGGCTGTCGTGGTTATTTTCTGCTGAATCATTCCACGAGTTTACACTTTATTAGCAGCCAAGGAGGAATCCAGGATGGGGTTCCATCAGCAGTTATTCCCAGGGCAGCCTCCGGCTGCTTGCCACCCTTCCCCCCAAAGGGTGGTGCTCTGAGCAGAAGTGAGGAAGCCCTTTGCGAGTGGTGTGGACTTGCAAAATGGGGCATTGCATGGTGTGTTCTAAGGAGGGAGCCCAAGAGGGGAAGTTTGGATTTAAATCTCAGCTTTCCCAGGGCTCAGTTGGGGACGTGAAGTTGTGAGGCTCTTGGTTGGGCCCATTACAGTATATGGTGTGAGCTCTGAAACATGGATTCAAGTCTGGGGAAGGAGGGTGCTAGGCACATGTTTGGGGCTCCAGCTCCATCCCATGTTAACCGCCATGTTCTCTTGCGTTATGCGGCAGCATTGTTTTTGGGGCCCCTCATGGACCACTGGGCAGAGATGTTCCCTCTCCTCTCCAGGAGCTTCTCCACAATAAATTGGGGCTAGGATCATCTGGGCATATCTCAGCTAATCAGTTCCCTGCCACTAGAGGGGCAGAGGGGGGTCGAGCACCCACGGAAAAGAGGGGAACTCAGCGCCTATGCATTGGGCTCAATATAGGGGGACCTTGGTGAACTTTAATGGCCTGTGTTATACAGCAAGTCAGGCTTAGAAGATCTAGTGCAGAGATTCTCAAACTTCATTGCACCGTGACCCCCTTCTGACAACAAAAATTATTACATAACCGCAAGAGGTGGAACCAAAGCCTGAGCCTGCCCGAGGCCTGTGGCTCTGGGTAGGGGTCCGAAGCCTGAGCCCCACCACCCTGGGCGAGGGGAGCCAAAGCCCAAAGGCTTCATCCCCGGGGGAGAGCGGGCCTGTAACTTGAGCCCCACTGCCCAGGGCTGAAGCCAAAGCCTGAGTGGTGGTGGGGCTTGCGTTTGGGCTTGGGCTTAGACTGGCTGGGTCCTGGGGCCAAACACCAGCCCTGGCAACCCCACTAAAACTTTGTGGTCCCGACCCACAGCTTGAGAACCACTGATCTAGTGGTTTCTTCTGGCTTTAAACTTTATGAAACCATGGACCACAGTTCATCTTTCCTGTGTCTGCAGGGGGTTTCATTATCTCTTGTTTTTCTCACCCCCCCGCCCCCACTTTCAATTAAAATGCTAGTGCTTCTAGGCTTCCCTTATTTTCTTCCGGCAATCCCTGTTGGTGGGGTGACTTTGTAGTATCCTGGAAGCAAGCCCTGTTACCATGAAAATACAGTGTTGTCTTGCCAGGCGCATGCTATAGAGGTTTATATCTGTGTAACTGTATAACCTCAATTTACTTTGATGCTGTTTTGGCAGTAAAATTTTGGATCTAGTTTGTATTTGTGTCCCTGCCAACCTTTGTTACCCTGAGCCCGATACAGAACATGAAATTTAACCAGAGACCAACCCTCCCTCCCACCAAGGTGGGATGTTTGGAAACAAAAGGTCAATTTGTAATAGATACTGAAGATACTGTGTCTGGAGGGGAACTTTCTTTCTTGGAAGAAGCATCTATGATAAATTCCAAGATGTATTTTTAGATATAACAGAAGTTGGACATGCTTTTCTCACAGAAACAGAGTGACAGTTGCCGTAGTTACCTATATTATACCCCTCACCATCCCCACTTTCTTTCTGATGCTACAGAAATTTCACCCGACCCGATATTCTTATTTAAAAGGGAATTTGTCAGTAGACAGATTTTGAACAAAGGTGGAATCTCTGGTTTGCAACTGTGGTTTGCGTCATCTAAAATCACATCTCAGTGAACGCTTCTCCTGAATGATTGCTTTGCCAGTGGTTTAGTCCTAGGTTTACAGAAGCTTTGGTGAATCTGCTTGCGTTTCATTTATTAAAAGTTAAGAACTAAAGTTAATTCATCATTACACTGAGAAATGGAGGATACAATTTTCAAGAAGTTCAACACCTCAGTGTTAAGGTGTCTACAGCGACTAACTTGTTGCATATCCTACGGATGTTTAACAAAACAAAGGTCAATGTCTTAACTTTCACATTTAATGGGATGAGAGGGATTAGAATGAAAACTGCATCTCCACCTTAGCTACAGCATTTGCTACTGTGAATGTTGTAATAAACTATCCAGAGCTTTCTGCAGAGTAACATTTGGGGCTAACCTCTGCCAGTTAATTAAATAGAGCGCCATCCATGGGCACAAAAGAATATGCATTGTTCATAATTTAGTAGATTCAAATGTCTTCAAATGTCTTCCTGTTTAAGCAGTTTTTAACATGGTGTCAGGAGTGAAACAGTTTTTACTGTTTTACTTCTTTGTTGTACTAGGGCCTTGTTTAGAAAGTTGCTGGGGTAGACCTTTCCCACTCTCTCTCCCTCTGGTGGAGTTGCACTGGTGGCATTGCAATGGTGGGAATTTTGTAGATAAATGCTACTGTAGACCTAGTGCACATTTTGCCCTCCAAGATGTGTGCTCTGGCATTTGCAATGAATGCGTATAATTGTGTAGGGATTTTTGGCCACACCTGTAAGACTGTTTCCTTGACTCCTGTTTTTGTGTGTGTGTAACATGAATTTCACATCTTACTCATTAGCATTTTTCACCAAGTGCAAATGGGCCTTTAACATCCTGGGTCTTTGGAATCCAGCCATAAACTGATGTCAGTGGGCGCCGCCTGTCAAAGCATTTGTGTGAGATTTTGAGTGGTTCAGTCCGCTCTATATATAGCTAAACTGTTTTGCAACTGTTGATGAGGAAAGTATGCCCGGTAGTCTATAAATATTCCTGGTTCTGTGGTCTTAGAACCTTCTTTCCACTACGGTAAAGCAGTTTAGGAAGAGCAGTGGGCTACTTGGAGCCATTTCAACATAAAAAAGAGCCCCAAAGTCTATAGAGTCACCAGGAACTGATTTTTCATTCAGGACTTTGCCACTGGTCTTGTTTTTTGGCTTAAATTGATCAAGTTTCCCTCTGGTGGAAAGAGCTTGCTGTGTGTGTAAAATCCTAGTCTCGAGAATACGGCACATTTGCACATTTTTCTTCTCGCTACTCAGATGGTCGAATAAAAGTTGCATTTAAATGGCAATGGGGCTTAATTCCAAATTCAGTGCACCAAAAATCTGGGCAAGCCTGGTTGCGGGCCAGGCAGTTTGCTTGCTTCTAAGTCCTTCTGTCTTAGAAGGAAGCAGGGTATATAGTTTCTCCTTTGATGCAGGGCAGTTGAGGACACCAATATGATACACAACCCAGTATTCAGAAATTCCCAGCACTCTTAAGTCTCTAGATGTTTACAGAAGCCCTTAAAGAGCATCTTAGTGTAATGATATTACTGATGTATTGCCAGCAGCTGAGCAAGCATTGTAAACTAAGGGCCTGATTCTGATCTCCATTGATCTAAAAGGAGTTAGTCCTTGTTTATACTGCTGACACTGAGATCAGAATTGGGCCTTCTGAGTGAAAGTTTCCTTTAAAAATGTGGTTTACCTGTGTCATATTTCATGCTGCTTCTCCTATATTATAATGGGGTGGTAGCACCACTCTACTTACTTGTTTACTAGCCTGTTTTTCCAAGTGCTCTAAAATACACACGCTTGCTTAGATTGTCTTGAAAATTATTGTGCCTCGTGGGGGCCCAATCTAGGATTAGTGGTCAAGTGGTAGAGAGGAAGCCTCCTTGAGCCCCTCCTCCACAGATGGTCCCCACTCATGCACTATTCTTTACCATAATTTCCTCAAAATACCACCACTTCCTTAAAAAACAAGGGAAATTCACTGTCCAAAAACTTTAACACAGAATTAGGATTGACTGGCAGTGCCTCATACCCTTCCCGAATGCAGTATGCACCTGTGCTTAAACCTCTGTAAACCAGGAATTACAGAATTAAGGTTCACACCATCCCCAGCCTGCATCCTTTACTCTGCCCTCTTTGAGTGAGGCCCCAACTTGCCCTTGTCAGACATCCTAGCATGTTTTCCTTCCGGAGGATATGGGGCGCTGCGGGGACAGAGACCACAGGGGCTGCAGGAGAAATTGTCAACCATATTCTTTCACTAAGGTGAAGTCACATTTTGGGCAGGCTTAATGAACACCAGCTAGGTGCATTGGGCCTAGATTTGGCCTACTCTGCACAAACCACCCCTGAGTTGCCAGTTGTTACCACCTCTGGACCCTTGTCCTAAGGATTCCCTCTGGAACAACACCTACACTTGCTTCTGTCATGTAGCGTGCTGTCTCGTGTAAGTACTGTTGTAAGCACTCCCCGCACCAATCTATGCAGCTGTGCTGAGCGCAATGACGGGCAGTTGGAGTGTGCAGATAAATGAGAGAGTTCTGTCGGTCAAACACAAAACTTAGTTATTCTTCATGTCTTCTTATTATAAGGCAGCCCTGGCTGAAGCATAATTACAAAGGCCAGCTTTAGGGGACACAGAGGTGGGGTGCGGCTGATGTATACCATAGTTCTTTGTTTCCTGGTTTTCAGAGATATAAGTATAGGTGCATTTGCCGTTCTGGAAGGATACGAATCAATGCTGGTCAATCCGAATGCTGCATTTACAACGCTTTTAGGCAGTGGATTATGAATCACATTCAGTGGCATGGCTTCATTTCCTGTGGCACTTTGATCATGAAACCTAACTTTTAAGGTTCGAGCCAGTGTATAATTCAGACCAATGTGCACAGAAATGCTTTTCAAAAATATTTCTCTCTTCATTTGTTTTTAGCCTCAACACAATGGAATTTCTCCTCGAATGTTTAAGGCCTTTGTAAGCAAAGGGCACCCAGAATTCTCCTCCAATAGACAGCAAGATGCACAGGAGTTTTTCCTGCACCTTATAAACCTAGTAGAGGTGAGAAAGTGTTCACTACTTCTTCTCTTTATCTCTGCTTGACATGTTAGGAGATGAGAAACAGGACAGTATGTGATCTCATCATTTTTTTACAAACCCTTTAAGGCCTTGGCTACACGAGAATTGCACTGACCTAACTAAATCAGTTTCTAAACCAGTATAGTCCCTTTCAACAGCTACCCAGTATACAATTACAAGTATACTGGTATACAATTACAAGTTGTCAATATGTTTATAATTATGAAGACTGTGAATGTTAAATGGAACAGGTATTATTATTATTCCACATATTTATATCTTCTTCTGAAGTAGATAAATCACCCTGTCTAGCTCCCTTACAAATCTCAGCTGTATGTTATTGAATCATTATGGGGAAGATGGATTCCCATACTGAAAGCAAAGTGTCTGTTGTATGAAATGTTACTTCCATTAAGCTGCAGCTCAGTGCAACAATGCAAAAGAGTCAACACTGTGAATGCTAATGCTTTCTTTAAGGCATTGAAAAGGAAATTTACAAAGGAGACAACCAATTACAATTTAAAGCATACCTCCCCCTCTCCCCCGCCCTGCGGGATTAAGGGTGTTTGTTCATGTGTTACGCTCTGTGTGAAGTTATTCAGATCTGTGTGCATAATGTTCCATGTCCCAAACCATGTGCACTGATTATGGGGGTGGTGAGTAGATCTTTTCCTGCAAGTGCCTGATAACAGACATTAACTTGCATAACAAAGAGAAGGTGTATTATTTGAGTGGCATTCCAGCTGGATAATTAACTAAAATTTGCTTGTTCTGTTTCAATGCAGTTCTCAGAGCATAAGGGTAATAATCTGGTTGCTGAAAGGATTCTGTAAGGCACATTCTACCCAACATATTTACTGTAACCTGCCTTCTTCCTGCTCCCTACTGCTTCTTTCACTCCATGCAGCATATCTCTATTAAGGCCCCCATTCAGCAAGTTACACTGTGTGGGCAGACATCTGTCTCTCCTCACGGATGTCAGTGGCAACTTCCAGGCTCATGCAGGGCTCTTCCGGCATGGACTAACATGTGGCCCTTAGGGCGTGAGCTCCTTGGGGCAAGGGTGGTATCTTTTGATGTCTGTAAAGCAGTTTGCATACTCTGGGCTCTGGATGCTACTCAAGTGATCAGGTCTGATCTTCCCTTCAGAGAAACCGCATTGGCTCAGAAAACCCCAGCGATGTTTTCCGGTTCCTGGTGGAAGAACGCACACAGTGCTGCCAGTCTAGGAAAGTCCGATACACAGAAAGGGTAGACTATATCATGCAGTTACCTGTGGCCATGGAGGCAGCAACGAACAAAGGTAAAGTCAAAAGGGTGCTGGTGGGCTGGCTTGTTGGTGCTGTCTGTCTAAAATCAATAAAGGAAGGCTGATAGGGGATGGGCTAGGGTTAATGTAATACTGTGTCCCTGGGTTGGTTGGCAGCAACCTGAATCGATCCTGGGATCTCTGAATCTTGGAACATAAGCATCTACTACTTGAGCTAAAAGACCCAGTTCTGTTAGCCAGGGCTGTAGCACCTTCATAAGTGGCCCATCCACATTGAGTTGGTGGTGGGCTACATAGAAGCTAATCAAGAACACAACATTCCAAATCGGCTTGCATGCCTACAGGGTGTGCATATGTGTAGACTCAGGGCCCCAGGTCTGCCTGAGTATTTCCAGAGCATGGGGAAAGTGCTGCAAAATGAAGAGGACTCCTCTTAGAAAGCCTTTGACAAAGTCCCACAACAAAGGCTTTTAAACAAAGTAAGCAGCCGTGAGATAAGAGGGAAGGTGCTCTCATAGATCAGTAACTGGTTAAAAGATAGGAAACAATGAATAGGGATAAATGGTCAGTTTCCACAGTGGAGATGGGTAAATAGCATGGTTGCCCAAGGATCTGTACTGGGACCAATGCAGTTTAACATATTCATAAATGATCTGGAAAAGGGGTAAACAGGGAAGAGGCAAAATTTTCAGACAGGACAAAATTACTCAAGATAGTGAAGTCTAAAGATGACTGCAAAGAATTACAAAGGGATCTCATAAAACTGGGTGACTGGTCAACAAAATGGCAGATGAAATTCACTGTTCATAAATGCAAAGTAATGCACATTGGAAAACATAATCCCAACTCTACTTTCCAAATGATGGGGTTTAAATTAGCTGTTACCACTCAAGAAAGAGATCTTGGAATCATCATGGATAGTTCTCTGAAAACATCCACTCAATGTGCAGCGGCAGTCAAAAAACCTAACAATATGTTGGGAGCTATTATGAAAGGGATAGAAAATAAGACAGGATATAGCATAATGCCACTATATAGATCCGTGGTATGTCCAAAGCTTTAATACTGCATGCAGTTCTGGTCATCCCATCTCAAAAAAGATCTATTAGAATTGGAAAAGGTACAGAGAAGGGCAACGAAAATGATCAAGGGGTATGGAATGGCTTCCATATGAGGAGAGACTAAAAATATTAGGTTGTTTGGTTTAGAAAGGGATGATCAAGGGGAGATAGGATAGTGATCTATAAAATCAGGAATGGTGTGGAAAAAGTGAATAAAGAAGTTTTATTAACACTTTCACACAATACAAAAAACCAGAGGTCACCTAATGAAATTAATAGGCAGTAGGTTTAATATAAAGAAGAGGAAGTACTTTTTCACATAATGCACAACTAACCTGTGGAACTCAGTGCCATAGGATGTTGTGATGTCCAGAAGTATAACTGGGTTAAAAAAAAGTCTGGATACGTTCATGGAGGATAGGTTCATCAATGGCTATTAGCCATGATGGTCAGGGATGCAGCCCCATGCTCGGGGCTACTTAAACCTCTGACTGCCAGATGCCAGGAGTGGAAGATGGAATGGATCGCTCCATAATTTCCCTGTTCTGTTCACTCCTTGAAGCTCTGGTATGGGCCACTGTCAGAGACAGGATACTGGGCAAGATGGACCATTGGTCTGACCTAGTATGTCCTCTCTTTTATTCGTATGTTCTCCGGCATGCTTGGCTCAGTTTGCTGTGTTCAGTCCTGCTTTAATCTGCCACCTAGGCAGATAAAATGCAAATTTTTTAACAATGAGAGTAATTAACTATTGGAACAGATTACCACAGGAGGTGCTAAATTCTTTGTCACATGGAGCTTGGCTATCTCCTAACAGACCTGCTCTTGTTGAGCCACAATGTGATGCAGAAATCACTGGGTGTGATTCTCAGGTCTGTGTTATGCAGGAGGTCAGACTAGATGATCATAATGATTCCTTTGGGCCTTAAAATCCATGAATCTATAACCACTTTCGTTCTTTTCTGGAATAAGAGACTGATGAACATTAGGAGACAAAATTGAACTTTTGTGACACTGTAGGCCTGGGGGTCTGGATTTCCTAATTGCAACCCATAAGGCAGACTTCAAATGCCATGGTGACCCCTTGTGAGAAATATCCCATGTCTTGGCATCATAAAGGGTTGAGGCTCCTTTCATGGATGTAATACACAGAGAGGAGGGGGCTTTCCATTAAGGGAGGCTGATATGAGCCTAATCTTTGAAAAATATTGCAGACCTAGTGACCATGGCTGCATAGATCTGCTTCTCAATATTTTAAATATTCCCACAACAGCTCAGTGTTCAGAGAGAATCTTCTCTTTTACCTGGGCCTTTCTTGGGTCAGATACTGCAGTTAGGTGTGACAGCTCTTCACCAGGGTTTGTTATAGTTCCTTCAGAGTCATCTAGTCCAAGCATTCTGCTTAAATTTATTAGGAAACAGAGGAATGCTGTTGACTGTTATAGAAAAGTGTCATCACTTTCTTTTTAATTGCAGAACAACAGAAATTGCTTAATAAAGAAACAGCAAAACTTACATTTTTAAAGGCTTGTTTGGCACTTCTGTGACAAAGCCACTTTGAAAACATGAACACAGCTTTTCCTCTTGCAGTGTAACTTATGTGTGGGGGTTATCTGCAGAGTCAAACTAATGGCTTTTAATAGTCAATATTTATTTATGGTAGTGCCGCATTTGGGATCAGGGCCCAATTGTGCTGGGCAGTGTGCAGATATATAAAACAGAAAATCCTTGCTCTGAAGGGCTTACAATCTAAAGACACGAACAGCGAAAGAGCAGAGCATAGGCTACAACATACAAGCAAATGAATGTGGGGAAGAATTGGCCCAGCTTTTTTAGTTACATGTATTGTAGAGTTTTTTTTTTTTTTTTCATTTTCTGGATTTTAATGAGGTGGGGAGTGAGGGAGAAGGGAAAAGAAAAGAAAAAAGAGGAATAGTTGCAGCTTATCTCCTGTCAAGCTACACCAGCAGGCTGGGTTTTGTTGACATCATGGTAGAGGCGAGTCTGAAGGAGGGAGTATAAAGTGGTGGCTGTTTGTATCTTATCAGGGTGTTTTCCCCATGCATGAGGAGCAGTGGGAGAGAAAGGGCAGTGGTATGTAAGGGAGAGGGTGGTTAGGAATGGCTGGGAGCATTGGTTGGGTGAGGATGGGGGTTGATATAATGGTAGGCTGCGGTGAAGTTGTGAGGGGCCCTAAAGGGAAAGACAAGAAGTGTGTGTTTGATGTAGAGGTGAAGAGGGAAGCCAGTGGAGGGACTCAAAGAGGGGCCCTGTTGTGGTCAGTAAATTGTCCTTGGTTTTGCTGTTCTCCACTGTTTCTTTCACATCAAGATTTAATAGATTTTAAGGTCATAAGAGTCTATTTGAAAACCTAGTCTGTCCTCCTGCATAACAGGCCGTAAAATTTCAGCCAGTGGTTCCTGCATGGAGCCCCTAACTTGTGGTTGAATTAGAACATGTCTTTTAGAAAGACATCCAGTCTTGATTTGAAGACTCCAAGGGAGGATTTACCACATTCCTTGGTAATCTGTTCCAACGGTAAATATGTTCTGTTAAAAATTTGCATCTTATTTCCAGGAGTTTTTAGTTTTGACAATTTCTGGTACGTCTGGCCATCACTGGCAAGGTAAGCACTATAGTCCTGCCCAATATATAGCCCTAACCAGTCAAGAAAGCACAATGGAGGGGTAGACCAGCAATGGTTTTCAGAGTCTAATTGAGATGATGAAGTTGGCAGAGAGGCATAGCCATTTGTGCAGAAATAAAAACCTTGCCATGAAGAATTTAATCACTTGTTTCCAAGTGTTCACACTGCCCTGTCCTCCGTGTGATCAGAACCCTGTTAACCAGAAATGTGTTTAAAACATGGCTGTGATCCTGATGCAGACAGGATCTTGATGTCTCCTGGACATATTTAGACCCATATAAAAGCTCCCCCCCACCCCCCCCCCCAAAAAAAAGCTGTCGAGAAGTAAGACTGCAGTGAAAGATACTGTGGCAGATGCATTGTTCATGTAGCCTTCAGTGTCATGTCTGCTTCTGATCAGATGAATTAATTGCCTACGAACTGAAGAGGAGAGAAGCAGAAGCTGCTAGGAGACCTCTGCCAGAGCTCATCCGTGCCAAGATCCCATTTAGTGCGTGTCTGCAGGCCTTTTCTGAACCAGAAAATGTAGACGACTTCTGGAGCAGTGCCCTTCAAGCAAAATCTGCAGGCGTTAAGTAAGTGTGTGGTTCCATATTAAAAGCACAGTGTGTTCATAATATAGTTTATTTTACCACTTGGCTATGACACAGCAAGAAATAGACAGTGATGCAGAGTCCGTTATGGATCAGGATTGGTGATGAGGCTCATGAATGTAAAAGGTGCAGATTAGTACAGCTCTGCCACAGTAAGAAGTGTAGTTCGCCTTTCAAAAGCTTGTAATGACCCTCTGAGCAACAAATAAATAAATCATCTTTGTTGAACTTCAGGAATGATCTTCATTTGGATGTTTGTAGCAAAGCGTGTTGTTGTTGTTCGTTATTTATTTGTATTACAATAGCACTGAAGAGCCCTGGTCATGGAGCAGGACACCGTTGGGCTTGGTGCTGTACAAACAACAAAAGCCACTCCTTGTCCCAACTTGCTTACAATCTGAGTATGGACAACAGATGGATACGGACAGGCTGATGCGGGAGTACAGGGAAATAATGAGATGATATTGGTGTTAGGCCGGGGTCTCAGCCTGCCAGCAGCCTAACTGTTGTCAAGTTTCTGTCGGCATCGTGAGAAGGGAGAGTTTTAAAGAGGGATTTGAAGTTGGATAATGAGGTAGCTTTATGGATGCTTATAGGGAGTGTAAAACTTAGTGGCTTGGTAAGTTTCTGCTCACCTTTTATAGGGTTACCATACG
>NW_020664439.1:40764385-40798676 GCF_002925995.2 Terrapene triunguis
GCCTAGTTTGTCGATAAGAATATCATGCGAGACCGTATCAAATGCCTCAGCCAAAATACCCCAGCATGACTATCAGTGTTGTAGAGTTAGGATACATTTGTAATACTTAATTATTGTTACTTATATGGTGTCACTTTGCATGGTGTTTTACAGGCAAATATAAAGAGGAGGAACCTGCCTCCATGCGGTTTACAATCTAAAGTCAGACGGAAAATGTAATAAAAAGGGCTCGGACACAGAAAATATTGGGAGGTCAAAGGAGAATAGAAGGAGGGATACAGCCACAGGGGGTGTAGCTTTATGCCAAGAAGAAGTGTTAAACAGTTGGGGTATTACAGAAGCTTCAGTGTGTCTTCAATAGTAATGAAGAACTGGGCTCAGCAACTGGTCTGTTTTGGTAGACTGCCTTCTATTGTTAGCAATGCCAGCAATTGGTCATACTCTTTAGTGTACAGTTTCACCAACTGCACCATATAGAAAACAGGCAGACAAACACACTTGGAGGGAAAGAATGTAAGAAAAACCAAAGTGTTTCATACATTAACTGTGAGCATGTCCCATGGTAGTAAAGAAAATTCTGCTGTTCTAAACAGAGGCAGGATTAGGTTGCATTTAAAAGCAAAACAAAACAGGTCTTCAAATACATTTGTACAAAAATAAAGAAAAACACTTTGTTTTCCTTAATTTAACAATTTAATATTAAACATTAAATTGTTGCAAAAATAGTGAGAATTCATATAGTCCAGGGGCAGGCAACCTATGGCACGTGTGCCGAAGGCGGCATGCAGGCTGATTTTCAGTGGCACTCACACTGCCCGGGTCCTGGCCACCAGTCTGGGGGGCTCTGCATTTTAATTTAATTTTAAATGAAGCTTCTTAAACATTTTAAAAACCTTATTTACTTTACATACAACAATAGTTTAGTTATATATTATAGACTTATAGAAAGAGATCGTCTAAAAACGTTAAAATGTATTACTGGCACGCGAAACCTTACATCAGAGTGGATAAATGAAGACTCGGCACACCACTTCTGAAAGGTTGCCAACCCCTGATATAGTCCTTTTCATCTGTAGATCTCATTTAGAAACAGCATTGGGGTATTTGGGTGCTTGTAGGTAGATTACCTAATAGCCAATGTTCCTATTTGTAAAAAGATAATGTCATATATATAAAAATCACAGTGTCATCTTTAGATCCTATGTAACCTGTATTTTCAACCTAATGCCCTAAAATTCCAGCCACATGATTCATATTTTTATTTGGAGCTACTTGGGTGAACAAATAGCACTGAATATGTATCCCCGCAACAGGGAGGTTCCCAAAGCTTGGGCTCCAGTCCAAGAGCTCAGGCTGTGGCCTGAACCTGAATGTCTACACCACAATAAAATGACCCCTTAGCCTGAGCCCCATGAGCTTGAGTCAGCTGATATGGGCCAGCCACGGGTGTTTAATTCCAGTGTAGACATACCCACAGGTGTAAAACTTTTCATGTTAATGTGGCTTAGACTGTGGTCTGAGACATGGCAATCTGTGTTCTGTAATCTTGTTGCCCTGTTTTATTGACATAACTTTCTTGTGTTTCCCAGAACATCTCGCTTTGCTTCATTTCCTGAGTACCTGGTAGTGCAGATAAAGAAGTTCACCTTTGGCCTTGACTGGATACCCCAAAAGCTTGGTATGTATCTTGCATGCTTTCCTCTCCCTCGTTCGGTCCAGGTTCTCTTGGAAGGCATATGTACATTGGCGAGGCTTGAGTTTGTTACAAAATCCAGTGGGCTCCTCTTTTCATAAAGGGCCAGACCAGAACCCCAGATCTGGGGAATAAGAAGCCAATTTTACATAGTCACTTTTCATTGTAAAAGTGTCCTTTAAAAAGTGTCCTGAACTTCTCATTGGTGACTCCGACTAACAGTTTAAGGGAAGAGAATCGTGGCCGTGTTTGTAGCGTGTTACTGAGTTCCACTCGCTATAGCATGTAAATTGCAATACAGTGTACATGTGCTAGAATGCATCAATAATCTTTTCCTCTCTGGGTTTGCAGATGTTTCCGTAGACATGCCAGACCTACTAGACATCAATCACCTCCGTGCCACGGGACTACAACCAGGAGAAGAGGAACTTCCCGACATGGCTCCGCCCATTATCATTCCTGATGACCCCAAAGGTACTGTCCTCTACCTCCAGGATCTCTCCTTCCATCCCGCCTTCCTCTGCTTGGATAGTTAGTCTTTTTCTTCACCTCTCTGCTGGTTCATGTGAAGCCTCTTTTTGGCTGCTATACTCCACCTGTGCAGGCCCAGAAGCATGACTCTGTGAATGAGACTAGAACGTAGATAGGATTGGGACAGACTAATAATAATGCACTTTTTTTTAAAGGGGCTGAGCACCCGCAGCTCCTATTGGTCGAAAATCATGCCATGGATGCTGCTGTCACACCTCTTAAGCAGCCTTGAATTAACTTAATCCTGTTGATAGTATAAGGAATTCACACTGTTCTCTGCAAGACGATAACTGAATATTTTAATTCCCTTTTTCACCGTCCCCAGCTTGTGCTCTCATTCCCTCTAGAATCTTTACAGGTGTCTAGATCCTAAGTACATCTAGGAGAGTCTGTAGGGCTTGACTCTAGGACTTTCAGTGGCATCACTCAGAGAGCACTTACTTCCTAGTACCCCTCATTATTAGTATTGGTGTTATTTGTGTCGTAATAGCACCTTAGAAGCAATCAAGGATTAGGCCCCATTGTACATATGCATAACGGAAAAACAATCCCTGTTCTGAAGAGCTCGCACTCATTGGTGTGTAGTAGATATAGAGGGGCCAGATTCAGCCTTTGAGTACAGGCTCATGGTTCCCATTGAGTCTCATGGAATCGTCATGCTTATTTATTCCAGCCCATAGGGAATGTAACTTCAGCTCGGATGCCTACTGTGGAATCAGTGGTGGGTGCCAAAAGTGGAGTGGAAATTCAGCCCAGTCATTTCTTGCTTTTGGGGGCATATATATCTGAACCTACTTACCATGGTTTTTGTGCTAACTGCCATATAAAAACCAATGATAAATTAACCTTGGTGTGGCTGTGGCTGAATAATAATCATCATCTAATGTGTGTTCACTGGGGTACAAGGCATGGTCCTTGCTCTCAGGAGCCTTAAGTCGGGCAATAGGGTTCTTGCCTTAGGATCTCGACATCATCTTATCCAGTCCCAGCACCATCTATTAGCATGTATCAGACCAAACATTGCTTGTTGGTGGTGTACTTGAAGGGGAACAGTGCACTTCTTCAAACCAGATTCCTTAATCTGCAGCACAACTATGTTTAACACACAAGGGGTTATGTAGATTAATAGATTCCAAGACCAGAAGGGACCATTGTGATCATCTAGTCTGACTTCCTTTATAACACAAGACATAGAACTTCTCCAAAATAAAACTTGGAAAGACACTAAATGTCCTTCCATAGGTTAAGTCTGAAAGTCTGCCACTTCTTCATTGTAAAGAGCAAGAATCATTATTTATTATTTGTATTGCAGTACACTAAGGAGCCCCAGTCATGGGCCAGGATCCCTTTGTGCTAGACACTACTACAAATGTTTAACTCAATGTGACATCTTCTTGAAATAATCCATTTCTAGATCAAGCCTGTCCAGTAAAAGCAATATTAGAGCTTGCTTCCTCCCCACTTCGCCCTGACAGTGAAATGTTTTGTAGCTAGTAAATTCTCTTTATTATCCTATGACCTTAGACACAGATTATTGAAATTTGCTTTATGATGACTTGCGTTTTGGTGTTTAAATATTTAATGTGATACTAGAAGGGATGATGCTACTCACATTACAGGATTGGCTCATTTATTTACTTGGGTACTAATAGTGCTGTTACTGCAGTGAGCTTTCCAAACATGGAAGAATGCCAATCTCTAAAATGTATTTTGGTGTTAGAGTAGAGGAATACACAGACGTATAGTGATTTCAATTTTGTTTCCCCTCTCCAGACTACTCCCCATGGTTTACCATGGCTTTCTGGGCATCTCAGCCTCCTTGAAACTTGCATTTTCACTTGTAAAGGCTAAAAAAATTGGCGCTTTACCTTTTATAAATGAAAATAAAACTTCAGACAGCTTTTGCTGCCTCACTTCATCCATTCTGGTCTTCCTGCATCATGGCCTCTTGCTATGAGGTTTACTTACTGATTCAGCTACCAGAGACATTGCATTCTAATGAAACAAGCAACTTGCAAAAGGTGCTGGGAGAGGGGTTCACTCAAATCTTAATACAGACAGTTTGTATGTGCCTTTCTATATGTAACATGTACCTCAACTAGACTAACTGACCCCTCTTCCCAGCCATACCTATTTGGCCAATTTCTTGTAGGTATAACCCACGGGTCAGTGTATGTGTAACAAGTCTAGTTCTATCACTGATGTGTCGGCCTAGATAGTGGCTGTTACATAAGCATCAAAGAACAAATGGGCTTTGAGGAGGGCTAGGAAAGGGATGAGGGTTACTAGCATTATGGCTAAATTCAAGGAAGGAATAAATGCTACATTAGGAACTCCTGGTTTTAACGTCCTCAAGTGCAAGTAAAACTTTTCAATGTGTCCACTATCTCATTTTGTTAGTCTTGTGCCCTCTCAATTCCAGCCTCTTGCTTTACATAAAGAATCAGCTAACCATGCCCATCCTGTAATGTCTGGGTGTGCAGATTATATTTTGGGGAAAGAAGCAGTTCAGTTTGGTGGTACAATATTCATAGCATCATGGCCTTCCTGGTTTAAATGGGGTTAGGCCAGTAATTATCCCATTTATTATTGGATTACAACACCAGTGATGCTCTACTTTAATAAGCATGAGATGATCTTTGTGAGCTTCCGTCAGCACAGCGCACGCTGCCCTTAGGGCACCAGACTTTTTTATTACCCACAAAATTGGCCCTCTTTCTTTCCAATGTAGAGCGTAACTGACTGTCATGCAAACTCACTTCTCCTTATTTTTCTTTCTCAATTTCCAGATCGCATGATGAACCATTTCATGGAGCGTATGTATCTCCTTTTTCTCCCCATCACATTGTGCTGATGTTTTGGCTGTTCAAACACATCCATGTGCTATAGTCAATTAATGGTAGTTCTGTCTACACAGATATGCATGGCGCTTTTCTCTGTGTGCATTTACGTAACACTTCAGTGTTGTACTTGTTCCAGCGTTGACTTGCACACATTTGGGTATCTGAAGGACCTATCGTAGCAGTGTGGTGCCCAACACATGAGCAGCCACAATTTCTGGTGTGAAGTCCCATTTTTATAACTTGGGGTTAATTCACTTTGGACTAAATCTTGGTGTAAAAGATTTGAGCCAGATGCACTTTGTTTTCAGTTAAACAATGACAACACAGTTAATTGGATTGGAAGAGGTGCTCTGAAATTACATATGTGATTTTTCTTTTGGAGTTTTATTAGTAGCAATTTAGGATAGTTTTAGATTAAAAAGCTCAATTTTTAAAGTGTATGTGGGGCATGATCCAAAGTGCATTGAAATTAATGCCAATGTCAATGGGCTGTGGATGAGGCCCCAGTTTAGGAGGTTGTCGGTATGTTTTTCAGAGATGCCACTTCGTATTCTTTAAACATTGATATTGCCCATGCAGGGCTCATCTAAACTGCAAATGGGGAAGGGAATTGAGGGGGCTGGTTATAAAATTGTTGTCCCTGATCCTGCTACATCACAGTTGTAATTTGTATGCCATGATCTGATCCAACACCTTGGATCTTTGCTAGAACACTGAGGATACACCTATATTTGAGTGGGAGGTCTGAGTCCCAGCTCATGTAGACATATCCACGCTAGCTCTGCTTGAGCTAAAAACAGCAGTGTAACTTGAGCGGCAACTCGGGCTTGCTGCCAGAGTACATACCCAGGTGCTAGCTTCATGTGAAATACTGAACAATAGTGTTGCTTAGTTGGAACATTTTGGGGGGGGATTATGTTTTTTGTCTCCAAATCACAGTGTTGTTCTGTGCTCCACTGTTAAAATGCAACCCCACCACCAAAAAGAAATACATTATATTTATATTTGAAAAGTAGCTACAGAGCAAAAGCAGTAGCTGCTTTTCATATAAGGTGAAATTCACACCAGTACAGAGAGTTTACATAAAGCTGTCCCTGTGATTTATGCCCCAGGTCTTAAGTGATATGGGAGGCCTTAACGAAACTTTGAACAAAGTGAGGAGCAGTCTTCACCTATTGACATCGATGGGAGTTTTGCTACAGTCCTCAAAGGGACTAGATTGGTCCTATCATGTGTCTTTTATAATTTGCTGGTCTGGAGGATTTTAGCCAATGTCTCACTATGGAGACAACTTGACAAAAAAATTAGAATGATTTCTAAACAGAATGTCACAGGTGCTTGTAAAAGCCGTTATAGTCAGAGAGAGAGAGAGAGCTACAGTATTCAGAGTATTGAGGTGTCTTCACCAAGTGTCACTGCTGCAGATAAGTTACTTGTGCTCCACTACATCAGACGTGGTGTCATTACAGAATTGACTGTCCATGTACCAATAGTGGCAGATCTAGTACGCTTAGGGTACATCTACACCCAGCCGCTAGTTCGGCGGCTGGCAATCGAAGTTCTGGGTTCGACTTATCGCGTCTTGTCTGGACGCGATAAGTCGAACCAGGAAGTGATCACCGTCGACTGCGGTACTCCAGCTAGACGAGAGGAGTACCGCGGAGTCGACGGGGGAGCCTGCCTGCCGCGTGTGGACCGAGGTAAGTTCGAACTAAGGTACTTCGACTTCAGCTACGTTATTCACGTAGCTGAAGTTGCGTACCTTAGTTCGAATTGGGGGTAAGTGTAGACCAAGCCTTAGAAACTGCAAATCTCTGACGGGCCTGCACTTCAGTGGTGGGTGACTTGTTTCCTATAAATGCTTTCTGTAAAACACTTAGGGAATTACTCAGGGCGAAAGACGCTCTGTGTAAATCATTAAGATAAAAAGCTATAAATAAATCACTAATTGCCATTATAGTGATTTGCATAAAGCTGCTTTTTTGTAATGGATGTTTGTTCCCTGCAGTGTTAAAACAAACCCAGTAATACAATATATAGGAAGTAGCATCCTATACAATAACAAATATTACAGGAATGGGCTGATTGTGACGCTACTTATTAGAGTATCCTCTCTTGTAGCTCCGGATATTGATGAATCTTCAGTGATGCAGCTAGCAGAGATGGGTTTTCCCTTGGAAGCCTGTCGGAAAGCTGTATACTATACAGGAAACATGGGTGCCGAAGTGGCTTTCAACTGGATCATTGCACACATGGAAGAACCGGGTCAGTAGTCTCAAGGGTTTGAATGAGACCTCACTCTGCTGTGCATCTTACTTGAGTCAATATAAATTGTAACACCATGCATGGCAAACAAATCGTATCATATCCCTTTGAAAACTAGAGAACACAGACTTGTCATTCTCCTGATGTGCCATAGTGTTGGTAGGACTAGTACTCATTACTATAAACCCGATACAGAATCCAATCCTCTGAACACACACCGGGCACCCATTGCCCGGAGAAGGCACAGCACACCCATGTTGCACCAAAAGAGGTATCCTGTCCCCAGTGACAAAGTAGCTGGTGCCGAAAAGCAATGGTGGATCTACAGCCCCTTGCTGCTGGTCTTGGGAGCAGAGTTGGGTATGCAGCTATGTGCCTACCAAGTATGGGTTGTCTGGTACTTGGGTTTCATGTTGGGCCTTGCTATGATAAACCTGGCTTCTTTATTCCCTGGATGTGCCACCATGTAGCCTTGCTGCATTGGTTTCACCTCTGTAGCACACTGAGCTGTTCCAGGCAGCACAGTGTGGAAGAATCCACATACATGCCTTTCTCATGTGCATACTCCTCTTCCTGCTTTTTTGGGCCTTCGATGCCCCTCCTGTCCAGATTTGGCCCATAGAAATGAACTTTATACAGGTATTGTTGCTATTCTTGAGCTTCCATTCATTGTTTGGGTATGTATTGATGGGGTAAAAAAGTGAACTGTTTGTCTTTTCCAGATTTTGCAGAGCCATTAGCTATACCTGGCTATGGGGGAGTTGCTTCTGCCGGAGCAGCTGGTCTAGGGGCTATTGGGTTAGATAACCAGCCTCCAGAAGAGATGGTAGCTCTCATCACCTCCATGGGATTCCAGAGGAATGTAGCTATTCAAGCACTCAAAGCAACAGTGAGTCCCCAGAGAAATTTTGGATTTTTTTTTTTTTAAGGCTGAAAAGACACATGTGCAAGGAAACTCATGAGATGTGCTCATGAAGAAATTCATAATTTGCTGGTGGATGTGGGGAAGCGAGGAGAATGGGGTCCTGAGGCAAGGTTGGCCCCCAAGATAGATTGTGACAGGGGTGAGGAGCAAGGGTATATGGATTTCAGGTGAGTATTAAGTTGGATGTGACAAAGAAGGGGAAGATAAGAAGAACTTGACTCCCCTTCCTATCTGTTCTGAAGCATTCTGGGTGCATGAGAGCAGTGTGTCCTGAGGATGGGGTGCTCCCCAATTACTTTCTTTGGGGTGTTTGTTGAAGAGTTGCAATCCCATCTCACATGACTGTGTTCTGACTCACCACCCACAGTTATCCAGGTACAGCGATCTTGTGGCCCCTAAGAGACACCCACCACGAGAGAGGAAAGGCCTCTTTCTGGGTGCTGGAGAGACGGGAGTCTTTACCGTTGTTTCTCTTTACATCTGTTCTGTGCCTCTCCAAAGCCCACCTCCATGTGGGATGATAACCAGGGAGGAGGGGGAGTTAACATTGGGCTCTTCTGCCTTCTTTTCTATGCTGTAATTTCCCATTAATACTAATACTTCCTCAGACAGCAACTCCTGGGCTGCACTGCCTCTTCCCAGCTATGTTGCTGGGCTCCCATCCAGTGTGATGTGCAGGAGCGCTCCAAGAAGCGTAGTCACTCACAGACGGCAGTTTCCCTTTCATGTGTAGTTCTGTGGCTTGCACAATATTTGTGATCTGAATGCAGAAACCATAGGACTAGGGCACTGGCTTTCACTTTTATTCCTGTATGCTGGTTGGGATGCTAGCATCGGTGGCTGGCAGTGTCTGTTGAAGAACAGTGCAATTCAGGCCTTTCCTAGCCAAATCACTTACTCTTTCCTGTCTGACTTCCCAGGACCTATTGGTTGCATTGCCATGGTACCTAGGAGTCCCAGTCATAGACTAGGACCCCATTGTGCTAGGTGCTGTACAAAAACAGCACAAAAGGACTGCCCCTGTCCCAAAGAGCTTACAACATAAGTAGTGGTAAGCAAACCTTCTGCTCCAACAAGGGAATATGCCTATCAAATTAGGTAGAGGGCAATTACAAATGTCACCATTCCTGCATTTTGTGTGTATTGTAAACTACTATTTTGATTTAACAGGGATTGAAAGATTTAAACTGGCTTCACTTTAAGCCATTTATTAGAACCAAAATCCCAATCCCAGCCATTTTTTATCCAGCATGGTGGGGGAGGGAAGGTGCATTGGAAATTACAGCTTTGGAAACCAAATTCTGAATGCTGGCTCCATCTAAATCATTGTGATTATTTATAGGACTGATACAGCCACTTTTCGCATCAAATATAACTTTGAAAGCCCGTGTGCTTAAATTAATACTGTTATCCTGTGTAATCCAGCACCCTATCATTATTGGCAACGGCATATAGAACACTGAGCAAAGAACCATTCAGTCCATGTGGTGCTGAAAATGCTGCAGGGAATCATTTAGTACTAAACAAATCCAATTATAGTCCTAGGTCAGGAGACTTGCACAGTGCCTGCTGAATACTCATTTTCATAGAGGCAGTGTGTCTAGCTCAAATGTGCTGAATGCTGTTGATCTCAGTCCTTGTTCTGCTTATTTAAAGATCAGTGTTTGTATGGCAGCTACAATGTTGGTGAACGCACTAATGGCTGGTGTTTTGCTCATTTGACTGCCAGAATAATAATTTGGAGCATGCACTGGACTGGATCTTCAGCCACCCTGAGCCCGAAGAGGAAAGCGAGTCTGCTTCAGATGTGATGGATATGGAAAATAATGCTAATGCCAACATCCTTGCAGAAGCAGGTTCAGAGGGGCCCAGGATCAAAGATGGGTCTGGAAGTAAGTTCCCCTCGAGTAGTGGCTTTAGCTATCATGCTGCAATGTTGCACCCTCATGTCCATCTTATATATTATATCTAGAGCTCTTCTCTCGCGCGCGCGTGCGCAAAAAATGAGCTTCACTGAGTGTTTGGAGTGAAGTCCAAACAATTTGTTTTTAATCCTGTCTGTGCCACTCTGTGTGTGTGTGAGAGAGAGAGAGAGAGAAAGACCTTGGGCAAGTCATGTGACTTATTTGGGCCTCAGCTTCCCCATATGTAAAATGAGGATGATTCCAGTTTCTCAAGGCTGTTGAGAGGCTTACGGTTTGCAAAGTGCTTTGGCGTTCCTGGATGAAAATGTGCTATAGAACTGCACAGTATTAGGATTCCCATTCTTATTTCCAGACCATTTGATGAGTCACTTCTTTCTTCACTGCTGCTTCTGTGAGAGGAGAATCTGTGCCCCACTTACAATAGCTGAAAATCTCTCTTAGGCCTTGTCTTCACTAAAGAAATGTAGCGGATTTACATTGGCTATCTAGTCACTCTAGTGCGTGTCCCTAACATGGGCACATGAAACCAGTACACAGCATGATTTACATTGGTATAAAATACTTTGGTAAATTACCAGATTAAACTGGGCTGGTGCAACCAGCCTACATTAGGGGTTACACTGATGTAACTCCATTGATATTTGGCTCTCATTTCCTTAATGTAGGCAGAGCCTTGGAAAAGGTTGATTTTTGCCTGCAAAAGGGGTAGGCAAATTCAGGCAAAACCTCCCAGAACCCTGTTGCCCTCATGTCTGCATCTTGGCAGGGGGTTAGACTAGATGACCCTTGTGGTTCCTTCTAACCCTGTGATTCTATGTCGCAGTGCAATAATCCTCATGCTCTTGTGTTGGCATTGATATATCTGCTTTCACAGTGCATCGCCGCCTGAAAATCTTGTTGTCCCCAGCGTCACTGGGTATCCTTTACTCGCCTACTCTGCATAAAATATAATTTCCTTCTTTCATTATGAGGGGGAAAATACAAAAATTCCCTAAAAGCTAATCAACCTAAGGATTCTGCTGTTATTACAAACCACTTGAGCTCTAGGCCTTTTAGTTGATATGTAATCTGATAATCCATTTAATAGGAATCATTATCCTACATATCCATGCATGACTTCATTGATTTCTCTACTGGTTTTCCTCTGAGGATCTCATTGTCAGAAGTAATAGAGCTAAGTAAACCACAAGGTGGGGCTATTGTACAGCAGCCCAGGAATGTAAAAAAGGCAAAGAATGATCATAAATCTAAATGCACTGGGTTACTGCAGCACAATGGTCATTTTAGGATAGTGAATAGCATTTAACATTGCCTTTCTAAAGAACTTTAATACCCCCTGTAACAGTCTGGACTCACCGCTGCGGCGCCTCCTGCTGGTTGTCCATCGGAATTAGCTCTTCCAGAGTCCTGGACCGCCCCCTGCAGGCTGGTGATCAGCCTTGCCACTGGCCCCGTGTGCCTCCCAGGACCCCGGTGCCCCTTTCTCTGGGTGCTGCCCCCTGGCAGTACCCCCACAGTTCTGGGTCTCCCCCTCCCAGGGGAACCCCCACCCACTACCCCCACTTCACCTCAGTCTTGGCTACTGCCCAGTTTCCATCTAGCCCCGTTCCCTGGGGTAGACTGCAGTATCAGCCACTCATCACAGGCAAAGGGGTTCAGACCTGCTGCCCCTGCAACCCACTACCTAATAGGCCTTACCAGGCCTGCAGCCTGGGGCTTTCCTAGGCTGGAGCTCCCCGGCTCCCTTGGCCTTTCCCCAGCCCTGCTCCACTCCAGATACTCTGCTCAGGTCCCTGCAGCCAGGTCCCTCCCTCTCAGAAGCTAGAGAGAGTCTGCTTGGGTTTCTGGCTCACAGCCTCTTATAGGGGCCAGCTGGGCCTGATTGGGGCGTGGCCCCAGCTGTTACTGCCTTCCCCAATCAGCCCAGGCTTTCCTTCCCAGCCTCAGCCCTCTCCCCAGGCTGGCTTTAACCCTTTCTGGGCTAGAGCGAGTGACCACCCCGCTACACCCCCACATTAGTAACAGCAGTGTGTATGCTCGCTCCACCTGTCTATTTCTGTCCCCTAGGTTATCATCACTGTAATATTCTTACAAAAATAGTCTAAAGACCACATCAAATAATTGTTTGATTTTGTTTCTCTTGTAGCTTTTTAATAAGTTTTTAATAATAACTTTTAAATAATACTTCACTGTAACTATTACAAGTGTTACCTAGTAAAGACCAAGCTTGGGGACAGTGAATATATTTAGAGTGGAGGTTTACAATGAAGAGCATGGGAATTAGATATGTGTAATCAGACTTTGGAGGATGTGACCCTGTTTTGATTGTCTGAGATTCCGAGAATATACTCTGATGCAGTAAAATGGCCTCAGAACTCCCTCTCTGGGTCAAAACCCAAGTCATTCCCATTAGCCAGTTGTTTGAAGGAGTGTAATCTGTTTAATTTTGGTCATGGGTGTATTTAGGCTTGGCAGAATTCCATTTTTTAAATAATTTCACTGGATAATTAATACTGATGGCTATTGTTAAGCTCCCCACTGCCTGATTTTTGTCAATTTAAATTTTCACAGTTGTTGGAAATTTTGGGGGAAGGAGTGTGTGTCATTATTTAATGGCAGTAGATGTTGAGTTTCAAAAAGTTAAATCAAATAGTTAAAATACAAATTGTCAACATCACATGTCAAAATATATGAAGTAAATATCCTTACATTGACAAATCATACCTGTTTTTACTATTGATTTGCTAGTCCACTTGTAACAAGCCTAATTCAAAAGTCTAAATCTGTGGATTTTGACCTTAGTAAGTTCTCAAACAGCATTTTTCTTCCTTTTGCCAATTTGTAAATTTAGATGATTATCAATGTAAATATATGTTCATCAATTTGTGTGCATATGGTGAAATCAATATTTACCAATACATATCTAATCATTCCAAGTCTAGTTATACTGTGTGGCATAAAAAAATACAGAGTAAGATCTCCATCCCTGCTGTGCACAAAAGCCTTCTCTTCAATTGTCCTAACAATGAACTCTTCATGGTTTTCTTCCTGTTGAGAAGCCATGCTTGCATAATATGCTGAAGCTGTTGAAATTATTATCCAAGGGCTTCCCCAAAATTTTAAAAATTATGTATGTTTGTGCGGGTGATGGTGTTAGAAGCCATACGGAGGACTCAGTGTGTCCTCTGACCATAGGCTATTCTAGGGTATAGTCCCTGTCTTTTTCATTTGATTTAAAGGAGTTCAAACATTCATACCTATGAACTCAACTAATTTGTGTGCAGAGCCAATTTTCACCACCCTTTGACCGGGCTGTATCTAAATAGTGTATCTTACATTTCAGTGATGTCTTGTGTGCATCAAGGTTGAAATCCATACCCTTGTCCTGTCCGTTTTGTCTTTCATAGATTTGGTCATATGTTCATAGGTATAAGCTGATTCAGACAGTGTTGTTTGTACCCAGACATGTGTTGGTTTGTGGTGCATTCATGTTTGGTGAAGGTAAGTGCTACACGTGAAAGGGGACATCTACTGCTGGGTTAATAGAAAGTGTTTTTTGGGATGTGAGGTCTGAATCAAAGGTGCTTATATATCTGAAAATGCTTTTCTGTTTAAAAAAAAATTGTCCCTTGGCTCTGTGCTGCGGTGTCAGCAATGGAGGAGTGACATTCATCACCTCTGATATTTCTTACGCAGGGTATGAGCTCTTTGGATTCATCAGCCACATGGGAACATCCACAATGAGTGGCCACTATGTTTCCCACCTCAAAAAAGAAGGAAGGTGAGTGGCTTTGGGAAAGGAAGGAAAGATTTGGTTTCTGGATGGCAGGCAGCTTCTGCATAGCATGTCCCCATACAAAAATATACGAGTGTTTGTTATCACGCAATACATTTCTGTTATCTCACTCAGTCAGTGGAATGAAGGCTACAAATGTTATATAGAACTGCGCTTGGTTTTCCTTGTAAGTGTGTGTGTGCAAGTGAGAGAGAGTGTGTGTGTGTGTGCATGCTGAGGCTACTGTAATCTATACTAGGGACTGGGCTGATATAGAACCTGGTTTTCTTTGTAGAGGGATATGTGTGCTTGCTGAGGCTACTCTAATCTGTACCAGGGACCTGGCTGATGCAGAACTTGGATTCTGTTGCGCTTGCCACCCACCCCCTCCTCCCTAGCTGTGCATCGAGCACTCTAATTTCTGGCAACTGGAAACCATCTCTGGTTTGCCTCCATGCCCTTCTCCTTTCTTAATTACTTAATTAACAAGAAGCCTCCTTCACCAATCACTTTGATTTTCATTGTGCCTCTTGTTTGTAAGTTGTCTGATTAGATTTTAAGCTTTTAAGGGTAGAGATCTGGAAAGTCCTTAGTGTCTTGTTGGTGCCCTATTAAAGGAATTAATTACAGCACTTTAATCCTCTGGATACTCACCTTCCTATTTTCATTTCAGATGGGTGATCTACAATGACCTTAAAGTCTGTGCCTCAGAACGACCTCCCAGAGACCTGGGCTATATTTACTTCTACCGTAGGATACCAAGTTAGGCCTCAAATACGTTATTTGGCCTTAAGAAGCCATAAGCCTTTTTAATCTGCCAAAAAAAAAGAGTATAAAAAATTAAAAAAAACAAAACAAAAAACAGAAAAACCTTGGACTGCCAAAAAAGCAAAGGAAAATATGGGATATTTATAGTTTATTTAAAAACACAGTCATTTGATGCCTTCTTAAGTGTTAGCAGGGAAATTTCTATTAGGTGGTGATGTACTGCAGGATATTTTAAATTGATATACATTAAAGGATACCTTAAAACTGTGCAGATTACTAATGGAGTTTGCAAATAGCTCATGGAGAATATGCATTTGTTTCATAACTACACTACAACCCAATTACTGCCCTGTGGTTCAGCTATGTTCTCAGAAGACCTTTGGGGAATATACAGTTCTACAATAGTAGCTGCCCACTGCTTCCAACTGGAGAGTCCACACTGGTTCTGGATGTCACAAATTTGCCTGTGCTTCATGTATAATTGAAGGGGGAGAAACTGTTTTCCATCACAGAATATGCCTCAGTCACGATATTATTTTCAGTACAATAAGGAATGACTTATATAGCTATGTATATTAAAATGTAGTGCTACAGAATGTTTTGTTTTGCCTCCTTGATGCTTGAAATCGAAACACACCAATGCAAAATTTGGAAGCTGTTAATCCCTTGTCAGTGCCCTATGCATTATGCCAAATAGAAATGGTGGGTTTTATTTTATGTATTTAATGTGGGTTTTTTTAAACTCTTCTTGAAATCCTGTTATGCTTTTTAAATTATCCCAAGAGATTCAGGATTGCAAGTGGCTGAAGGAAACAGATATGCTGATTTGATAAGTAACTCTACCACTCAGGAATAACAACCACCATTTTCCTCCAAAGGCGTTAAAAAAGAGGAGCAATGTCCCTTTAATTGTTGCAAAGAATTTTGTGCCCAGACCAGCTGAAACCGGCTCCATGACAAAGTGCTTGCAGTACAATTCTGCTTTTTGCCAAAGGTTGTTTAATTATTTAAGTTTCTTCCATGGATGGAGGAAATTGCTTGGTAAAATTGCTGATTTATTGATTTTTTTTTTAAATTCATAACGTATCAACTTTCTAGAAACTTGCAAACACACTGTTAATCTGATCTGCACAATGCACCCCTTATATATGGGCTTCTGGGGTTTTTTGGCCTCTTGTTGTCCCATTTCCCCCCCATATTGTTTCCTTATTTCAATTTGAGTCATAAACAAGAAGGGGCCTGTGAGTGGGGGTGGGGTGTTAATTTGTAGTTGTTGAATAGTTCTGTTTTTAAAAAAAATTACAATGGTGAATGTGTACTCTTTTTTGTTTCCAAAAAAAAAAAAAAAAAGTTCACAGTACGTTGGCTTCTGCTGAGAGACGGTTGGTAAAATTGCCTCTTATAATATTACTGATCCCTCAAAATAAGTTGGAACAGTCAAAAGAATCCATGCAGAGTGCAGGAGAGGCAGGGAGTTGTAATTATGTCATTCTGGTTACAACTAGGGCTTTTTTTTAATGTCTGACTAAAAACTGTTCCCGTAGTGTAACAAAGCCTGGTATAGATCACTAAGCATGGTAATATAGGCCTAGTTTTCCTGATCAGTATTTGATCTGAAAAGTGGTACTAGATGTAGAGAGAAATTCTAGTCCAATAATGCTGTAGTAGTGTATGTGATGCGTAATCACTGGGAAGCTTCCTCTATTTAACACCCTTCCAGGGACACTAGAATGGTGGTGTTTCACATTAGAAAGTGGCTCCCATAAGATTCATCTGCCTTGTCATTCTTAAGTAGTTTATTGTAGACAAAATAAAACTTGCCAGCAAATCTACTTGTTCCTACAGTATTTTGGCTATTTGTGTCTTTCACTAGCAGTTGCCTATTCTGAAAATTGAATCAGGAAAGTATGCAGTGGCACATCCTGTATTTAAAGTGAAGGAGCTGAACTTTCAGATAGTTTTTATTTTTTTTATTTTTGCTTTTGGCAGTAAAAAAGGAAAAGATAATTTTCTTGCCCAGTTATATTTCAAAGAAGTGCAACGACAGCTTTCTCCTCTGCCTCATGAACTTAAAGGGCTATTTATAAACTGGAAAGGTCTGGTATGCATAACCTTTTTATGTAGAGACCTTGGCTAAGTTACAGATCATGGGGTCTTTACCATGCTCATTGTTAAACTGGACACATGGCAAAGCTCCTAGGAATAATGATGGAGCATGAACTCTCACAAACCATTTACTTGTATATAGAGATATCTAAAACTGGAACGACCATGTGTGTGTGATATTAATATTATATATTTAACATCAGGCACACTTAAAAATCTAGCAGGTGAGAAGCTGGAAAGTGATAGTTAAAAGAAAAAAATTAGCTGGCTGTAATAGGTGCATTTTTAGTGTCTGCACTTCTGAAATCCTTTTAGTGCAAGTATTGTTCAGCCCTTTGTGCTGCGTAAGCTACAAGTGGGCAAAACTGCAGGGTGCAATAAAGGGGAAAGGCTGAATGATCTTTCATGAAAATATAGCATTTGAAAATACCTTGAAGTTCTCCAGCTGTTTGTGCATTTTGTCCCCTCATCACTGTTTTTGCCTTCAAATATTCAATGTACTGTAAATTCTTTTTCTTCTCTCTTTTTTCTTCAAAGATATGACTAAAGGTGAACAATGACATTGGTACATTAGGATGCATCATCTGACTCTGGAACCTAGAGGGAGAGGTACACCTGTTTGATCCATTTAAGTCCTGATTTAGCAAAGCACTTAAGCGCATGCTCAATTTCAAGAAGGTGGGTAGTCCTATTGATGTCAATACGACTACTCCCTATGCTTAAGTACCTTGCTGGATCAGGGCAGTAGGGAGTGACTTGAGCAATGGGTGATGGGAGGACTTGTGGTTCAGCTGGATTCCAGTAACTGTTTCAAGTTATTTTTTTTTATTTGTGTTGTGAACTTCTTGGGAGTAAAGGTTGAGAAAAAGAATCACTTTGGCCCAGATCCTCAAAGGTGTTTGAGCTCCTAATTCCCGTTGATATCAATGGGATTAAGGTCACTAAATGCCTTTGATGATCTGGGTCTTTGAACCTAAAAAAGCAAGTTATTGAATCAGCTGAATACCATGAATCAAGAGGCACAAAGCAAACAGCTGTTTTATTGTTAGAATTGGTTATAAATTTCTGAATTATGAAACTTTTGGGAGGAAGGGGAAATGTTTGACAATTCCCCATCCCCCCCCCTCTTTTTAAAATCCTGCTTTATTTCTGATGGACTCTAGAACCCATTATGATTCACGGTGTCCTCTCTTCAAAGCAGAAGTAGAATGTGATTCTTAAAATCCTTTTATCTTGTTGGCTAAAATGTAATTAGGATATAATCTTAATTAAAAAATAATAAAGCCTTCAGACAGTCTGGGAGTCTTTGGACCTGATTCTCCTTTCCCTTTTATCAGTTCCACACTGGAGTACCTCTGCTGAGTTATTCCTGATTTACACTGGTGTAAATGAAATCTGAAGCAGGCCCTGTTTCTTAGGAACTTTCAGCCTCATGGAGGTGCAGTAAAACTTGTGACATGGATGCATTAGGTCTTCATTGTAGCTTTTAGAGACAGACCTCCAGCTACTATCTTTGTTTTCCATCCCAGTGGCAGTCACCTCTGTTTTCTCTGCTATCTGACTTCAGATGCATTGAACGACTATGCAAAACATGTTGTAACTGGAAATGCCTTCTTATTCCCCTCCCATTCCCCCCGCCCCCCATTAACGGATCAGATCAATTTCTGATTCCTTCCACATCTTTTGAGGTTTTCTGTTGTGTCCTGGAAGTGTTTGTAATAGTTTATTTTGCACCATTCGGCATTGTTTGCTTGAAGCACTGGTAACATTTTGGAGAGTATTTGTTTGAGATGGGAAGGGATATGAATGATATATTGTTGCAATTGTTTTAAATTAAAAAATATTCTCACATCTTTGGGATTGTGTTGTCTTTTTTGCCTCTTTTTTTTCCCTTTGAAACTTCAAGTTAACTGAGCAACTTTTGGTGGTGCCAGTTCTCACAGTTGTGAACCTTGTGATATCTGGTGTTTTCCTTAAAGCCCCAACAGCTGGAGCAGAGGAGGTACATGAGAATCTCCACTCTCAACTAAAAAAAGAAAAGAAAGAAAAAGGTAATTTCTAGCCTTGATAGTTGCAGAGAAAAGATTGAAAACCTGACCCTAGGGCTCCCTGAAGATTCAAAAAGCAAACAAGTAGAACCTTAAATGTATTATTTTTAAAAAATCTCATGATTTTTAAGCCACTCTTATGATTTTTAGAGACCTGACCTGATCTTTGAATGCGTGGGGCTGGCAATATTGATCTGTGCAAGCTCCTTCCATTCATACGTAGGTTTCTACTGTGTTCTTCTAGGTTAGGCCTTTCTAAATGTTTGTCTGTAACCTCTCAAATCCGTCTTTAGATATTAGACCTGCTTTTCATCAAATTACAAATGCTTTTTGGGGGATTCTGCTGCTCAATGTGGGGCTAGGCCATAAAAAGACACAATGCAGGAGGAGATAGCATTCCAAACATGACTCTGACATGGCTTTCTCTACAGAAGCACAGGGATTGAGGGCAAGTTAGGGCATGGCCATGGCCAATGGGTCTATAATTTTGTGGACAGACTGGCCATAGCCCCTTAAGTATGTGGGGAGTGCAGGATGGCTGTCATTACTATGAAAAGAAGGATGGTTCAGGGGTTAGGGTGCTAGTCTGGGAATTGGAAGACCTGCGTTCAGTTCCTTGCTCTATCACAGATTTCTTGTGTGACCATGGATAAATCCCTCTGGCCATGTCTATGCTACTTCCTATGCGCACGGAGGGATTTTTTTTTTCTGTCAATGTAGTTAATCCATCTCTCTGAGATGGTAGCTACGGTAGATGGACAGAATAATTATTTTGTCAGTCCAGCTGTCTATATGCTGGGGGTTAGGTTGAGCTAACTACAGTCCTCAGGGTGCAAAATTTTTCACAGCCTTGAGCAACATAGCTATTTGATCTAATTTTTTAAATGTAGACCCAGACCAGAGTGTCTCTGTGCCTCAGTTCCCCATCTGTAAAATGGGATCATAGCACTTTGCCTTTCACAAGGATGTCGTGAGGATAAATACGTTAATGCCTCCTGCAGCGATTAGGTTCTGAAATCTGAGTAGCTGAGAAAGGATGTAACAAGACCTTGATCTGTGCTTTTAAAGTATTAGAGGGGTAAGGACACATCCTGAGCATTTCATAAAAGTGATATAGCGGTTGCTGTGGTGATGGCACAAGGTACTTTAACCTCTAGAAATAAACCACTGATTCCTTTGTTATGGTCGGGTTTTGGTGTCGGAAGGAGACAATTGGGACACAAACAGAGGTCTTGTTTTTTGACAGCCTGGCTAACAAAGAGCAAAAGGTTTGACATACATAACTATGGTCCACACAGAGCCTTACTGAGTATACCTTACACAGCATTGGAATTTGGGCCTGTGATGGGGTGTGTAAACTCCAGCCTGGCAGTGACAGGGTTAAGGGGAGCCCTATTAGCCCATTATGTGGCACCTAGAGGGGAGAAAGATTAGACCCAGGTGGAGAGAACCAGACCTGGTAGTTCATATAAAGAAAGGACTGCAAGGCCAATAGGGGGCTGAGAGAAGAGAGCGCCAGGGAGCTTATCCCTGGGTCTGCCCCTTAAGGGAGAATCAGCAAGAGGGAAGGGTTCCAGGCAGCTGCCAGAGAGGGTAGGAACCACCCTGAGAAAGCTCCTCGGCAACAGACTGGGACAAGCCGCAGGGAGAGACGAAACTTCAGTGAGAGAGGACTGGAGAGCACAGCTCCATGACTGACTCCTGCAAAGAGGCAAAGGTAGGAATCAGCCCAGGGAATCAGCGAGGGATCATAAGAAACAGGCCCTAACAGTTTATCAGAGGGGCCTTGGGCTGGAACCCAGAGGAGCAGGCAGGCTGGGGTTCCCCTACTGGAGTGGAGGTGTAGGCCCTGGGAGTAAAGGAGCCAGGCTTATTGAACCTAGAGGTGCCAGATACCAGTTTTCGACCGGAACGTCCGTCAAAAAGGGACCCTGGCAGCTCCGGTCAGCACCAGTGACCAAGCCATTAAAAGTCCGGGCAGGGGGGCTAAGGCAGGCTCCCTGCCTGCCCTGGCTCTGTGCGGCTCCTGGAAGTGGCCGGCATTGCCCTGCAGCCCCTAGGCTCAGGGGCAGTCAGGGAGGTTCCGCGTGCTGCTCCCCTCCGAGCACCGGTTCCGCAGCTCCCATTGGCTGGGAACCACGGCCAATGGGAGCTGCGGGGGTGGTGCCTAGAAGCATGAGCAGTGTACAGAGCTCCCTGGCCCCTCCACCTAGAACAGTGGTTCTTAAACTTTTGTACTGGTGACCCCTTTAACACAGCAAGCCTCTAAGTGTGACCCCCCCTTATAAATTAAAAACACTTCTTTTTATATTTAACACTATTATAAATGGTGGAGGTGAAGCAGGGTTTGGGGTGGAGGCTGACAGCTCGTGACCCCCCATGTAATAACCTCACAACCCCTGAAGGGTCCCGACCCCCCGTTTGAGAACCCCTGACCTGGGGGCTGGACATGGCCACCTCCGGGAGCCGCCTGAGGTAAGTGCCACCTGGAGCCTGCACCCCACACTCCCTCCTGTGCCCCAACCCCCTGCCATAGCCCTGAGCCCTCTCCTGCACTCCAAACCCCTCAGCCCCTGCCCCATCCCAGAGCCTGCACCCCCACCTGGACCCTCACCCCTTCCTGCACCCCAACCCTCTGCCCCAGCTCAGAGCTCCTGCACCCTGAACCCCTCATTTCTGGCCCCACCATGGAGCCCGCACCCCCAACCAGAGCCCCACCCCCTCCTGCACCTCAACGCCCTGCCCCAGCCTGCTGAAAGTGAGTGAGGGTGGGGGAGAGCGAGCGGTGGAGGGAGGAGGATGGGGGGGGGTCCTTGGAGAAGGGACAGGAGTGGTGCCTCAGGGCAGGGGTGGGGTGGGGCAAGGGTGTTCGGTTTTGTGTAATTAGAAAGTTGGCAACCCTAATTGAACCCAGACTGGGGCTGAAGGTCTGGTACATGGTCACTAAGATGCTGGGGTTTTTGTCTGGACTTTTTTACCCTGGAAGGGGTGAGGCTCTAAGCCAGAGGGGCTGAGTTGCACGAAGGAACAGACCACCAAGTTGTCCGAGTAGCTGGCGATGGGGCATTAGACAGAATTCCATCTAGACTGAAGTCCTGACTTTGACAGTGTCTGGTATAAGATGCTGCAGTCCAAGGTGCAAGAAACCTGTAGCAGGCAATTGTGAAATAACTTTTCCTTAGGAATAGTTTCTTTTTAATACCCAGTCACTTAGGGCCAGATTTTTACAAGAGCTCAGCATTTTGGGAGCTGAGCATTTTTGAAAATCTGGCTCCAAATGTGGGTTGCCGAGGGCTTGAAAATCTGGCTCTTATTGGGTGGCTTATGCCCCAAACTATGCATGTTTTTTATATCCCTTAATTATAACAGTTATGTTAGCCTGTCTAATATAACTGCAAATCAAATTGCAACAAGAGAAAATTATTTAAATTCATAGATGCAGGTTTCTTTGATAAATGGCAAAGTACAAAAGTAATAGAGAATGTTGTGGCTGCTGAGATTCATTAAAGGATGGCACTGCTGAAGTAACTGGTCAGTTCAATAAAAAACAGGCTGTAGCTTCCTATTGGAGCAAAAAGGCTAAAAGAAAAGAATCAATTTGTTAGTCAAACCGTAATGTATTTCAGTATTGGCTGGGCATGTGCTGGAGGAGAAGTGGAAGGAAAAGCAGCTTAGGTGCCTTATGGCATAACATTTTATTTAGTGAAATAACTCATGAAAAAGAGATTTGTTAGAGAAGTTAACATTGCTGCACTGGAGCTGTGTTAGCTAAAATGACAACAATGTCCCTCACTTCTGTTGTGAAACCTGTAACTTGGAGTGGCTAAAGGAAGCTACAGGTTGTGACTTGGTTCACTTGGCTTCCTGTAAATGCACTTTGTTAGAGGGCTCTGTAACCATAAAGGCAGTGTGGCTTCAATTTTTACATTTTAGGGCCAAACCTATAAGTCTACTGGGATTTCTGCCCGAGTAAGGACTGTAGGATCCAGCCCTTAGTTCCTTCATGACAAGTGTCTTTAACATGTGACTCATCCAAACTTTGGCTGAAATAGGTGGGAGGCTGTATTAATGTCAATTCTAATTCTCACCCTCTTGCAGATCATGTTCTGTTCCTGTTTACAGTGTTACAAACATAGTTTCCATCCCTTATCTAATTTTAGTGTTCACAGGGCCATGTAGTGGTTGTGCTATGAGGATGCATTGCTGTGATCTTTATTCAACGTCAGATCTATTCTCCAGCAACTGTTTGCTCGGTTCACATCAAGGCTAAATCCTGAGGTCACTGCTCTGGCAAGCTCCCATTGAGGTCCATGACAGTTTGCTTGAGTGAAAACATAGGAAAAACTGAGTATCTCCAGAATGAGGTTAATGTTCTTTTTGGCTTTTCCCTTCAGATCATAGGCTTCTCAATGCTACCATGCACTGAGCAATTTACAGTGTACAAGAAAAAAGGAAAAGCCTTCCCAAAGCCTTCTCTGCATATTATTATGATGACAATCAGTTGTTAATGTCTCAAACAGGGACATTTTGAAGAACAGAATTCTGAAATCTGAATTTCCCGCACCTGTATTTTACAGTTTGTTTGACAAGTTTATTCTAAATATATAGGCATCTTCCTAGTGGAAGACTTTTAATCCCTAAAACCCCAACCGATTTCTTTTCCAAAGACCCTGTGACATAATATTCTTAATTCTTTAGAGTTTCCTGAAGATACAACTTCCATGATTCCAATGGACAACTCAGAGAATATTTCAATACACCTGCAATTCTGAGGGGACAGAAAATGCCTCAGAACAGATGCTCGGCTGGTGTAAATGTCATTGTTCTATTAACTTCAGTGGAGCTATAACAGTTTACATCAGCTGAAGAGCTGCCCCCTAATTACTAAGTAGATGTGGCCCAATTCCCCTGTCACTTAAAATGGCCCGGCACTATTTAATTCCATGGACTTTACTGGAGTTACTCCTGATATACAGCAAGAAAAATGGGAGGAGAATCAGGGCCTTTATCTTTATTTGAATGATATTTTATAGTTGCATTGTAAGTATTACGGGTTTCATGTTTTAAAGCATTGTTCAATTGTGTTTCATTTTGTGTTTCTAACCATATGGGAGCTGGTCGAAAGGCTACTGAATCAGTTGGAGAAACTTCCATTGACTTCAGTGGACTTCGGATCAGATCTGTGATGAACAAAACCACCTTGTCTTGTCTGAACTTTAACCACAGAAACACATCTCTGCTTCCAAATAGCTAAGGAATGAAAACCTCAGATTTAAAAGAAATAAAAAACTCATTTATGAATATGCTCTGAGAAGTAAGTTCCCCATTTAATTTTAAGCAGAAACAACCAAAGCCCATCTTCAACTGCACAAGAAATCTGTCAAGTATTTGAAGCCACAGACAAAGTTTATTTTAAAACATATTTAAAAATTGCACAGTTGTAAATACAATTTAATATGTGGAAAAGAATCACAGGAAGGCATGCTTCCAATACAGTACAAAAATACTACATTAACTGTGGTGCTCTGCAAATTGAAATCTATAAGCTTAATAAATTAAACACATCAATATACATACAGTTCATTTGTAAGGAAGTAGTTTATTTTAAAGAGCAGTGCAAGAGAACATCAAACTGAAGCATCAGTAAACTGCAGCTCTGTGTTTTAGTATTTATTCGCAGCTAGTAATGCACTGAGTATACAGAGGCAAAGTTACCTATTGGAGAGACTAACCTGCCACCCCATTGTTATGTATAGACGCAGATTGCTCAGTCTGGGTTGATTTGAAACAGAATGTAAATATTCAAATATAGGGTTAAATTTGGCTTTAGTTCACACCTTTGCATCCTTAGGCCCCAATCCTTCTAAGGCTTACATCTGTACTTAACCATGGGTCTACAGTGTATAAAGTTGAGTATGCATGTAAGTCTTTGCTGGATCATGGCATTTGTGAAATCATTGTGGTTGTCCATTGTGGGCGTAACTATGAACAGACTTTATAATCTCTTCTTTCCTGTCTGCCGTAAATTGGCTTAAAAATAAAGCCAAAACCTGGTGCAAGATGTAAGGACTTTTTAAAACAGTATGCAGCATATGGCAGAAGCAGCACAGAATGTCTTTCAAAACAATATATTTTTAGTTTAGTCTAGATATGTTGTACTCAGATATATAAAATATATATATATATATACATAAACAAACATTTTGATTTTTCTAAATTTACAATAGATACTGATATTAAAAAGGCTGCTAACTTAAGGATATTTTTCTGCCAATGTAAACGACAAATTCTGCAAAAGGGGTGGGGAGCGGGGGAGATCAAAGCATATGAAGGTCCTCACCTGGCAAGCTCGCTCAATGGGACTGCTTATATGTGAGAGCTTTTGCAGGATCAGGGCCTACCTTAGTAAACTTCAGATTCCTTCTGATTCTTCCTCCATCCCCTCTCCCCCAGCAGTTATTGCTATTCTGTGTTCAGAGCCTGTAATCTTCCTCCTTTTTAATATTGTCACACGTTCTTTTTTCATATTGTCCATATTTGATCAGCTAACTAAGAAGGTAACTAACTTGCATTTCTTCTAGAATGTTTTCTCTGAGAGCGTGCAGCTCTCTGTCCCCAATATATTTTCCCTTTCCAATGAAAGAGAGAGTAGAAGAGGGCTATAATAAGGTATTTTATTTCCAGCCTCGATGTTATTTGAAGAGTAGTTAATACTGTATGATGTATCCACAAGAATCTTTGTTCCTATGTGACTCGTTTATATTTTATAAACATTTCTTAAATGGGCCTGGAGTGAGATTGCTCCAGGGCCACTTTATGGTCCAATCCAGTTCTCATTGGCTCCAATGGGGATTGGACTGGTCCCTTAATTATTTACAGCTCTATTGTGGCTGCCAGTCAGGCAGTCAGTTAGTGCCAGTTGTGTTGTGGTATGGATATCTGTGTACTATGAATGGTAGTGAGATCACCTATCTAATCAGTTAGTGTTAGTCACTGTCTTTATGTGTGACATATAGGCCCAGTTTTTCCAAAGGGGCCATTATTTCTGAGTGCCCAGCTTTAAGGTTTGAGATTTCAATAATGCTGAGTGCCCACAACTCTAGTTGAAGTCAATGGCAGCTGCAGAAACTCTGCACCTCTGAAATTCAGGGCCTATGTCTTTCAAACTGTGTACCTGAAAATTAACTTCCACAGATTTAAGTGGACACATTTGAAAATTATGGCCACAATAGCAGTAAGCCATGATGGTTACTGTCTGCTTTGAGATGGTTCTGGGAATCAGATGCTCTGGTTTGGTGGCATCTGTCCTAAGTCTGTCAAGAAAAGCTTAAAATCTGAATCTGAAAATCCAAACTGCCAGTTTTCAAGAGGGGTAGGCCATCCCCCAGTCTCCCGGCTCCTTAACGCTTGTAAAGATCAATATCCCAAAGACGCGGCTGCAAAAACCTTATACCAAGGATTTCTGCAATTAATATAATTAAACATTAAAAGCAAATGTGAAATCGACAGCGCAAAGTAAGCTATAAGGATGGGATTTTCAAAAATGGTCAGCTTTGGTCTAATTCTGCCCCCACTGATGTCAACAGTACATCTCCCATTTTAGAGCTGGACCAATACTTTTTAAAATCCCATTCAAAATAGCCCATTACAGAAATTAATAGTTAAAAAACACCCATGTTTGAGCTTTAGTCATGCAGTATGTAAATTTACATTCAAATTATGTATCTTGCATGCTTTGGGTTAATATTTTGGTATGTTCATATGTGAATACTGTTCCATGCAATATTTTTGTACCTGAGGCTATGTATTTCTTTAAAAGAAAAGAAAATTCACATTTTTACAAACCTTGTATCTAAGCCCATCTTAAGAAAACACTATTAATTAAGAGAGAGAGAGAGAGATTTGTTTGAAACCTCAATTTAATTTTAACTGGACATAAAAATAGTTTCTTGACTGGGAGAGAGGATAAAAGAAACAGGAAAAAAGGGGGTTGGTTCAAAAACAAGTGTTAATAACTTTTTACATCATAAAATACTAGGTTTGCTTTTCTCCTGAGAAAGGGCATCCACTGAAGATAACTGCACATCAACTTAAGTACACAAGAGACCCTGTTCAAAGTGTGTTGGAGTCATTGCAATGTATAGATATAACGAGAAAGGAGCCCCTTACTCTCACTGAGTAATTGTACTCCACAATATTCCCATTGACTCCAGTGGGGCTACTCATGGCGTAACATAGGCTGATCAAGTGTATGACAATCCAGCCTTGGATCAGTACCTGAATACATGCACTAGATCTGATCCTGCAAAATACTGAGCACCCTTGACTCCCATTGAAGACAACAGGATTTGAGGGTGTTCAGTATTTTGTCAGAGCAGATCTGTGGTAAGATCACCAATACCCTAAAGCAGGGGTTCTCAACCTTTTTCTTTCTGAGGACCCCCAACATGCTATAAAAGCTCCATGGCCACCTGTGCCAGAACAACTGTTTTTCTGCATATAAAAGCCAGGACGGGTATTAAGGGGTAGGAAGCTGGGCAATTGCCCGGTGCCCCATGCCACAGGGAGCCCTACAAAGCTAAGTTGCTCAGGCTTCAGCTTCAGCCCCAGGTGGCGGGACTTGGAGCCCCGGGCTTCAGCCCCAGGTGGTGGGGGCTTCGGATTTCTGCCCTGGGCCCCAGCAGGTCTAATGCCAGCTCTGCTTGGCAGACCCCCTGAAACCTGCTCACGGGCCCCCAGTGCGTCCCAGACTCTGGTTGAGAACCACTGCCCTAAAGGCTCTGCAACCGGGAATGTGGTTTAAATGGCATGAAATACATATTATATAGGAAAGACTCCAAACCTTAGAATAAATTAATCACCTAGATAGGTAACGAATCTCTTCTGGAGAAACAGGAGAGTAATGAGAATGGAAAGCAGGAAAGTGGGATTAAGAAAAACCAAAGAAGCACTGCCATTTTGGGTCAGACGACAGTTTCTTGACCCTGTCCCTAAGGTGTCTTCTCCATCCTGCTGAGAGAGGCAACGGTCACAATGTGAAATTGCTATTTTGTGTTGCAGCTGAGCTCACTGCACTCTCAACAATTATTTTTAGCTTTCTCACAATTGACCCAACTGTTGACCTGCCCCACAACAGACCAAATAGGCAGCAAGATAACAATACTTTGCACTCCTAGTGCTTTTCATCTAGTGATATCACAAAGGTGGCTGAGAATTATTTCCCCTTTTTCACACCTGGGGGTAAATGAGGGACCCAAGGAGGCTGTGATTTGCCTAAACTCTGTGTATATTTCTGTGTCTCTTTTTTCCCCATTCCCTTTCTTACGCCTTTATTTGATCTCTTATATGTTTTCTGTGGAGCTTCCCTTTGTTTTCTGGTCGTTCCAGTTTCCCCCTCTATTTCTCTACTCACCATGTTCTGTGGTATTAAGGCCCAAATGCAAAATCTGAGTAAAGAGCCTGAATATTCTTTGTGTCCCTTCCCCCAAACATTCTATTAGCAGGGCATGGAGCGCCAATTCTACTGCTCTGTGGCTACTACTACAATCCATGTGCTGTTATAGCATTTATTCCTGCTTCAACTTACCCCCTAACACCTACACAGTTTTGGACAGTGAATCTATGCAGTTGGGCATCCACTGGCCATACACAACTGGACAGCAAGCATGGGGTTGAGCCTCTTAGGAGCAACTCAGTTGGCCATTCAGTTCCCTTAGCTGGTCACTCAGTAGCCTGTAAACCCCATGTACTGCAGAACTGCAGTGCTTCTGCTAATTTGGCGTCCTTACATGCCTATGGGAGGCAGGTTTGGTTTCTCTAGATTTGTGCATGCAACTCTCAATGTCAATTGTATGTGTATATGACCAGGGGAATACAGATTTGATCTAGGTCTCCCCTGTTAAATCAGTAGACATCTGCTTTCCTCCCTCCTTTTTCAGTGGTGGTGATCATGGGGTGTAACCAGGACCCTACATTTAAAAACAAGGTAATAAAGTAGCCACTCTACTAATAGATGGTCCAAAACCAAAGGTATTGTGAAGTACTGTCAGTCTTGAAAACGAACCTTGTTATTTTATCTGCAAAAATTCAGGCAGTTAAATTGTTGTTTTGGATGGCATAAAAATAAAACTTCAGCAGGGCTAGATCTGCCAGATTTGTAGTAATATAATTATCCGCACAGAGATGTTCTGAAAGAACTTGTGTGATGGGAGAGCAAAAAGCTAGATCTGAGCTTTTATGCCTTTGCTCTATTGCCTCTATCCAGAGCTGCCTCCTTCCTTTATTACCACCCAAAAAAACACACTTTCCAGATTTCAATTGCAGGACACCCTCTGCTCTGCCTCATTGAGAGCTGAAAATTGTCATCATACATCACTGTCAAAGCAAAAGAGAAAACGGTTGTCAGCTGATATGAATTTAGCAAGCCTGCTTCAGCTAAAATGAGAAAAGATTTCCCAGCCAGTATTTGGTATTCACTGCTTAAAGGAAAACTGCAGTTGTCCGTTATTATACCCATATTTATTTACAAATACCTGCCACTGTTTCAGCATTTCTCCATTCTGTGGTGCACCTCTGTGTGGGGCTGTTATTTTAATGATACGTTCTTAACTGATGATTTTTAGTTACTGACTTACTCTTTGGGATTACAATATCGGATAATGATCTCACTGCACATGAAGGGGTGGGGGCTGTTGTCTGGCTTGTTGGAAAAGGTGTGTGCCCCTTTAAGCACTAGAAAGCCAGCGAGTTATTTTCAGCTGCTGCCGCAGACCAGGTCAGCTAACTTATTCCCTCTCCCCCCAGTGACTGAAAGAGGTGGGGGACTATATAGGTCCGTGCCGGTGCATGAAAAGCCCTCTTTTATCTGAACCAACCAGAGCAGCACCTACCCTCCCACCCATGGAAGTAGTGAAATACTGGGTTTTGTCAGGATCCACTGTGGGCATTGCGCTAGTCACGCCTTTCTCGGGGGGGGGGGGTGTCTGCAAAGGAACTTGCCCCTCACTGCCAGATTGGCCAAGGTGAAGTGTTTTTTTTACCTTTCCCATAGCAGGTGGTACCCCAACTTTTCCTCTTGCCCCCCACTTACCAATAATGGAATGTGCCACGCTCCCCCGGCCAAGAGCAGGAACAGAGCCAAAGCGGAGCTGGGGGCAAAGCAGGGCTGGGTAGTGCTCCTTCCCCCCCTCCCCCAGGGACAGGGCCCGCCACACCCCCGGATGTTCCTCTGTGCATCTCTAGGGGGCACGCCCCACAGTTTGTGGACCACTGCCATTGCAGGTTCAGGGGGGCTTAGCTGGGAAAACATGAAAGGAGAATGGTGTTGCAACTCATTATGTAAACATTGGGGAGATGTCCAGTGCAAGTACTCCATAGGCAAGGGATACAGTGATTAGATAAAATGGATTAGTCAGGGATTTAAAGGACGTATTCCTTAAAGGAGCAGAAACAGGATGGGGGTTTCAGGGCTCCTATGACTGAAACATCAGGGAGCCAACCTCTCCTCCTTCATAGCCTCCCCCCACCCTCATTCGAGGTGTGTGGGGGGAATGGTGAGGTCCCAGCAGCAGCTTGGGTGGGGACCAGGAAGGGGCAGGGCTGATGGAAACCCCCTGGGGTATACACCTCTACCCCGATATAACGCTGTGCTCGGGAGCCAAAAAATCTTACTGCGTTATAGGTGAAACCACGTTATATCGAACTTGCTTTGATCCGCCGGAGTGTGCAGCCCCGCCCCCCTGGAGCGCTGCTTTACCGTGTTATATCTGAATTCGTGTTATATTGGGTCGCGTTATATCGGGGTAGAGGTGTATATTGAAATGATTATGGAATCATGTGCACTGTACACTTTTATCTGCTGGCTATTCCCAGACATTTAAGAATAAAATTGTGCTCTGATTAAACCACATCCAATGTCCTCCTTCTGGCATAGCTAAACAAGGAGTTTTCCTTTAAGTGGTTGCTCAAAATAAGAAACAACTGCAAGAAACTTTTTATTTGTACTAGTGAAATAGACCCCTTGCCCTACAATCTATGCAGTGGCTTTTTTGATACAGCTCTTTGGGGGCAGCGGGGGGAGGGGAGGTTAAAATCTCATTTATAGGAAATGTGTTACTTTCCCTGCTTTCACCTGCAATAGCTACTCTGTCCCGTCCATTCCTGAACACAAACCAACACAGTATATTTTTAATGTAAAAATGTTTTTCACTATTTAGAGAAAGTACTAAAAAAAAAAACCCAACCCACAATGCTTGAAAATTAACTCTGTACAACTCTATAAATCTGTCTTTGATGGATGGATGCCCTTTGTGTTATACATGTGCATTGTACCCAATCCCTAATATGTGCTGAAAAACTCATTTTGAAGTCGGACTTGAAAGTGCTCAGCACTTCATAGGAAGCATTTGGAACCTTGTAGATTCAGGCTGTATCGTAGGAGCTTTAAACACTGATGAAAACTAAGGTCTTGATTCTGCAACCATTGAGGTCAATCAGAGTTTTGCCATTGATTTCAGTGAGAGCAGGATCAACCTCTATAGCCCCTGTCCTGCAGATCTTATTCAAGCAAATCTTTACACTTCAGTGGAAGTTTTCCCCCAGAGTATGGTCTGTAGACATCCGCTCCTAAACAGATTCTTCTTTAGTTCCTGCGGAAAGCTGAAGGAAGAGATTCATTTTTTTTTCTAAGATGACATTTACCTCCAGTTAATCTGTATTTTTGTGTGTGTGTGAAACTACTGGTACGTGCATAATAAATATTCTATTCACTTGAGATTATAATTGATACCCTATTTGCATTTTTAACACTAGGATTTGGAAAGCTCTCTATCTAGTGTCAAGAAGTTATATTTGGTCCTTTATGCCAACATGGCTATATATATATATATATATATCGCCTTAAATCTTTTGTTCCTACTTTAAAAATAAATAAAAGCACAGCATACATTTACAAAAAGATTAAAGTGCTTATGCACATACACAGGCCTGAAACCTACCAGGACCTCCACATAGGCAGAGTCCTGCTCTTTGCAGGATTGGGGCCGTAATTGGTACAAACAACAACAATTCTAGTGCAAATTACTGCTTCTGCTTACAAAGCTCATCCCTCTAGTAAATAAAGAGCCCAACCCTGTAAATCCTCCATGTGCAGAATTCCTCTTGAATTCCATCTCCGAGGGCCTGTGAATTAGGTCCAAAAGTAAAATTGAATCAAGGTACCTTTACAAACAAAGCCCTTATTGATTGCCAGCGAATATATTCATCACAAAATATATTTACCATACATGTACCTCCTGTCAGAGCTATGTGGAAGTAGGACCTTGAAGAGAGTGGCCAACAAACAAACAAAAGTACAGGGACTCCACATTGTAGGGGCGTGCGGTGTCAATTTAGTGCAATGGGCAATAAGGTTCCTTCAATGTGCTGCTTCCCACTCTAATGTGCAACAATGATTATTAGGTTTTGTCTTAAATATATTTTCTCTGTATAGGTGTGAGTGTGTATATATATGCATATCTTGCATGGGATGAAGGTTCTTCAGGTATGACTGCTTCATCTAGGTCAGGTCTTTGTCAGATTAGCTGCTGTTCATTTTAATCCTTCATTTGAGTTCAATAGTATTTACAAAGTTTTGTGCTTTTGAAGAGTTCCAGGAATTGGGTGATGTCTGGTAGAACTTCCCCTAGTGTTCTACGGCCCACGATCTTTTGGAAAGTGTTCTTGGTCATTTTGAAACTGGTAATGAAAGAGTTTTGTATTTCCTAATACAAATATTTTTTTTTTATGGCTCTAGGTTAAAAGCTCTTAACAGAACATCCAGATCACCCAAATTAGCGGCTTGAAATAGTTCTGGCTGGTCCATCATAGACAGAGCGATTCTGAGAGCTGCCCAGATATTGCCTGAAATTTCCGGCTGGGGAACCTGCTGTTGATTCCTGCTTTTTCTTTGCAAACTGAGAGCAGTGAGAAAATTGCTGACAGCCTCTCTGTGGAGGGAGGAAAGAAAGGCAACATCCGCATATTACAACATAATCTCTTTTGTTTAAAAAATAAAGTATATTTTGTCTTCCTTCTAAGGCATTACAGTAAAATCAAACACATTATCTGACAACATGGGAGACCACAATCTCTTTGTAGTATTCTTGCTTGATCTGCCTTTAACAATTCTGGACAAAAGTGTTGCTGCAAGACTTCATTGTTATGTATCAAAAAGGCTGCACTTGTGTAGTGATGCAGAGATGAACCTACTCAAGTGCCTGGGGAAATTCTCCTTAGTGTGGTTATGAATTCCATTATACATGTGCCTTGTTATCTTAATTGTATTGTTGACACTTGGGACTCTTTTTACACAGACCTGGATTTTACCCTTGATTCACACAGAGAACCTGGTCTGTGTATGAAATGTATATTGAGCCATAGACTTACAGGAAAGGGATTTATGGAGAGAGACCGTCTTGTTTTATGATCTGATAGGCGTGTATGGATGATCCAGTCGTTTGAGTACTGACTTGGGAGACGCAGGTTAAATTCCCTGCTCCATCACAGATTTTCTGGATGAGTCACTTAGTTTCTCTGGACCTCAGTTGCCCTTCTGTAAAATGGGATAATAGCACTTCCCCATTTCACAAGGGTGTTGTGAGGATAAATACTTAATGACTGTGAGGTGCTTGGAGACTGCACTGATGGGGCCATATAAAAACCTAAGATAGAAGCGAACAAGGCTGGCTGGCACACCAGTCCACTGGCTAGGCATTTTGATGGCAAGCATCAGCCCGGCCCCTTCCTGGTCCCCACCCAAGCCACTAAAGGGCAAAACCCCCACTTTCAAATAAACCAAGTGCCTAGAATATGCATTTAATGGTAAATGGGTATGTGGGACTTTATTTCCAGGAAATAAACCAAACTGTTTGGCTTCCTCCTGAAATAATTACAAAAAGGAACATAGTAGTCCTAAAGGTTCAAAAACCAGAAGACAAACAAATAGAACCCAACATCTTTTTTTTTAATCTCCTGATTTTTCTTGGCATCTGACTCATGATTTTTGAATGGTTGGGTTTGGTTTGGCAGTATACTGAAGGGCTATGAGTTTTGCCTTTGAACATACTCCAGGATCTGGCCCGAAATCACTGTTTTGAAAGCTGTCTGTACTGTGTAAGTGTTACAGAAAATTAGGTACTGTACCGTTCTGTTAAGACACCCCTTCCCTAGTAAGGGCTTGTCTAGATGGGGAGTTATTCTGGAATAATTATTCCTGATTAACTGCATGTGTGGATGCTCTTATTCTGGAATAAGAGAGTCTTAGGGCTTGTCTACACTTACCGGAGGGTCCGGCGGCAGGCAATCGGTTTTCTGGGATCGACTTATCGCGTCTAGTGAAGACGCGATAAAATCGATCCCTGATCGCTCTGCCGTC
>NW_020664439.1:40798686-40898892 GCF_002925995.2 Terrapene triunguis
AAAATCGATCCCTGATCGCTCTGCCGTCGACTCCGGAAATCCACCGCAGCAAGAGTAGTCCCACACAGCCAGTCACAGCCAGGTAAGTCGACCTAAAATACGCAACTTCAGCTACGCTATTCACTTTGCTGAAGTTGCGTATCTTAGGTCGACCCCCCTCCCCTAGGGTACATCTACACTACAGGGGGGAGTCGATTTAAGATACGCAAATTCAGCTACGTGAATAGCGTAGCTGAATTCGACGTATCACAGCCGACTTACCCCGTTGTGAGGACGGCGGCAAAATCGACTTCTGCGGCTTTTTGTCGGCGGCGCTTACTACCACCTCCCCTGGTGGAGTTAGAGCGCCGATTCGGGGATCGATTGTCGCGTCCCGACGGGACGCGATAAATCGATCCCCGAGAGGTCGATTTCTACCCGCCGATTCAGGCGGGTAGTATAGACCAGACCATAGTGTAGACCTAGCCTTATTCCAAATTAGATAAATCCACTTTGGAATTAAGCACTATTATTCTGGAATAAGAGTGTCCACATATGGAGTTAATCAGGAATAGTTAATCCCCTACTTTATTCCCCTACTTTATCTGGTTTAATTTTCATGTATAGACAAGACTTCAAACTAACATGAAGATTGAACTATTTCAAGTGGGCATCTGCATTTCTTTGTTTTTTTAAATTTCATCTTTGTGGGTAGAGGAACAGTGTTGCTAGCCATTGGAATCACCCAGTTTGTCTGCTTGATACAGCATGTTATGCCTCATTAGTGATGAAAAATTAAGTAATATAATAATTGTCACTTCACATTTTGTTCAGTTTGGGCGATGCAAATCAGTATTCGTTTTCATTTTCACTTTCAAATTCACGGTGCTGCATTATTAGTGTTGCAAAGAAACATTTAATGTTTTAAAATCAACTGTTTTCATTTGATTTTTTAAATTACAGAAATATTTCTATTGATTTTAAGTTTCATGGAAGATAAAATCACTTGCACTGCTTTGAAAATCTCAACTGATACTTAGTGCTTTTCATCCATAGATTGCAAAACACTCTGCAAAGGAAGGTAAGTAATATTGTTCTCATTTTAAATGGTAAAATGAGTCTGAGAGATCAAAGGATTTGCCCAAGGAAACACAGAAGGTCAGTGGAAGAGCCAGAAATGACCTCAGGAGAGCTGGTCAAATTTTTCCATTAAAGTTTTTCCAGTGAAAATGGCTACTTGTTAGAATGAAAATTTCCAAGTGAAATGTCAGTTTTTGATTAATATTTTCTACTTTCTGCAACTGAAGAACATTTTTTCCCCAAACTTTTATTTTTTTTTTTACAAAAACTCCAAAAAAGTCGTAGAAAAATTTAATGAAAAACAATTTTTTTCATTTTTGTTGAAATTATTCATTGGGAACTTTCCCCCCAAATCAGCTCTGAAACCAAGGTCTCCTGACTCCCAGCCCAGTGCTCTGTCTTTGTTGCCTCCTGTTGCCTTATAAAATTTGTTCTGACAAAATGAGATATTTGGATCGTAGGCCCCGATTCAGCAAAGCACTTAAGCACACGATTAGTCCCATTGAGTCTACTGGGACTACTCATGTGCTTAAGTACCTTGCTGAACTGGGGCCTTAACTTTTTATAACATACTCCTCAATTGTTTTATTATATTGTACAATGAATATTATCCCATAGTCCAAAGTTCTTTACATTCATCCAAAGAGTATAACAATATCTTAAATTAAACAAAGATCAGACTACATGTTATAGACGTTTAGCTCAAAAATAAATTTTCAGTTTTTAGAAGCCACCTTACTTTTGGCTTTAAATGTTGATATTCTTTTCATAACTCACCTGTAAGCGCCTAGGTTGATGCAGCTTATTCCCAAATTGTATCTGGACCTAATGAAGCCTGGCTGAATTTCTAAAGCTCTAGTATATGCCTCCACAGCTTCCTCACTTCGATCCCCATTTGCCAAGGTTGCTCCAAGGCGGTTCCATAATGAATAGTCCTGATAACAAAATGAGAGTTTTCTACTATTGGTTTAAGACAAAAGGATATGAGACCTTCCCCTCCCCCCACAAAAGTAATGAACAGTGCAGAAAATACTTGTACCCTCTGTTAATTGGTGTGGAATGTGAGGTTCTGACACATGATTCTAGACAACTTCATAAAATTACTCCAATTAATCAGTGTGCAGCCAAAAATTGGACATGCATAAATCTGTTTCTCATTAGGGCTCTCTTGCAATTAACATTTCTATTTCAGGTATTAAAATTTTAATGGCTGAAGAGACATCTCATTAATACTGGTCAGCTTCAAGTGGGAAAGGAAGAGAGTGGCTTGTAAAATGAAACTTTTTTTTTAATGCAAAATCATAATAGGTACCTCTGGCCGAACAGTTAAGGCAGCATTAAATGCGTCTATTGCTCTGTTAAATTCTCTGTTCAGATGGAAAAGCACTCCAAGTCCTGTTTGCAAGTCAGGGTCTATCATCTCACCATTCTGGTGAGCTGCCTCCAGGTACACTTCCTTTACTTCTTCGAGTAATGAACTAGAAAAGGGTGAAAAATAACACCAAGCTGCATCTTACAGTTCTCTGTAAATGCTGCACCATCTACTGCACAGCCAGCAAATCAAGTCTTTATACTCCTCTAAAACATGTGCAAATAGACATCTTCAGCTCGATTGTTGTAATGACTTATTCCGACTCTGGTTGAGAACTGGCCATTAGAGTTCAAAGGTTTACCAGCACTAAGCCAAAGTGCTGCTGAAAACTCAGGCATATCTAAAATATGGGCTATAAGAGCTGTTGAAGCTGGATCAATTCTCTCTGGCACCCTAAAAAATGGATTAGGGGCTGCTCTCAAGGTCAAAGCAAGGAAACTAGGTTGGCAAAAATGGTGATCAATCCTCAAGAGTCTTAGATAAAGATTTTGAAATCTACAGCCAAGATTTCAAAGACAGATGCCAAAATTTAGATTCCTAAATTCACAGACTTTGGATTAAGCCCAATATAACGCACTTCATCATTCAGTAGAAGTTCCCCATTTTATTGTTGCTTAGTCAAAATGATCTTGCTAGCACAAGATAACAATAATAAACATAACGCCCCATTTCTAAATGGCACTAAATGGAATCCTCCCAGCATTTTGGGTCTATGAAGAAGTTGCTGAAGGTTTTTAAAAAGTTCAGAAATAGATACCTTTCACCACTAATGTAAGTGGAAATCTAACGTTTAGACCAACTAGCAAAATAACAATAGGAACTGGTGGTAAAGGGGAAGTTTACCGTCTACTGCAGAACAACTTCTAAATGTTCTGAATGGACTATGTGCTTGTGTGTGTTCACACGGATACTACACCATATTTAAAAAAGATTTTCCTGATCCAATGATTTAATCACTTTAATTGGAATTGTTTTTCTTACTCTTTCTGGACAGTAATGTGGAGAATATCATAATGTCTATAAATCAGTGGTACAGCATGATCTGGAATACTGTGTGCGGTACTGGTCACCCCGTCTCAAAAAAGATACTGCAAGATTAGAGGGGTTCAGAGAAGGGCTATGATCAAGGGTCTGGAAAAACTCTCATATGAAGAGAGATTTAAAAGTTTGGGATTGTTTAGGAAGCAGGGGCGGCTCTATGTATTTTGCCACCCCAAGCACGGCAGTCAGGCGGCTTTCAGCGGCGCGCCTGCGGGAGGTCCGCCTGGTAACGCGGATTCGGCGGCATGCCTGCGGGAGGTCCGCCGGTCCCGCGGCTTCAGCATACCCGCCGCCGAATTGCCACCAAAGCCGCGGGACTGGCGGACCTCCCGCAGGCGGGCCGCCGACGGCTCCCTGACTGCCGCCCCCACAGCAACTGGCAGGCCGTCCCCCGCGACTTGCCGCCCCAGGCATGCGCTTGGTGCGCTGGGGCCTGGAGCCGCCCCTGTTAGGAAATCACCGGGGAGTCATTGTGGCCAAGAATTTAGCAAGATTCCCCAAGAGGAATTGGTCATTTATGTGGATATCAAGAAGACCCAGAGTTATAATTAATTATAAATTTTGTTGAAGGAATAGTAAATCTCATGCTTCAGGGCTTAAACTAATCTCCAACTATTAGAGACCAGAATGAGACCCAATAAGGGGAAGAGTATCCCACGTATGCTTACTGGAGGACTCTTACACTTTCCTCAGAGACAGGATAATGGACTGTCAGATCCCATACTGTTTTCTCACAGGTGAGTTATTGCACATTCTAAATGGATGCTGATGTTTCAAGCTTTTATCTGAAAATGCGGAAGAAAATAATCTCACCCCTACAGTGTGAGGGGGATTCTACAGCATCATTTTGTTGGGTCTTATCAGGGATCAAAATTCTTATGTTCCTATGTAACTTAAAAATATCTGAGCAGCGCACTGTACATTTGAGAAACTCCATTGAAATCAATGGAAGTTAGAAGCCAAAATACCTTAGGGAATCTGGGCCTAATTTCTTCAGGATGCTAATCCAGGTTTACCTTTCTTTTGATGGCTCAGACTTTCTCCTGGTAAGTGCTGGAGACCCTCTTTTGCTCTTCATGATATACTTGTATTTTGGGTTTTGCTTTATCCAGTTTCTTAAAGCTTCACAGGCTTCCTGTTGATGGCCAGTATTGGTGTAGCTCACAGCCAAGGCCATCAGAGCTTTTAAGTTGTTTGGCTGTAGCTGCAAGCACCTAAACAGAGAAGAAAAATATCTTAGTTTCTTTTAGCAAAATGCAGTGCATCAATTTTTCCAACATAGGGCCGGATCCTGCAACCCTTACTCACAAAAGTAGTGCTACTGGCTTCCAGAGGACTGCTGGGGTGTGTAAAGAGCCACTCACATTAATAAGGATAGCAGGAGCTTGGAGCAGGGAACTTGCCTTGTTTTTGTGTGTTATGTGCCATCTGCGACTATGGTGTTATATAAATAAAAAGCTAATACTCCCCACACTTTCTGTTATTAGCATGGCATAGCAAATGTGGGAGGAAGCCTTTTTTTAATAGCACCTGCCTAGTAAACAAATAGAAGACTTTTGAGTAATCTAGAAGTGGGCAGTTGTAGAAGGCATTTGGCTACGTAAAAAGATATTTTGAAGATTGAAACCAAAGCCCATCCTTTTCAATAGAATTGTTGGGCCAGACTCTGCTCTCAGCTACACCTTTGTAAAGTCAGAGTCAGCCCACGGACTTCCATAGACTTTCTCCAGCTTTACACCAGGACAATGCACAGGGGAATCTGGTCTGCTGTATCTGTGAGTGGCATTGCTGCATGTTTCAACCTATCAGGGACAAACAAACTTGTCAGGGAACCCTTTGGATTTCTGTGCAGGTAAGGAAAAGATGACATTACATATAAATGAGTTACAGTAACTGAAGTATCCTTAGGTAAATTGGCTTGAATGTTAACATAGCTAATGCAATTAAGTTTGGAGTGTATACTTGGCTACAAGTGGAAACAGAATATAGTGCAACAACACTCACTACAGATAAAGGCAGAATAATAACTCTGATATTTAGGAATAGGCATTTACTTAACAGGTAAAGCGTGATCATTATATTCCCATCAACCTAGCAAAGTTCTCCATCAATTAGTATTCAGTGGCTGAGGATCTCCATCCAATTAAGGAAACATTTTCATTAAGACAGAAACCTTTAGAAAATATATCAAGTGTCTAGAATATTGAAAAGACATTTTATTTGCGTTGTGCCTAATTCAGGTTTGTTGTGACATGTAGGTTTTCTTTTGTGTTTCCATTTATTTAATTAAATATGAGATTTAATATTGCCATTAACTCCATAGGAATGCAAAATCATGCCTCCGGAGTTACTATGGAGACTAGAGGTAGCATATCGCTTCTGTATGCCAGTCATTCCCCCTCCCCCCCCAATTAAATGAAAAAGGTCAGAACACAAGTGTGAGATGAAATACACACAGGCATCCATTAACTAATATTGATGGGATCCATTATTTTGCAAATATCTTCATCTACCTTTGGAGGGCGACAATAGCTCCCTGCTCATTTTCATTCTCTGCCTGTGTTATACCAAGAAACTGCCAGGCCTGCAAAATAATAACTGTTATTTTATGATATGTCCCCAAGTGCAATTGGAATCACAGAGCAATATCCCTATGCTTACTTAAATAAATGGATACATATAGACAGCAGCATGTATCCAACACTGGCCTGACTACAGTACTTCTATTGCCAATACACCAACAGTACAAAGCAAAGTGATTTTGGATATCTTTAGGCCACGTTTATCCATGGGAAGTTCCCATTTAAGTCAATGGTGATTCTACACTGTCAGATCCCATACTGTTTTCTCACAGGTGAGTTATTACACATTCTAAATGGATTCTGATGTTTCAAGCTTTTATCTGAAAATGCCGAAGAAAATAATCTCACCCCTACAGTGTGAGGGGGATTCTACAGCATCATTTTGTTGCATCAGGTACATACAGCAGTAGACACAGTGGGACTCAGATGCACATACACAACCACTCCTGTTGATTTTAGGTGCAGTGGCCCGTGCATATCTGAAGACAGACTTTAGAGTACTATGTTGAATCCCACTCTTTCTTTTCCACTGGTTTCAGGGAAGCTATAGCAAGTTATGCCAGCTGAGTATCTGGTCCCCTAATATTTTGCCCCATACACCCTTGCACCATGAAAGGAATGCCCTTCTCCCAGAAAAGTCATAGCTTTTAAGTACTGTGATGAGGTGTACTCCCCATGCCTGCCCTGGAAGAGCTGAATTAAGTGGGGTGGTCCCAATCAGCCAATTAAGCTGCAAATGCATAAGATTTAGGCTGTGGGGTGGGAGCTAATTAGAAGGAAGCTCACCTCTGAGGGAACAGGTGGGGCTTCTATAAAGCCAGGAGGCTGTCAGCAGCATGGGAGGGTGCAGGGAGGAAATCTGCAATCTCTCCCCCTGAGGTAAGGGAGAAGGATGGGGCATAGGAACCCAGGAAGGACCTTAGTAGGCCTGAGAGAGGCGAGTCTGACTAGGAAGGCTGAAGAATGAAAAGCTTGGAGAAGCACAGTAGAAATAGTGAAGGGTTGAAGCAGTAAGGTTAGTGTAGCTGCAGACCTTAACTGCTCGCTATAGGGCCCCGGACTGGAACCCAGTGTAGAGGATGGGTCTGGGTTCCCCTAGCATCCACTGCAGAATGGGATTGCTGGTGGCAGTGAAGAGGAAGACTGCCTGAGACACTGTGGGAGTGATGTAGTCAGTGCAGTGGGCATGTGGATACCAGTGCAGGACTCTGAAAAAACGTGCCCAGAAGGGGAAAACAGAGAGTGATTTGGCCGGAGGGCTGAGTCATGAGGCAGCCGTACTGTGAGAAGGAAGGGGGCACTGAACTGGGCGGAGCTAAGCACCAGAAGGACACACCACACAGTGAGTAGACCACCCTGTGACAAATATACAGGCTGAAATTGTGCTTGTAACACAGCCTTTAATGCAAATAATAAACATTCAGTGGGCCTATTAAATTCTTGACATTCCATTATCTTTATGATTTCTAAGTATGACAAATACTGCAGTATAGTAAACATCAGTATTTTAACGGCATACCCGAGGTAAGTGGCTTATTTCTGCTTCATGTTGCTCCTAAGACAGTTTCATGTAAATTGCATCATGTCAGTCAGGTACATTGTGAAATCCTTTCTCTTGCTGCCCTATAGGCCTTGGTCTTTGGCTCCTCCTTTCTTCACACCTGACTCCTAGGCTATTTTTTTGTTGCTCCCACATCCCACACATCAATTTCAGCTCTAAAATTCAAATAATTCACACTGCCTTTTAACATTAGAGACCCGAAACACACAGCAGATGGAGCACTTTCAGCCATGCAGCCTCGAAATATATCACAGTCCTAGCTTTTGCTGTATGCTAGTATCAACTACAATTAACTTTCTCTGCCATATCTCAGAACCTTCCATTTCCTTACTCATTAGCCAGTATTCCTATGTATTTCTGAGATTACTGTTTACAAATAAAAATGCTGTAATGTTTGCTAGGAACCTGCAATACAGATTTGAAGAATATCTTAATTCTAGAGCGGGGTGGAAATTTTTTTGAATTGAAAAATGGTCTTTTTCTACAATGGAATTTTTTGTGAAAAACTGTTGAAATGTTCCCTCCCCCCCTCAAATAGAAACAAAACAAAATAAATACTTTAAAATATATATATATTGATTGAATATATATTTGATTGAAAATGGTTATAAACATTGTTTTATTTGCCAGAATTTTTGGTAACTGAAAAATTTTGATGGTCATGTCAAATAATTTTTAATAAACTGATTAACATCTTCAAATAACAGCTTTAAAGTTTTGAAACTGCAAAAATAAGTTTTCATTGTTTGATCAGCTCTGCTTAATTCATTTCAAAGTATATGACGCTCCTTACACACTGTTACCTTCCATTTTATTTCACGTAATAACCACTGCCAAAAGTTTTGACCTTGAATCCTCCCCATCCTTGCTATGCTAGGTGAAGTGAGACACTTGTAGCTGTTTCCCCTCCCTAGATAAAGGCAGGGGAGTGAATACCTCTGCATCACTGGGGTCTTGTAGAATGGCAGCCTCCATGTATAAGATAGTGAGGGGCAGGTCTCCTTCTTTCAGTTTTTTCAGTCCTTCCTCAAACGCACCAGGCCAGTCTCTGAAAGGGTTTTCGGTATGAAAATAATAGCCCTGGAGCAGACAGTTAATGGTCCAGTGATGAAACACAGTAGCAAGGAGTGTTAAGCACATACAGTTAAATAGCTTATTATTTCCTAGCGAGGTGTAAAACTTCTTTGCTGCATGAAAATGGTACGAGTTCCCTTGTCAAGTTTCAATAAAAAAAGTGTAAAACTGTGTGGTTCACATCCAACAGACCAGGGCACTTGTTACTGGCCCTTTATATTTACCCTCGTTTCCAAGAAAGTTGTGACACCCTGGCACTCCCTTATTCACCACTGCCATATAATTAGGATATGTTTTGCACAAAGTATGCCTTGTGAGGTATCATTCTAAAAGTCTTGATCTGCTAGACATTAATATCTTGTTGGATTGTATGTGCTATCATATGTGAAGTTATGCAGTTTGGCTATGTATGTGTTACTGAAACATGTTGTGAGGTTGAAAACACCCACAAGCAGCCTTTCAGGTACAACAGTAAAAAGTCCAAACAATGTTAATGGCTTATTGAGGAAATGCACACAAGCACAAGGATTTCCCCAGGTATTGCATACAACAGAAACCTCTCAGAGATAGCACTACACAATGGGAACTGTTTGACCCAGATCACAGCAAAAGAGCTTTCCAGGAAGTGGGAAGAAGATAGAAAAGGGGGAAATTACATCATGATTGTACCTCACTCTCCCTACAACAACACACTTGGAAACACCTAAGGAACAAAGACTGAACTGGGGGAAGTGATGGCCCCAGGCTAAAGAGACTTCTAGCCTGTGTGTGAAAACCTGGGAAACCCACGCTGCAAAGCAAATGCAGCTTGTGCCTTAATCTGCCAGCCTGTTTATCACTCAGGATGAGAATTTGTTAGTTCATATCCTGTCTTTCTAGTATCTTAGACTTAGTAAATAAATAAAATGAAAACTAGGTAATCTGCTTTGATCTGTTTGCTATCACTTAAAATCTATCTTTTGTAGTTAATACATTTATTTTATGTTTTAATCCAAACCAGCGAGCTTTGACTGGAGTGCTTGGGGAAAATCTTGGCTTGATTATCACAAGTATGCATTGGTCTCTTCACATTGAGGAAGAGGCAAACCAGGTATGAAACCCATATACTGGACAGATTTGACTAGGGGAGGATGGTACTGCCCTGGGGTCCTATGCTGGGAGGCTGGTGGTTAGAGAGCCTGCATGTAACTGCAGCTGGGTGTGTCCCTACCTGTGTTAATGCTGGTGAAAGTGTTGGCTTGCAGGGCTTTGCAGCTTGTCACAGTAGCACAGTGTGAGAGGGAGCCCAGGCTGGTGGGTCAAAGGGCTCGTGGTACCCCAGTTCCGGGTGGCACCCCCGGGGGAACCCTTCACAAAAGTATTATACTTAGGAGATAGTCACTTCCTACACAGTAGACCCCATCCATTTCAATGGGAGCAGGATTGGTCCCAGTGTGCACCAAATATATCAAACTTTGGCATAAAGAGCATGTCTCGCATGGACTAGCCTCCCCCAGTGCTTTCAACTCCATGTCGGTTCAGTGCTTGCACATATGAAATAACATAAAACCTTCAATGAACACCCAAGGTGCAACTCCGTATTGCAAGCACTTGAGCTTGTTTTAGGTTTGAAACAGGGTTTGCCTCACTCTGCGACTGCGACCCAGCTTGTGTCAGCCAATGAAGCCTGGTCATCTCTGCCTGGAGTGGATGTGCTCTCAGGCAACGTGCTTTTGAGGGAGATAAATGAATGCCTGAATAAGGACTATAGAAACTGGGTCATAAATCATAGGGATCAGAATTTTAGGGTTGTCCAATCCACCTTCCTGCCAATGCAAGGTAAAGAGTGTTTTAATATATGTAGAAAATGAGACTATAAATCATAGAAAAATACATAAAGGAGATGGGGAGAGAGAAATTCATTCCTAGGATGGGAAGTTGTTGAACACATAGGGCCAGATTTTCAAATGCCCAACACTCTTAATTTAGGGCCTGGTTTCAAAAGTGCTCGGCACCTAGCCGCTCCTATTGTGACACTTATAGCCAGATTTTCCAAAGAGTTCAGATCCCAACATGCTCTCAGAGTGCTGTGCTCTTGTGAAAATGTGACTCTTACTCAAGTGCCTACATGGGAGCTGAGCTCCTTTGAGAAATTCTCGCCTTAGTGGCAGGTAGTGTATAGTTGTGAGGAGGAATTTCCTTGTTTTCCTCTCATAGACACCGAGGAGAGTGACTCTAAAACCTGCACAGAAACGATGTGCTGTGTTAGCGGGTTACTGATGTTACCTTCTCACTGGTCGAGATAGTTACTTGGCCACGCGCTTCTTGGTTCTCTGAAATCCAGTTTCTCTGAGCCATTTCTTCCCATTCAGCTTGCATCTTATCCCAAAACTCTGTGTCTGACTAGGAAAAAAAGAAAAGGGGTAAGGGGAAGAAAGAGAGAGAAATTAAAGAAACTTTCTAAGAAAATGCAACCTGCTTTTGATCCTCCAAATATGAAAACTTGTATACAGGGTCATCTTCAAATGGCTTCAGTTAGTGTTAAATTTTCAAGGTTGTAAGTTTAAGTGACAAAAGGTGAAAGGCAACAATGACAGATTTGAGGAGTAACTCATGTTTTCTGAACATCTTGGGGCCCGTTTGGTGTAAAATCCTTTTTGGATTAGGCAAGGCTCCCGTGTCCTCCTTAGTTACAAGTTTCAGTGACATTTTAGAAGTACTGTATGATCTAGGTGTTAGCACCCATGACTAGGAGCTCTTCCCCTAATTTACTGTATGATTTTAGGCAAATCACAAATTTTCATCTCTAAAGAAGAGTTCAGTGGAGCTTGAAAGCTTGTTTCTTTCATCAACAGACGCTAGTCCAATAAAAGTTACTACCTCCCCCTTGTCTGTCTAGTCTAAATCCTGATATTCTGAGCTATATAATCCTTGCCTACCTCACAGCAGGGTTGTGAATCTTAATGTTTGTCTAAGTGCAGTGAGGTTATCAGCTGAAAGAATAAAATGTTAAGAAAATCCTTCCGTTAAGGTTCTTATCTGAGATTGATTTCCATGCACCTAGTGTTAGAAACTAGCTCACAGTATCTAAAGGACACTGCTAAAGCAGTCTCAAATGTAGAACCAAACCAGAGATTACCAGCAGATAAGAATTTTATGGGAGGTCAGATTTTTGGCTTTGAACTACGTGACATTATCCCTTTAAAGCAAAAATCATAATAATGCGTATGATAGACTGGTGAATTATGCCATGTTTCTGTAGGAAAAAAAATCGGGGTCTTATCACTTCATCCCTAATAAAGCCCATACAATCAAGCTCAATGCAGTGGAAGTGGTGGGAGCTTTGGAGAGGTGATAAAAGATCCTATATAAACTCAAGATTATTATATTCAGAACATGTTTCCTGTCTGTGGCTCTGCTTGCCATATTGCTTCTTGATGAAAATAAAAATAGGTGAGTCAGAAACAGGTGTTTATAGCACTAAATCATCCACTGCAGCGCTGGGGATAATCCATCAGCACTTGGAATGCTTAAAATTCTTAGCTACTTACTAATTTAAATTTGGATAGTTACTTTCACAATCCGCACTTACAATTTTTAAGGCATAAACACTTCATTGGTGTGGCTAAGACCCAGTGTTTCAGGCCATCCCCAAAACGTTAAGGAGCTGTATAGTCATTGTCTGCCTCTTCACTCCCACTACCCGGGAGAATTTAGGAGCTCAGTGGAGGCAATGAGCGTGTTTAGCTCCGAAGTTTTGGGACGTTATGAGGCTCTGTAATTGATAGTTGAGCTACTCAAGCGCTCATGTGTGATGAATGTTAAGCACTCGAAACATTTATTCATTCAATTTTGAGTGGCTTAGCCATAAATGGGTTTCCTTTCACTCCACTGCATATCAAGAAGATGCCTGACCCTAGCTACCATTGCCACGGGGAGCTTGGGAGTTAACGTTGTGTGAGCAGTGCAGCCAGTTGGAGTGATTACGAATGATCGGTGATTATATGGCTATGAAGACGTGGCTGGATGTGTCAGCTGTTCGTTTGCAGACTTTCTAACATTTAGGCTCAGCTCCACAGGAGCGAGGCAGAGGTTTTGTACCATATTCCTAGCAGAATTTGGACATGGAGACATCATAACTCACCATGGGAGGATCATGGTGTAGAGCCAGCATTGGAGTTCCTCTGCAGCCCATCCTCCCTGAGGAGGAATGTCTGGGAATAGGGGGCATGGACTGGATGGTGCTATGCCCCAGTCATCTCTGGTTGTAGTATTGGCCTCTTGTGGCCATTGGCAGTGGGTATAATTTGCAGCAGCCCTCAGCCTGCTCTAAATTATGTCAGGGGATCATCTCGGTGTGCAGCAGGGACAGGATTCGGAAAGCACAAAAGCTACGTTTGAAGCTCCCATCCTGAGCTATGGAGTGCACTTTATGGTTGTAGCAGAGGATCTGAACCATTGCTTTGTTCTTTGTAAAGAGGTGAAATCTGGTGAGAAGGTGTAATATATTTTCCCTTGTGATAGCTGGATTCCATTCAGACACAATTTTGACTTTAACTCTTAGGATAAAGAGAGAGATTTTATTTAATTTAGATTTATAAAATTCCCACAGCACCCACCCTAATCTCTTTGGCTGTTGATGTAACTTCAAATACATAATAAACATTCAGTTCCTTTCCGTCACAGGTCTGATTCTGCCACTCTCTCACACTGAACAGTACTTCTCTCCATGAATAATCCCACTACTTGGAGTGAATGAGGATGGCAGGTTTGGACCCTGATGCAATTAAATTTCATCTCTCATAGGTGTGTTCCTTTAACATGAAACCCTTATCACATAGGTAGCATATGTTCTCTGTGACGCAGGATTTGCTGTAGCTTAGGCTGCATCTTGTTGGCAATAGAAGCAAAGTGTTACATAAAATGAATGCAGTAAAGTTTGTCCCTTCCAAAAAACCAACTGAGCACATATGATGCTAACGAATGCAGACAAAACAGCTCAGAAGAGGATCAGTATCCCATGCCTTTTGGTGTATTGAGCATTAATTCTCAAATTCATAGAGGAGGAGGTAGAAAGTTTAGGTACGTCCACACTTCAAATAAAAACCTGTGGCAGCGAGTCTCAGAGCCTGGGTCAACTGACTCAGGCTTGCTGTACAGGGCTAAAAATTGTGTAGATGAGCTGGAGCCCAGGCTCTGAAACCCAGCAAGGGGGAAAGAGGGGATGTCTCTGAGCCTAGGCTCTAGCGCAGAGGTTCCCAAACTTATTTGGCCTACCGCCCCCTTTTCAGAAAAAAAATTACACAGCGCCCCCCTGGAAATCTACCTTCTTTAAGCGAACAAACAGAAAGATGCAGTGACAAATTTGCGTTCTTTTATGTATCTATATTTCTACCTACGTCCTACAATATAGTAAAGAAAGATGTGTTATTAGAATATCGCCCACGACATCAGTGGTTTTTGCGTAAGACGGCAAAAGACAACCAAACTAAACTACTAATGAAACTAATAAACTGGGTTTTGTTCTTTGCTCAGCATTAGATATATGTATTTGATATTAAATTTTCAAATATCAAACCAAATTTATCAAGAAATAATTAATTTAAAAAATAATCAATATGCAATTAAAAATCAGTTAATAGTTTTAATTGTTTGCCCTTATTTAAATAATTGTTCCTTATTAACACACACCTTATTTACCAATTAACACAGATGATTCGATAGATATAAATAAATGTTAATAGTTAACAGTTTTTTTACGATTTCATTCCCAGTTTCGTTAATATTGTAATAAAAAATGACAAATATATTGACTGTACACTTCAAATAGTACTGTACCGACACAAGCCTGCTACGATTTTATTATTAGTAAGCACTAGAGACACAGAAACGTACGGTAGATATGTAAGAAAATGTATAAAAATACTCACGTGTAAATTGCTGTTTTATTGAAACAACAATAATACAAATTGCTTTGCATGTGATCCGTAATCCGTAAAGATGGAAGGTATCGAATATGAATAAAATTTGTTAAATACTTATTGCACTATTGTTAATTGCTTTTTACACAATTCAGAAACAATCTAAATTAGATTTCATACATGTCACCTATTTATAGTATCGTATTGTAAACAAGTCATTACACGCACATATTCCTGCCGATGCATGCTGGACTTCCCGACAATGCGCGACACGCTCGCCTGCCAACACTTGCTTGTTAAGAGCTGTTGGCGGACTTGACACCTGATCGGTTATAATTTGTGAATTTATTTGGAAAATAAAGTAATCACTACAACTTTAACTCTGTTACACAACAGATGAAACATGTACGAACGTTTTTTTCAAAATTTTCTTATATTCTCTTCTTTCTTTATGCTTCCACCGCCCCCTTATTTTTATTCAACGCCCCCCAATTGCACCCGAGGCTACTACTGCCCCCCTGGATCGTTCCAGCGCCCCCCAGGGGGCGGTATCGCCCACTTTGGGAACCTCTGCTCTAGCGTAAGCAGGAATGTCTACACTGCTATTATTAGCCCTGTAGCGAGAGCCCTGCAAGCCCAAGTCAGTTGATGCAGGCTCTGAGATATGCTGCGGTGGGGCTGGTTTTTGCGGGGAGGGGTTGTTTTGTTCTGCAGTGTAGACATACCCTTAGAGTCAGGATGTTTACTCAAGTGGAATAATGTAAATGAGGCTGTGTGATACAGGAAGAGAAATCCTAACAGAGAGAGACCTGTAGTAGCTGGTTAAATATTATAGCAATGAGAACAGTGAGAAGTTCAAAGGAAAGGAAAAGAGGCAACTACAGAACAAGCACATTAAGAGTCTGAAATGAGACTGAGATTTAGTGGCTGTAATAAACAGCGTGAAGCAATGACTGTGGTTGCCACAAATCATGCTGAGAAATACAAGCACCTCCGCAGAAAAAAAGAGACTCCAAGTTAAGGTGCCACATTTTCACCATTCATGTACCAGGAGAAAATGGGGACAAGTAATCCCAAAGAAGAGTGCATCTCTAAGCCTTTGGAGATATGCTCCAGTTCCTTCTGCTGGGAAAATCCACTGGATGGCCAGATCTTCATTGCACTGAAATTACTAAATGCTCAGTACCTGAGTTTGCTTTGGCAGTAAGGTGTTAGTGTGACTAATCTCAATGATTTTGATAGGACTATTTGAGGAGAGAGGTACTGAAGGTCTTGTAAAGACTGTAAGGCTCATCCCTACGTGCACTCCCGATATGCACAGAGGTATCGTGAGCAAAGTATTGAGTCTGGCCAAAGCTCATCTGTACTAATGTGACTTGCAACAACACGTCTTCTCAAAGGAGTTTAGTGACAGAGGAACGTGCAGACTAAATCCAGGTTGAGTCAGCAGTGCGAGAATTTGACACTAGATATAAAGGGATAGGAAGGCTTGTGCTCATAAACAAGTGATTGTTACAACTTACAGGACTGTTTATATAGTCTATAGGAAGATGCATTATCTAGAGGGCTAACAAGGCATTGCTCATGTGCCCGTCACTGCAGTATCTGGATGCCAATATCTGGTATTTTTCTCCATAATCATAAGCAACAGCTTCAGACCTGTCTGAACTGTGCAATTATTGGTCATTGATGGTACATGCCATATTTCTTTGTGAATCAGGATTCCCATGTGTGTCATCCACTCAAGGAGAGAGAAGACACACATCTCTTTTGGTAAGAATTCTGAGTTTAATTCAGGGGTTGTGTAAAAATGTCCTTTATATGGGTAAATTTTAATACAGCCATTATACAAGCTGTGATTTGAACAACAGGTAATTCAGCGTACCAGTGACAAATGTTGATCTTCAGTATTTATAGCTGTGAAATTCTGCTTTTAGTATTATTTCTTGCAAAATCATTCATATGACCAATGACTGCGGGAAAAAAATTATTAAAAATCCTCTTGTCTTTCTTCTCTCTGCATATAATTAGCAAAGATACTGTATTTTTAAAATCTAAGTCAATGGGCCAAATTCTGCTCTCTTTACATGTTTGTAACTCCCAATGAAGTTCACATATTGATATGAAATATGGTATAATTTATTTATCCTTTGTAGTATTGCTGTGGGATATTAATGCTCCACTCCAGAGCTAGCTGCAATTTTGAGGTAGGTAAGGTGATCCCTATGTATCCCTGCATTACCTCCCAAGAGTTTTGATAATTAATTTTTTTTTGTAATGTACTTTGAAATCCTTGGATGAATAGAAAGTGCAGAATATTTTTAAAGATTACATAACACCAGCTAATGTATTTCAGATATTAACAGATTCTGTATCATATATACTGTGCTGACATTAACCCTGTTAGTCTCATAGACTTTAATGGGCCATCATGATAATCTAGCTTGACCTGCACATCACAGGCCTTAGAACCTCACTGACCCACTCCTGTAGTAAGTCCCTAACCTCTGGGTAAATTACTGACGTTCTCAAATCTTGATTTAAAGATGTCAAGTTACAAGGAATCCACCACTTAATCTAGTTCAAACCAGCAAGTGACCCGTGCCCCATACTGCAGAGGAAGGCAAAAAAACTTCAGGCTCTCTGTCAATCTGACCTGGGAGCAGGGGTGGCTCTAGCTTTTTTGCCACCCCAAGCACAGCAGGCAGGCTGCCTTCGGCAGCATGCCTGCAGGAGGTCCCCGGTCCCGCGGATTCGGCGGCATGCCTGCGGGAGGTCTGCCGGTCCTGCAGCTTCGGCGTACCCGCCGCCGAATTGCCACAGAATCCGCGGGACCGGCAGACCTCCCGCAGGCAAGCCACTGAAAGCTGCCTGACTGCTGCCCTCGCAGGTACCGGCAGGGCGCCCCCCACGGCTTGCCGCCCCAGACACGCGCTTGGAGCGCTGGTGCCTGGAGCCGCCGCTGCCTGGGAGAAAACTCCTTCCCAACCCCAAATATGGCAATCGATGAGCATGTTGGCAAGACCCACCAGCCAGACCCCTGGGAAAGAATTCTGTGTAATAAACCAGTGACATCCCCATCTAGTGTCCCATCTCTGGCCACTGCAGATATTTGCTAATCTTTCTCCCTTTCTTTTTCTTGCTGCTGCTGTGTTTCTAGGGGAACTGAAAAATAATAGAGCTTTTGGGATTCTTATGGGTCCCCTCAGCTGCTGCTCACAGAGGGAAGTCAGATTGGAGGTATCTAGGATGAAGCGGTGCAGAAGTGCACCATGCTACCCACTTTGCCCTGAAAACCTCCATGGATACCCCATGAGTTTCACGGGGAGCCAGGCTGGAGTACTGGGGGAATAGACATGTTATTTGATGTTGGCAATATCAGCACTGTGACCTGCACAGAATCCACTCTTGCCCGTGAGTGGGATCTCTGCTGGTGTTAAAGGGAATGGGTGTCCCAGTGTGTGGAGGGCTCTGTGGGGAAAATGACCAGACAAACAAATAAGTCCCCAGGCCTACGATGGTGCCAGTAAATGGGTGCATGAGAAGAAGTGTGTGGCGGGGTATACTACCCCTTGAAGGAGCAGTCTGAAGTTGGCAGCTGAAGTACGCTCCTGTGTATTCAAGGATCCCCCAGCCTGCCCTGGGGCGGGGCTGTTTCAACAGGAAGGAGGTGAGCAGGAGTGAGGGCCCTAGAAGCCAGGCAAACTGTGGTCTCTCTCAGGCTCCAGGGGACTAGCCTGTTTGGATCCAGAGACTTTATTTGCTGACACTAAATTTGGGGAGCTCTGAACTGGGGCCCTGAGGTAAGGCCCTTAGGAACCTGAAGACTGCTCTTTCCCAGAGACCTTCTTAAAGGAGACATCTTTGTTTTGTTTTGGCTTCCCCTTGCTTGATCCTTTACAAAGAAACAATGTTTCAGGGCAAGCAGGGCATGGCAATACCAAATATATGGCCCAGGCTCATTTTATCAGGTACTGCGTACGCGGGAAGCTGGCCATGACACTGCAATAGATCTGACTGTTAATAATATCAACGGCAAGAAATGACGGTGAAGAAATGTACCACGCACTTTTTCATCTGCATTACAATGACATCACAGGTGCTTGCCTGAAGTCATTAAAATGTCAAGGGGATTATATAAAGATGCTTGCACTCCTTTGGATATCTACAGCAATGGCTCTCAACCTTTTCAGGCTACTGTACCTCTTTCAGGAGTCTGATTTGTCTTGTGTACCCTAAGTTTCACCTCACTTAAAAACGACTTGCTTTAAAATCAGATATAAAACTACAAAAGTGTTACAGCACAGTAGTACTGAAAAATTGCTGACGTTCTCATTTTTACCATTACAATTATAAAATAAATCAATTGGAATATAAATATTGTACTTACATTTCAGTGTATAGTATATAGAGCAGTATAAACAAGTCTTTGTCGGTATGAAATTTTAGTTTGTACTGACTTTGCTAGTGCTTTTTTATGTAGCCTGTTGTAAAACTAGGTAAATATCTAGATGAGTTGATGTACCCTTGGAAGACCTCTGCGTACCCACGCAGGTTTGCGTATCCCTGGCTGAGAACCACTGATCTACAGCATGAGAGAGGTCCACTGGCAAGAGGAAAATTGTATTTGGAACAGTTCTGCAGCATCCTGGAAATGTTAAATCCATGCTGCTAATCACACCATGTTGCAAAATCACTTATTGCTCAGGACATGTAAAGATCTGCTGCTCAACAGGAATCAAATAGTGTGGATACTTTCTAAATGTAGATTTTTTTTCATAGCTATAGCTGTTCAAAACCACTCTAATCTACTTAAATTCATTTTTTTAAACATTCTCTATACTAAAAGCACCCTAGCCAGTTTACAGCTACATAGCCAACACACTGTTGTTATGCCATGCATTACAGTTTAGGGCACTGCTGGGTGACATGCTGAACCCTGAGAAACACCGTTCACTGGCAGTGACTCGACTCTAATGAAGTGGATCAATATTTAATAGGTGTTCTAGGGATAGCGGTTTCAAAAGCACTCAGCATTGAATTAACTCTGCTCCTATTGATGTCAATGGGAGCAGAGTTAGGGTATGTCTACACTGCCAAAATAGTTGTGTTCTTACTTCAGGTTGGCTAACTCACATTAAAATAGCAGTGAAGACATGCTAACTTGGCTTTTAACTTGGATTAGCAGCTGCAGTTCAAGCATGGAGTTGAACTCAAGCCGAGTTGCCACATCTTCACTGATATTTTAACCCAAGTTTGCTAATGGGGGTTAGCTAACTTGAACTAAGAATGCACTGACTTTTTGCAGTGTAGACATACCCCAAGGCTAATGCTAAGTGCTTTTGAAAATCTCACCCCTAACATCAGGGCTCCTGGGCTTAGTTCCATTCCCTGCTACTGACTTGCTGTGTGATCTCATGCACGTCACTTAACCTTTCTGTCTGTTACCCCATGAAATGGGAGACACAACACCTATCTCACAGGGGCATTGCCAGAGTTAATTAATGCTGGGGAAGATCTTTGTATGAAAGATGAACAGAAGCTTTCATAGTAATATCACGGGTGATGTGTTACTACATTAACATTCTCAAACCATTTGGAGCATTTATGTAGAGTTACAAAAAATCATGAAGTATGTATTTTATCATTTGGCTCTTTACATGTACATGGTATTCCATCTAAGAGGCTATTATTATTGCTGTTAATTCTAAAAAAAATTACTGCACAAACACTGAAACAGTTAAATTAACTGACAGCAAAAATATTCCTCTGGTTCTCTATTTCCTGATGTATAATTACCAAAAAAAACCCCCACCCAAAACCCTGAAAGAAGCCTGCTTATTGACAGATGTCTAAACTTGCCTCTGTTAACCTTTCATGCTTTCTGAGATAAGAATTTTGACTGTACTGCTCTGCCTGAAGAAATAGCTAATCAGAATGAAATCGATTTGTGAAGATTCTTCTTGACCAGTGCTTAAAAAAAAATGAAGTGGGTTTGCTTTTTTTAAAAAAATTACTGCTTCAAAATACTATGAGATTTTTTTTTCTTTAAAGGCACAAAAATAATTATCAGATGGTCATCTTAGCTTGATAGTTTGCTGAAAGAAAAAGGGAGGTGTCTGTCTTTTTAGTAAAACCTACAGCTATTAATTTAAATAAAGGCAAATATAGGATTCCCACCAGGCATTTACACGGAATATTAGGTAAAATTTTCAAAAGTACCTAAATATTTTAGGCTCCTAAATCCCATTTTCAAAAGTGATTTAGGCACGTAGGGCCAGATTTTCAAAAGTATTTAGGCACCTATAGATACAAATAGGCACCTAATGGGATTTTCAAAAGTGCCTAAGCAGGTGAGGTGCCTAAGTGCTATTGAAATCAATTGCAGTTAGGAGTCTAACCTGTTCAGGTGCTTTTGAAAATCCCAGTAGGTGCCTATCTGCATCTTTAGGTGACTAAATATCTTTGTAAAACTGGCCCTTAGGAGCCTAAGTCCCGTTACCTTTCACTGAGATTTAGGACTGATCTAACCTAGAAACTGACATCGATCCAGATACATGGCTCAGAGGTGAAAAATCCGCATCCCCACCCCTGAACAACATAGTTAAGGCAACCTAAGTCCCCATGTAGCCAGTGCTAAGTCGACGGAGGAATTGTTCTGCCAACCTATCTACTGCCTCTTAGGGAGGTGTATTATCTATGCTGATGTGAGAACCCCTCCCATCATCGTAAGTAGGCTACACTGAAGCATTACAGCAGTGTTGAAGCTGCACTGCTGTAACATTTTAAGTGTAGACAAGCTCTCAGGAGCCTGAGTTAGATAGGTGCTTTTGAGAATGGTACCCATTCGGTTTAAATGAGGGTGTTTCCCCAAAGGATACCCACTCATTCTCAACTGGGAATGCATAGTAGGAAGTAGGGGAAAGGAGGGACTAAGGAATTAAAGTCTATGGAAATGATCTAAAGCCGCCAGTTCTGTCGTTCTCATCAATCTTTATTATAGTCCCTTTGTGGCTATGAATTGTGGGATAGGGCATAAAGTTACCACCGGACTTAATATTTCCAGACTCAGGCTTATTTTCAAAGTGATCCCACATCCTGCGTGAGTGTCACATGTTGTTATGATGTCACATATTGGTACTCCACAGACATAGTGTTTTGCGACTACTAACTAATTTTCGATGCCTCGTCACTGCCATGTTGCACTGGAATATGCTAATGTAACACTGATGCAAACAGAATGATACCAAGGTGCACAATTTGAATGTTCTCTTTAAGCTTGTGAAGCAATATGACACGTGACCTAATGTCTACCCTACTGTAAACTAGTGAATGTGCTATGCCATAGCCTCAGTGTTGCTTTTCAGTTCTGAGAAGTTTCTCACAAGCTGTAAATGTTTGCACTTTCCTGGATTCACTTTGTTAGCCGGTTGGGATAAATCATACTGGACGATAAAACTGCCATTGTAACAACCTGCAAATACATAAAGCCGCCTGATGGTGGGAATTTGCCTCGGGCCCACTGTTTTGAGAGGGCCCCCAAAATGATAGAGGGGTGGCCAGGCCAAATTTGAGTGAGTGGTGTTGCAACCTGGCTGTGGAGTTGCAGTGCCACTCAGATTTGGAAACTGCCAACAATAGTGTGAGAAGCAACTTGCCTGCCCCAGCCTGGCCCAGATCCCACCATTGCCACCACTGACATCATTGCGCTGGGCCTGAAGTGACCTACCAGGCCAAGAACCTGTATGTGTAGTAGCGTGGTCTGAGCTCTGGGAGAGGCAGGAATAGGAGCAGCCCCCTGGCTGCACACGGGGCAAAGCCCCCGCAAAAGGGAGGCCAGAGATCCCCACAGACCTGGGTCCTCTCTGACCCCCATCTCTTCCCTGGCCCTCCATTCCTTCAGAGAGGACAGCAACCCCACAGACCTGGGCCGTCTCTAACCCCTCCACCCCCTTCTTAAACTCTTTAATTTCCATGGTAATTTTTTTGGAAGGATGGAAAGTAGGGTTGCCAACTTTCTAGTCGCACAAAACCGAACACCCTAGCCCTGCCTCTTCCCAAGGCCCCGCCCCCGCTCACTACATTCCACCTCCCTGAGTGGCTCACTCTCCCCCACCCTCACTCACTTTCAATGGGCTAGGGCAGGGGGTTTGGGTGTGGGAGGGCTCTACCTGGGGGTGTGGGCTCCAGGGTGGGGCCGGGGATGAGGGGCTCAGGGTGTGGGAGGGGGCTCTGAGCTGGGGCAGGAGGTTGGGGTGTGGGAAGGGGTGAGGCTGTGGGCTGGGGGGGGTGCAGGCTCTGGGGTGGGGCTGGGGATGAGGGGCTTGGGGTGCAGGAGGGTGCTCTGGGTTGGGGGGGACTCAGGGATGGGGCAGGGGCTTAGGGTGTGGGCTTACCTTGGGTGGTTCCTGGTCAGTGGCGCAACACGGGGGCTAAGGCAGGCTGCCTGCATGTCCTGGCACTACGCTGCACATGCCCCGGAAGCAGCCAACAGGTCCGGGTACTAGGCAGGGGGGCTAGGAGGCTCTACGCGCCACTCTTGCCCACAGGCGCTGCCCATTGGCCAGGAGTGCAGAGCCGGTGCTCGGGGCAGGGGCAGCGCGCGGGGACCCCCTGCCTAGAAGCTAGACCAGCTGCCCACTTCCGGGGCACAGTGCGGTGCCAGCCAGGACAGGTAGGGACTAGCCTACCTTAGTGCCGCAGCACCACCGACCGAACTTTTAATGGCCTGGTCGGCAGTGCTGACCGGAATTGACAGGGTCCCTTTTCAACCAGGTGTTCTGGTCGAAAACAGGACACCTGGTCACCCTAATGGAAGGCTTCGGTTTCAGATTAGATTCAAATCTAATTTCCAAAGACACAGGAAAAGTAGCCAAGCCTGCAAGCACCCAAGTTACTGCAAGCGTATCCCTAACATCTCTATAAAGGTAATTCACTCCAATCTTTTAGTATCTAAAGATTCTCTGAGGGTATGATTCTCTTTACGCCTCTTTAAGAAGAAATTACCTCACAGACCTAATTTCATCGCAAGGTTGGACAACCTGAGATGATTCCCAAGGGGATCCAGGGGTAGGAGATGGTTTGGCATCTTCACTCTCTAGATTACTAATTAAATCCTTTTCACAAAGGTAACAAAGATCCTGAAATTTGCTTTCCCTCCATGATCAGTTCTGTAACTAATCTCACCATTTCAAGCTTTCTCACTTGAAAAGTATTATAGAAACACCAAGAGCATAAAAAATGAATTTTTGGACAGTGTCTAGCTTTGCCCTATAAATGTGCTAATGTTTCTGAGCTGGGCTGGAAAACGATTCTCAACCACTCTAGCTTCCTTATTGCTTTGTTCTGGTCAGAATGGCAATTCAACCTTTTAAAAAAACTCTTCAGATGAAAATGTGCCTGGTAAGGTCCTGAAGCATATTTTCCTTTACATTTTAAACACCTGGTCCAACTTGGTATATTAAACAGAAAAAGTTACTTTGCCAGTTACACAGTTAGAGTCTTTTAATTAGATTCCCTTTTAATACCTGTTTTCCAGAATACATTAAGGCATTTTAATAATCTGTCCTTGTTGCCTCAGAATGACCTTGTTAATATGCAGGTGCATTTTACAATATATTCCTCTCTGTATCTTGTAATCTATTTCAGTAGTGTTGCAAGTAGTGTCTTGCAATTTATTTGCCTCAGCCCATTCCTCTTGGTCTTTATGCTGAATGTCACCATGCTTAGCTCCTACCAGTTGCAAGAGCAGTGCCACTGTTAGCCAGAACACTGACTTTACAACAGTGACTTTAACACTGATGGCATCACTGAGCACTCTATCATCCAATTCCACGCTGCTAACTCACTGACTACAGCATAAGTGTCCCACCTTGTGCTCATGAAGTGACTGAAAATATAGAGAGAATTTTGAGCAGGTGAGGTTCGAAAACACCTCTTGCATGATGTGGAATGCACGGAAAACCTTTCATGCATGACCAACAGTTCTTGATAAACAATCTTTGATCAGGAATAAAGAATCAATGGGTTTAGGGGGTAAAAGAGAAATGCATTCAGTGTATGGTTTGTAGCATCTCCATATTCTTAGCGGGGGAGGGATAGCTCAGTGGTTTGAGCATTGGCCTGCTAAATCCAGGGTTGTGAGTTCAATCCTTGAGGGGGTCACTTAGGGAGCGGGGGCAAAAATCAGTACTTGGTCCTGCTAGTGAAGGCAGGGGGGTGGACTTAATGACCTTTCCCTTCCAGCTCTATGAGATAGGTATATCTCAATATATTAACTGAACTCTAGTTAATTCTTTCTGTTTATCTAGTCTTGTAAGCTGAGGCAAGGATTTTTCCTATATGCATTAAAACACTGTGAAACAAATTGCCATATCCTATTATAAACAATAAACAGCACCAATGAAATGTATCTGTGTATGAGGAGCTCCATTTCTAGTTAGAGACCAGGCTCAGCCATAAGGCCTGATTCTGTTCTCACGTAAACCAATGTAAACCCAGAATAACTCCACTGAAGTCACTGGAATTACACAGGCATAAGACAGGTGTGAGAGCAGAATTGGGACCTATCTGGATCCAAACATCCCCAAAGTTCAGATGTGTTTGCAGAGGTGATTTCAGTCTCTGGAAGCTTGCTTCACAGCCAGACTTCCTCAACCAAGATCACTTTATCTATGGCTCTCACACATTTCATCCTGGGCTTTGTCCCAGAGGAATGATGGATCATGGCTGTAGGGGTTTGAAAGGCTGTTGAGGGAGCCCGTTGAGAGGTTTAAAGCTTAGGAATCAATGATACCATCCAAATCCTTTTTGGTTCATATCACAAAACACGTCATTTGGTAAAGAGCTGTCTTTGTCCAACAAGGCTCAGGACTGCATTAGTCAAGTGTTCCTGGTCAGCACTGGAAAGGCAAAGATGTTACAGGACAGGACTGAGGTACATTGAGGAAACTTGCACATCACTTGCCTGCAGTTTTCTGGACTGAAGCCATTAGTAAAACCACCCTGGAGAAAACAGAGAATCCTCTACATGTTAAAGTGCAATCACGGATTTTTATTAACTTGCTTTAGTACAGGGTTACTGTTGTAAGTACATCTCTACCCCGATATAACGTGACCCGATATAACACTAAGTCGGATATAACGCGGTAAGCAGTGCTCCGGAGGGGCGGGGCTGCGCACTCTGGTGGATCAAAGCAAGTTCGATATAACGCGGTTTCACCTATAACACAGTAAGATTTTTTTGGCTCCCGGGGACAGCGTTATATCGGGGTAGAGGTGTACATATAATTACCCATTCAGTGTCTAGCAGCAAGTTATCCTTCTGTACAGAGATGGCTCTGAACAAACTCCACCAGATTCTAACCCTGGATCTGGTCTAGGTTTGGATGTGAATTCATAGCACAGACCTGCCTATAATGGACTGAACATGCATGTAAGTTGCAAATACCCGATCCCTGGGGAAAATCTGCATTTCATTTTCATACTCACAAGTTTTTGAAGTGTTTAAATCCACGGGAGTTTTTCTTGGCCCATTATGGGGAGAGACAATTTGGATTGTGAGTTGTGATTCAGGCCCATCTCCATGTATAGCTAAGCTTTTATTTTCCCAAGGCAGATAATGGTACTTTAAATGAGTAATTTCATGAAATGTATCTCTCCTCTGCCTTGAGTAATCGAATTCTAAGGTGTTCCTTTAATTGTGCTATGGATTGAATTTGGAATGCATTGGCCCATTACAGGAACAGGTTTGTTTCATAGGTGAATGTCAGCCTTATGCCAAGATACAGCAGAAAATAAAATGATACCTCAACAGCTGCCTTTGCTCTTTCAAATTCCTCCTCCAAGGAATGATTTCTGGAGAGGAGTGAACCTCCCCAACGCTGCTCTTTGGTTGATCGTGCCTTAAAGAAATAAAGAATAAATAAGAAAGGATGACATGCTTTGTCACAAACTTTCAAGTTCCTTCTCTTTCTTTCTTCACTAGTGTTGAAAGTGACCTTCATCTGGTGCGATGCTGTGTGTTTCCCTATGTGAATCCCCACCAACACTGGACACAGCTTTAGCAGTGTCCACTGCTTCAGCGGAGCAAAGTAACATCTCATTCCCTAGAGTTTCCTTTTCACTCGGGATTTAGACATGATGAACAATCCCAGCTTTGGTTGTGAAAGATCCAAAATAGTCCCTTGAAGCTTCAGAGAAAATGAACTTCAGAATGGTTAAAAAGACTGTGTAACATTAAAAGCTTGTGCCTCGAATAAGCTATCTTCACATCTCCCCTTCCTCTCTCTCCCCCCCCCCCCCGCAAGTTCATTTTGCTTCATTCTGCAAGACAGAAATGTAGCTGTTGGAATTCCTAATAAGGAGAGCTGTCCCACAGGTACCATTTCATTTTTGAATGGACTGTATTCAACATGATTAATACTTCGTTTAAGTAGTTGAAAGTTTATGGTTGAGAACTGGATCCTGTACAGTTCAGCCTCTATTACCTGAACCCCTTGTGTTATCACCCCAAACTCCCCGTTATCTAAAACAGGGTCACATTCTCTGGTGCCTGTTAGTTACACTGACAATCCCCTTGATTGTCTGAAAGCTTCATTTTCTGAATGTATGCCATGTTCCCTGAAATTATCATGTAATCTCACTGTAGCCATTTCTGTAAATTACAATCTACTTGAAGAGACATTCAACTGAATTTGTATTTTATTTTATTTTTCAAATAGACATTAATTTAAAAGAGACAAGGTGATATATTATCTTTTATCTTGTCCAATAAACAATATTACCTGCCCCAACTTGTCTCTCTAATATCCTGGGACCGACATGGCTAACATACCACTACATACATTTTTTTAAAAAGAGACCCAAAATACACAGTACACCCCTGCCTCTGTCTGCAAGTCTTTTACAATGAAAAATCAGTGCGTGAGAGGTCTGAGTTGTAAATATATGTGGAGATGACTTTCCTTATGATGATAAAAGGATGTGGGATTGGTTGGCACACAGGAAATGCATGGGACAGATATACAAACCTCACAATCTGCAGTTTTCTCACTCTTATCTAAGTGATTCAGAATGGGCAGAAGAGGATTTTTAGACAGTTCTTGGATTTTGGGTGGGGACTACAAAGAGAGCAGGGAGACATCTTGAAGAGGAAAAGTGTGAAAGTTAGGCTACAGAAGGAGTATTTGGCTGCTATTTTGTTTGCTTCTACTATTGTTCTTTCATAATGGAGGTGCATTTAATTCACTATCCTCTGCAGGAGAAAGTTGTACCTGTTTTCTCTGCACTTGCTGTATCTGTCTGTCAGGCTGTGTCCTGAGGTTTAGGATCACTAGTACAAATACCTCCTTTGTATTGATTTTCTCTAAACCTTGAGTACCTTGAAGACTTCAGTTATAATAAGAGATGACTCCGAAATGCAGGGCTCAGACCTAAATCCAGGTCTAGGCTTTCCCAAAGGCTGGGGGAATAAGCTCTGGGGTGTTCTTCCAGCTCTACAGATAATGGACTTGAGTCACCAATGTGTGAAACTGGAGGACTGCAATGGTGAATTGGGTTCAGTGACCAGTCATGGATTTTTGGATCCAGATGTGAACTTTCCCAAAGTTGGGGGGGGGGGGGAATTTGGATTGTAGGATTAGGTTTGGGGTATCTTTAATATCAACATCCTGTCCCCATGTTTTATGTTCAACAGGTACAATCTCTATTGCCTGATCATCCTGCATACTTTAATTCTCCTCCTCCCTTCATTGTTCTTCCCCTGAAGACCCTTTCCGCTAGTCCTGCCTACAGCATATGCCACCCTAATTTTAAATAGATTATTCTTTGTGTGTCTTAACAACACATTAGAAAACATCTCTCTCTCCTTGCACGTTCCAGAGCTTGGTTTACTATTGTTACCGTGACTGCATAGGCTGAGCTGAACGGATGATTGTTGTTTTTGACATCCCTAGCACACTCTTCTCTCCAATCTATCCCACAGGAAGCACATTAGTAATGTCCTCTACAACTATTCTTTTATTAAAATAATTCTAATTATGCTTTTGTACAAAAGGCACAGTGCAAAGAACTATGTTAAGCCACTGCAAGGAAAACCACATGGTGACCTTTAGCCTTGCCAAATAGAAATTGCTCTCTGACTCCGCTAATCCCTTACCCCCACACTTGCCTAAGGTTAAAACTCATTAGCTATTTGTCTGCCCATGGTCCCAACTGCATTAATTTACATGATTATATTTCTGATGGTTGTACTTGGTGATATTCAATTACAATGAACCAGATTCATCCCTGGTGTAACTTCACTCCTTTGAAATTCGGGTTTGAACCTGACAAAATGTGTTGTATCAGTAAGTGCTGTACGGGCATTGTTGTGATGAAGTAACCTAATCAGAAGTATACCTATAAGCAAATGTACAGAATTCATCTCCAGAAGCAGCACTTTGCCATATTCTTAATGCACAGTCTCAGTACCTAAATATTTTTTTCTTTTTGGAGAAGGATACTGACAAAGGATCAGATTCTAATCTTATGTGTGGAATGTTTCTTTGCCTCCCTTAAATCTATTCCTGCGCTTGTGACTACATGTTCAGAAGGATTTTAAAAAAAAAACTGGAATCATGACATGCATTTGAGATTCCAGTCTGGTCCAACTGTGTGTATATTCTTCATATGTCTTTGTGCCAGCGAGGTTAGTTTACTGCAATGAAATCTGTATTGGGCTACCGAACACTGAACCAACACCTGCTGTTAGTGTAGAACAAGATGGCACAATTGCTGTTAGAAGTGGGCAGTAGGGATTCTGCCTAACCGCTGTTTCATGCTCTGCACTGGATGCCTTTGGCATCTGGATTGAGTTTAAGATTTAGCTGTCAATGACCAGATACCTGGGGGTTGTAGTCCTCTCCCCATTATCCTCTATGGCAGGGGTAGGCAACCTATGGCACGCATGCCGAAGGCGGCACGCGAGCTGATTTTCAGTGGTACTCACACTGCCCGGGTCCTGGCCACTGGTCCGGGGGCCTCTGCATTTTAATTTAATTTTAAATGAAGCTTCTTAAACATTTTAAAAACCTTATTTACTTTACATACAACAGTAGTTTAGTTATATATTATAGACTTATAGAAAGAGACCTTCTAAAAACGTTAAAATGTATGACTGGCACGCGACACCTTAAATCAGAGTGAATAAATGAAGACTCGGCACACAATTTCTGAAAGGTTGCCGACCCCTGCTTTATGGTGACCCAGGGCTGGGCTGGGATCTCAATGGCTGCTGCAGTATTAAGGCAAAGGATAAGGACCCAGGACATCTGGCTTCTGCTTCCACTTTTGCACCAACCTCCCATGTTGAGCTAGTTGGAAAATCTTATTTTTTTCCCCAGAAATTTCCAAACCTGCATTTCATTAGTGATGGGGGGGGGAAAGGACCAGGAATGGAGAGCTGGCAGACATACCAAGGAGCAGAGTTCTGCTGTGGCTTTCTCTAACAGGGGAATGGGCATACTGGAGAAGTGGCCAGTGGGTCTGCACACAATGTGGTCCATAAAGTCAGTACTCTATGTTGGGAGGTAGGTGCAATAGCTGCCCACTATCTACTGCCTTTGGGGTAGAACGTCTTATTCCCCCGTACCAATCATTTTGTGCACATTTTTCTGCACTTGCTCTCTGTTTACATGGGGTATGTGCTGTTGGTGAGAGGAGTAAATAATAGACTAATTTTGTGGTCTCTCTTCAAAGTAATGGGCCTGTTCCATTCCTGGTGTAACTTTCTTGATCTCATTAGAGTTACTGGCACACCAGATATGGATCCACCTGCCCCATTTTTCTTACGGGTAGACACCAGACCACCTTATGCAGTCCCTGACAAACATTCTAAATAGTGATGCACAGAACTCCTGATGTGAATTGTGAGTTATAAATGTTTTAGGTTTAATTCTGATCTCCCTTACGTCAGTGTAAATCAGTAGTAATTCCAATGAGGCCCACGGAATTTCAACAGTAAGAGTGGTGTGATTAGGGTGACCAGATGTCCTGATTTTATAGGGACAGCCCCGATTTTTGGGTCTTTTTCTTATATAGGTTCCTATTACCCTCCCACCCCCGTCCCGATTTTTCACATTTGCTGTCTGGTCATCCAAGGTGTCAGAATCAGACCCAATTTCCAAGAGTGGGCACTTATGTCCAGGGGTGGCTCCAGCTTTTCGGCCGCCCAAAGAAGAAAAAAAAAAAAAGAGGCGATTGGCGGCACTTCGGCAGCAGCTCAATCGTGCCGCTTCATTCTTCTGCAGCAATTCGGCAGCGGGTCCTTCACTCCCTCTCTTCCTCTTCGGCGGCACTTCGGTGGCAGCCCAAAGAGGAAGAGAGGGACTGAGGGACCCGCCGCTGAATTGCCGCCGAAGACCCGGAGGTGCTGCCCCGATACCGGACAGAGTGCCGCCCCTTTCTATTGGCTGCCCCAAGCACCTGCTTCCTTCGCTGGTGCCTGGAGCCGGCCCTGCTTATGTCAGGGTTTCGCTAGTCGGTCTTTGGATGAGTAAATCAGCACATAGAGAGCTCCAATATCCAGTGTTTAGGGCAGGCGAGGCCAAAGTTTGAAAATTGAGTTTATTGGGTTATTGAATAAGCAGACCATGTACCATTTGAAATTAAATATATTAAAAATATTCTGTTTGCAGTTCTCATCATTGAGGAGAAAACTAAATTGTAAAAAGACCAAATTCTGTAGAACATTTCCAGGCAGATAAATTCACAAGTGGGAATCTGCTAAGGTAGCTGGCACCAAAAAAACTTGGCGCTACAGAGCTTCAAAAGCTAAAATTGGGTAGCATATGACAGGAGTAGAATACTGAGAAGGAAGAAGTCCACAAACCATGACTGCCCCAATGTTGTTGTGTATTCTGACCTTCAGATACATTTAAAAAAACAAAACAATAAACCTCCCAAAAGGTGCCATTGTGACTTATATTAACATTGCTCTGTTAATTGAAATTCTGCTATATGCAGGACTTTCTGTTTGTAAAGAAAATGGAATAGCTCTACAATAACTTCAAGCACAGAAAACACGAGCCATTCTTTTAGAGAGCATCTGCTCCACACTGGGGACGGAAGCTAGCATGCTTGGAACTGTCAGAGATGGACAGTGAAGTGCATTAAGGTGATTCTCTCAGGAGTTGCAGATGGCGAACAGTAGCAAATTTGACAAGTTAAAACCTCCAGTGTATGGCTGGACCATGTTGCATATGCATGGGGTGACCTTTAATATGAAGGTCAAGATCTGTGGTGGATAAACATTGGCAAGTGTATCATCTAGTAAAAGCCACAATAAGGTTTATTTTACCACAAGAGTATTCAGACCTTTGTGATGGTAGAGGGGTGGGGCTGTTAGGGGACCTGCAAAGAGGTAGAGAACTTTTCACCTACTGGTGGCAACCTGACCCATGTTGGCACTGCCTGAAACTAATTAATGTTTGGTGGACTCAGTCCAGTTCTTTGTAGAACACTGTTTGCATCACACACACAGAAACCGACACAGTGCACTTCTTGTCAGTGTCAACTGAGAAACTCAGGACTGAATGTGTAGTGTCCTGCATGGAGCTTGGAGAGATGAGCACAGGTTGCAGGAGGGAAATTTGGAGGAGGCAGCAGGACCCCTGTCTGTGAGCATACGGCTCCAGCTGCAGCATCTGTAAATAGTTCTCTTAATAAAGAGCCAATCTAGTTTTACAAGCATGGAGTCCTTTCATGTTATTACCCAGCACATGGGACACGAAACAGAATGGGCCAGGGAGATTAAACTACTCTGAGTGGTCCCTCCACAGTCACTTTGGTGCTATTATAAAGTATTGGAGCTCTTAATTGTTTCAGAAAAAGAGCAGCCACAGAAAGGGCTAAAATGCCTTTCCACAATATCTTCTTTTATTGGGGATAATTTTCCACGTGTGAATATGAGGAGGCTTTTTGCAACACTTATGGAAATATGCTTTGTAACAAAGCTCCATGGCTGTCACTGGCCATCAGTTCAGTAATGTTTCTTGACCACACTAGAGTATGACTCAAGATGAAAAAATTTCCACTTATCAGGAATAATAAACACAGGGCATTGGGTCAGCAACTCTAGCTTTATCTCCCTTTTATGTTGGCAAAGTCAATTCAACCTTTTCTTATTTTGATGTTACAGCCATTTTACTTTTATGGAAACTAGTCTAACTGAACATGTGCAGCATAAAAAATGGAATGGATTTTTATTTTTGCTTCTGCAGGTACTCTGCTTGAAGATTAATAGGAAACAGATGCAAAACTACAGCCTCTGTAAACTAAATTTGCAACTGTTCTTACAGAATGCCACACATTACAAATTCTGTGAATGTCTGCTTGATTTATACACATCCAGGATACACATAAGCTTCCTGCCAGTGAAACCTGCTAAACTGAAGAACACTCTCCTAAAAGAGGGTATGGCTGCACTTAAAGCTAGACTGGCCAAAGCATGAGACAACATACGGTACTATGCAGGGAAATGAACTACACAACCTAGCAGGTCTTCTCCATCGCTAACGTGTCAATCTAGCGTATAAAATATAAAGAAGAGGCAGGTGTCATTCTATTAGAATTAGTGCTAATTTAAACAGGAGAATAATTTCAGATTTTGCAGTTAGGTGAAAATTGGTAAGGAAAAGAAGGATCATCTGAAGAGTAAAGCACAGAATAGGTGACAGGAGAACAGGGTTCTATTTTCTGCTCTGCCACATATGTCTTGTGTGACCTGGGACAGAGTGGCTCTGTGCCTCATCTGTGAAATGCAGATATTAATACCCACCTGACACGGGTGTTGCAAAGCATTTTGAGATCCCGGGATAGAAGGTGCTATATAAGGGGAAATTATTGCTATTAACTGTATTATCTGTGTCCTTGTACCCCCACCCATGCTCTGACCTGGATAGAATAGTGAAATTGCACAATTGAGAGCTCAAAAACCAGCAAATGCCAAATGAAGGTTGTATGTTCAACCTCTCCTCTGTCCCTTTGCATGTATGCATTACCGTATAACATTTAATTAAGCATTGCCAGAAAGCCCTGTCCAACACACCTTACAAGGGTCCTCCTCCGAGGAGGTGTAGAGCCTAAATTTAGAACTAAGTCCACCATTGCTGAGCTCTTTCTCCAGTACAACTTATTGTTCCACTGGAGAGGCTGCTACACACATCTGTGGCTATGCTTATAAGCACTGAAGTACGGATTCCTCCTTATATTCCTTAGAAGTTCTTCAGCTATGGAGACTCCAGTTTGGACAGGAGAGTTTGGGAAAAGGAAGCTTTTTAGGATCCTCATAGCACCTCCTCATTATCAATAATAATAGGAAGCTAATAGGAAAAGGAAGCTTGAGGGGGCAAAGGAATCATTAGGGGAAGGGGACTTATAAGGCCCAGGAACTAAAGGAGATTAGAGCGAGGGACACTACAGCTACAATGTACAACAGCAGTCTCTCTCTCTCTCTCTCTCTCTCTCTCCATCTGCACTACAAGGTGTCATGGCCAAATCCTGCCTTCAGCTACGACAGCGCTATCTCCTTGAAATCAAGGGGTTACATCTACCCAGATTCTGCCTTCAACTATACCCATACAACCCCGTTGCTTTCCAAGCTATTGAATAAGTGGATATGAGGACAGAATTTGATTGTAAGCATCCAATTCATTTTTAAAGTAAAAAATCTGTTCACCTGCTCGGTCAACAAATTTTTCACCGTTTTTTCATTATTATTAGGTACTGAGTGAACTGTATAGGATTCCAGAATGCTGAAAAGCTCAGAATTGAGTATCCGAGTTTGGCTCCTTTTCATGTTTGCTGGGCTGGGCATTAGCTGGGTTAGGAAATGGCTTGGCTGCATGACTTTTGAGACGCTCAGCACTGTATTTAGAAGAATGATTTAGGCTAGAGGTCTGAAGTGTTCTGACATCATTTCTCTGCAAATTGGAATTTTCCATCCTTCTCTTCCCCCTTCTCCTTTGCTTTCATTATCTCTCTCCAACCTGCTTCTGCACATTTATTTCTGCTTTAAAAAAACAGCTCCATCTGGAATGGGCGTACTGCCTTTAAGGGGCTGGAAATACTATACTAGGATCCCAGATTGACAACGAAGTTGGTATAAGGATCCTAAAATGAGGATTCCATTTCCTTAAATCATAAGCAGTAAGAGAAGTAAAATATAAATTAATGGATCCTTGCAGCACAGCGACATTTAGCGTTTCTTCAGCAGTAATTTAGCAGGGGACGTAAAGAATATAATTTGCACTGATGTCTTTGAGCAACTCACTGGGGGAGGAGATTCTTGGGGCAGCGGTATGAAGGAGGTAAATGGACTCATTCTTGTGAATGATGTTAGTTATTTTAAATCCGTCTGTTCTGTGGAACAGGACAGGAGCTTTCTTCTTTATGTATGACTCAATTCTTTTCTTCTCCCATGTCAGTGAGTTTCCCTCATTCTGTCTCTTCCCATTCTCCCAGTCACTTTCATTCTGCCTTTTGACTACTCTTCCAGTCACTTACTTTTCAAATCTTGTGGTCTGATTCTCAGGGCCATTAGGACCTTTGTGCTGCTCCCCACTTCTTTGGAAATGTCAGAGTAGATCCAAACTAAGCTTGCCTACCTGGAGGATGGGTGGTCACAAACTGAATCATATGAACTACTGGTGATTATTGTTATTGTTTGTTTTCACTAGCACTCACAATATGCTAGGCAACCTCCAAACACAGAAGAAGGCCCAGTCCATCTCCAAAGACCTTACAAGATGAAAGGCAAACAGCCAGATGAAGCGTAGGGGAGCAGGGCATAATATATAATTAAAGAAATCCAGGTGGTAATTGGCCTTATTAGGCAATAGGTTATAATAACCCTACAGACTAGAAATGCTGGGGCAGATCCTCAGCTGGTGTCAATTGCCACAGCTCCACTGACTTCCGCTGAACTCTGACAATTTACACCAGCCGGTGATGTGCCCAGCTGTATGCAGTGTTCACGTTTAGCCCTAAGGTCTAAAATTGCCTCTCTCTCACTTCAGGCCTTGTTGGAAATACACCTCTACCCCGATATAACGCTGTCCTCGGGAGCCAAAAAATCTTACCGCGTTATAGGTGAAACCGCGTTATATCGAACTCGCTTTGATCTGCCAGAGTGCGCAGTCCCGCCCCCCCCGGAGCACTGCTTTACCACGTTATATCCGAATTCACGTTATATCGGGTTGCATTATATTGGGGTAGAGGTGTCATTTTGTTTTGTAAATAGGCCTCTTTCACTTATTCATGTTCTTGAGCTTATGGCTGATTCTGAATGTTCCTCACTGTGTTAGCAAATCCAGTGTAATTCTTTTATTTTTTTTTTTATGTTTGTAAAGGAAAAATGATTCACTTATTGGATTATATTAAGTGTGAGAGGTTTAAAGTGCTCACAAAGGATAAAATGGCTGAATTTTATCCACAGGCTATTACCAGCGACAAAAATGATTTAAGTAAAAGAACCTAAAATCATACAATTTAAGAAAAGGGTTGGCAATATGTGGTTTGATTGTAACACATAACAACTCTACTGTGCTACTGATTTTTTTTTTTTAGTGTGCCAACAAATACTCAGCAATGTCTGGCTTTTTGCAGAATATTAATGGAAAGTCACTGTGTTGAAATAACTAGTGTTTTTCCAAAGGCCCCTTTTCTTGATATGCCAACAATTTTCCTAATAATGTTCAAGGAGCTTTACTTGAAGTTCAATGAATGTTTAAAAAAAAAAAGAGAGAGAGAGAAAGCAACAGCAGATCCCACAGAACAAGAACAAAGTCAACTCTTTGAAGAGCAGCTCTAACAAAATACCTTCTCCAAAACTCTCCAAAAAACACATTCATCCCTAAGTCCTCTGTTCAAATAGATAGGCCTTTGCAACATAGTTAAAAGCAAAAAACTGGGGCTGTTTCAATCCAAAAGAGAGAGAATTCTGAATTTGCTGCTATATTTCATAAGAGCATGATCAGAAACAAGGAAAAGTTAAGTTAGAAACCTACCCCACCACTCATTACTTATTTTGGTTTATGCTTTTAACGTAAATGATTGATTCTTGAAATCTGTTGATTCTCCCCAAATCACTTTTAATTATTGCACTCTATTTGCTGCTCCTGAGCAGAATGTTATAAGATGATGATGGTTATTTTGTAACTATGAAATTCCCCAATCCATAGGGAATGGTGCATTTTTATTGGAGTTTCAATAGTAATTATTTATCTAATTATTTTTCTTATTTATCAGCACCATTATCATTATTCAGAAGGTGAGAGTCACAGCTTGGATGATAGTCATGCATCAATACTCCACTTCTACTGGAATATACTTCTGAGGAGATTTATAAATTAAGAAGCATTAGCCCCAGGCTACCATGCTCATTCACTGAAGTAATGAACACTGAGATGCTAATGTATTTCAAATACACATAATCTGCTTTTGTAATGTAATGCAGTATTGAAGATTTAGCAGCATAATTCTCATTGAGTTAACTGATGACATTGAAAACACCCCATTTACAGTTCTCTTGATAGTGAAGAGTAACACAATGAAACAATACCTGCTTGGCTTATTTGTGTAGTTGGACCTAATAAAATCACTTACCTGTGTTGCAGGTACTAATTCTAAATCTGATGCTGAATTGGACTCCAAGGCACTTTTGACACTAGTCAGCTCAGACTGCGATCTGTTCTCTGTAGACCTATAAATAACGCATTTACATATTCATTATTGTACACCAAGAAACTATATCTAACAGTTTAATAAATACATCATGACTAATTGGGTTAATTCTGTTAGCTGAGTAGTTTTTAATTGGTGGATACTGATAGTGCACGGACTCTTCTTCCTTCTTGGTTCTGTCCGTTACACATTTCAGCCCCATGCAAACAATGATCAACACAACCTGTCCTCATAGAAGAGATCTGGGGTATGATTTGCCATTATACAGGTTAAGCCAATGGAGTTACATTGTCATGGACCTAGTATAATGAAGTGGAGAATCAGGCGCACAGCAGTGTTCTCTCTATTTTATAGCATGGTAAACAGAGGCACAGAAAGCCACTGAGGGAGTCAAAGTGTGAGTAAGGATCAGCACTCCAGAGCACCAGGCTCCCAGTCCCTTATTCAGACCATGCCTGTCTCCCCTTGCCCAGTAGCCTAATTTTCTTCCTTTCTAAGTTCTACAAGTGATAATGCAGAAATGAAACACACTGGGCCAAATTCAGCCCTTGTGTGAGTGAGTGAAACTCAAGTGGAAATCTCCGAGCAAAGTTGGCAGTGATGTAAACGGTGGTGTAAAATTGGTGTGGGTGCATGTTTTACCATAAAAGCTCTTTTGATGGAGCTCTAGATGATGAAGATTTTCGTTCTGTAGCTGAATGACCCTTGCCGTTCCTCTCTCCATGAAACTTCACTTCATCCCATTTCTCGAGCTGTGTCTGAATATTTACTGGAAAAAAATGAATCTTTTACGGAACCTAATTCAGAAAACATTATGTCTACAGCTCCATGTAATGGTGGTGAGGAAACTGAGCCTCTAAATCACTAAAATCCTATGATGATTGGAAAGCATATGTTTTAGACAGGGCCCAATCCTTTAGGGCAGTTGAAATTCCCTGGAAAAATTGACATATTCGAGAACCAGCAATAAGTTACCTAAATCTTGATTTTCATAGTCACTAAAATTTTAAGATCCTTCGGGAAATAAGTGGGACTGTGCTTGAACTCAGTTATTGCTAAGGCGGTGATTCTTTCATGGAGGTTGCGGAAGTCACGGATTCCGTGACTTTCCGCGACCTCTGTGACTTCCGCAGTGGCTGGTGTGGCTCAGTTTAGGGCCGCCCAAGCTGCTGGTCCCAGGGCCAGCTGCTCGGGTGCCCCTCGGCTAGCTGCACTGGCCGCCGCTGGAGCGACCTGGGGCCAGCTGCTCTTGCAGTCTCCAGGGCCAGCCACACCAGCTGGTGCTGCTCTGGCGGCCCTGGGCAGCTGGCTCCAGGGACTGTGGGAACAGCGGCCGGTGTGGCTGACTCCAGGGGGGGCGCCCAAGCTGCAGTCCTGGGGGTGCCCTGGGGACCGCCCGAGCAGCAGCAGTCCCAGGGCGGCTGGACACCATCTGGAGAGCAGTCCCTGGGAGCAGCGGTTGGGGGGCAGTCAACCCCCAGCACTGGAGCAGGGCCCCCCCGGAGCAGTGGGGCCCCAGAAGTAGAGATTTAGTCATGGGTATTTTTGGTAAAACTCATGGACAGGTCACGGACGCTGAATTTTTATTTATTGTCTGAGACCTGTCCATGACTTTTACTAAAATCTTAGTAAATCTTAGACTAAATCTTAGCCTTAGTTATTTCAATGTAAATTATATACATTGGAGGGATTGTGGCAGCTTCTTGGCTGTTTTGGTTATTTTTAACCTGTAGATTGTGGGCCAGATTTTGAAAATCCAGCCTCCCTTTTAGCACCTGCAATTTATGGGTACAAATGGTTATGGAGGCAATTAAATCATTTAGTCACATGTCTGAAATGATTTTCAAGTTTATTAAGGTCCTCAGACATCCAGATAACAACTTGAACTAACCTAGACAAATTACAGGGGTAATAAATAAAAAAACAATAAAATATAAGATTGGAGGCTGAAAGCCTCTTGAACATCAGGGTCTTTTAAAGATCTACCCTGATGGAAAGAAACGCTGTTATCTTCAGACAGATAACATTCCGCTTGTCAATTTTTCTCTTGTGGTTGGAAATGATTCAGGTTTGGGACAGTTTGGAAGGAAATGACCTGAATTTAACTTTAAAAAAAATCATTATCCTGCCAAATGTTATCCAGTGATGAGATTTTGATAATCTATATGAATACTGTGCTTGGGCCAAGAATGGAACTCTCACTTGCCACTGCTTTTCTGGGACTGATGTGTTTAGGCAAAGTAGGGTGACCAGACAGCAAATGTGAAAAATCTGGACAGGGGGTGAGGGGTAATAGGAGCCTATATAAGAAAAAATCGGGACTGTCCCTATAAAATCGGGACATCTGGTCACCCTAAGGCAAAGCAGTGTGTTACAAGTACAGTAGGCATTTGTAATATTTGCTGATTTTAAAGGAAGGTCTAAAATGGGTCTGGCTGGTTTGAGAGCTGTGTCTTGCTCTAACTTCTAATAATACCCCCAGGTGATGACCTGGTTGTTTTTTAATTAGGATTTTTTTTCTAACTTCTATTCATCGATTTTCAAAACCTTTCTCGAGAGAGTTCAGTGATCCAGGATGCACACTTATGGTTACTCTTTTGCACATACATTGACCCATTACTAGGAGTGGCTTAAATACTTCTTCTGTGCTGGGTAATATAAGATAATATTTTTAAAGACACTGCCCTCTTCCTATCCTTTACCAGTATTTAACATGTATTGCTCCAGTCCTTCACCTGGATCCCTTTCCTCTTTAGTGTAACGTCTTTTCCGCCGCACACACTAGTCTCTCTGTATATAATCCTGAGAGACCACACCTAGAATACTGCATTCAGTCTTGGCAATTCATTACCAGAAAACAAGAGGGTGGGATTTTCAAAAATATCTAAGTGAGTTAGTCAGTGTTAACTAGGCACCTATCAATAGGAGTTAGGCACCTAACTCATTCAGGTGCTTTTGAAGATTCCACCCAGAGACAATCTGGAAAGAGTTTTGAGAAAGTTGCCCCCCCAATGATTTTACTTACGTTCTGAGAGCTTATCTCACAAGAAGCATTGCTCACCATTTATAAGTTATTGGTTTATATTTAATTAAAACTTGGCATTTGTAAGCCTCTCTCTGGTAGCTACCCTCTTGTTGATTAAAAGCGAATATGAAATGTTTAGTGAGAGAGAGTATGCCAGAGATGATAAATTACTTTCAAACCAGCCCAGCTTGGAAATGTATTATCCTAATGGCTGTCTGATCAACATTGCAAAATGAGTTTGTGGCCAGAGCCCAGCTCCTAATAGATAAGTGTCCACATCATAAAAGTGACCTCACAATTGACACCGAGGGTATGTCTAAACTGCAATTAAAAACCTGCGGCTGGCCTGTGCCAGCTGACTTGGGCTTGTGGGGCTCAGGCTCAGCGGCTTTTTAATTGCGGTGTAGACATTTGGGCTTGGGTTGTGGACTGGGCTCTAGAACCTGTGAGTTTGGAGGCTGCAGCCTTAGCCTGAATGTCTACACCTCAGTTAAACATCCCCTTATCCTGAGCCCCACGAGCCTGAGTCATCTGGCATGGGTCAGCTGCAGGTGTCTAATTGCAGTGTAGACATACCCTGAGTGGCACCTTGGAAAAAGAATGGTTGATTTTATTTGCATTTAACAGCTCCCCTCCACTATAAAAACACTTTACCTTCTATGATTCTTACCAAGACATTCCATTGTACGGGCCAGCTTCTCCATTGCCCTGCACCCCGTGTAGTCATTTACACCAGCGCACATCGAGAGTAAAGTGGGTATAAAATGCTACTAAATCACAATTTACTTGCACTATGCAGTGGTGTAACTGTCTACAGAAGGTGCATGGCGATGAGAAGATGGCCCAGGGTGCTATTCTGTGATAGCCGCAAGGAGCAATTGGTAAAGTTAAGCATGGCTGAGTGGCACTGATGAAATAACCAGCTCTTACCTAAATCTAATGATGACTTCTCTGGCGCTCTCCCAATCTGGACCTTCTGCTCAGCATCCACATTTATAAGGTCTGAGTTGTCTGTCTTCTTTCTGTGGGTTGAAGCCTTTAAGTTTTCACCTCTTAATGCATTCTCTGACTTCTTTGTCTTGCTTTGGGTTTGTAAGACAGGTTCACTCAGATCCAAGAGATCCAGACCGGTTGATAATACTATCAGAGATGCAAAATGTTAGAACTCAGTATTGAGCTCAGTTTTAATTTATTTGATTAGATTTTTCTTTTAAATTTGTTTTAATTGACTAAGGCAAAATTGAGTTAAATTAAACTCATTTGTATTTGACACAGTAGATGTTACATAGTTACTGGGTAAGGACTATGACCAAGATTTTGAAAAGTGACTAGTGATTTTTGGGTGCCTTGTTTTTTTAGGTGCTGGTCTTGAGTCACCTTTAAAAGGGCCTGATTTTCAGAAAGGCCCTTTTAAGTTGTTTCAAGTTGGCAGCAGAAATCACTAGTAATTTTTGAAAGTCTTAGCCCAGAGTTTCCCACATGATCTGGTTGTCCCAGTATTATGCAATTTGGTTCTGAGAGAGGATTAGGACCAGTCTCACCAGTTTAAAGTACTGAAAGCAATTAAAACCTATCTGAGTACCAGCTATTTATGAGATTACTACTGTGTTGTGCTCTATTAGGGAGATGATTATAGACTAAATCAGCTTTACCTGACAGCTTGCAATCATTTTGTGTTCAGAGGTAGGTTTTCAAAGACGCATGTGAGGAGTTAGCGGAATGATTCACACTGACTCTAGCCAATCGCTTTGAAAACATTCCCTTCACAATTCTCCCAGTGAAAAATAACTCTGAGACAATCCATGCTTGCCTTACTCATGCAGCTCATCCTAATGAGGTCTCTGGGACTGTTCATATGGGTAAGGCAAGGAGGATTTGGCCCTCCATATTTACAGTGTTTTAGGGAGGATATTTCAAAACAATCTATGAGATTTGGATGCTCAGTTCCCACTAAACTTTAACAAGAGATTGGCATAGAAATCCTTTAGGCACCTCTGAAAATATCAGTCTAAAATGTGTTAAATACCATAATTAGTTTTTTGGACACTGCAAGAAACACACACCAAGCTAAACTGTTAATGATATTCTTATGAAAGGGCCATTGCCAATATAAAAATCACAGTTGTCTGAAATTTTTTTTACCTACTCATTGATACAAGTAACATATAAGATTATTTTAACAGACATTAAAAAACATATTTTTCTCTCTTTTCCAGTTTTTTTAGTTGGTGTATTTGACAGCACTCTCTTTATATTCAGTTGCACTGTTTTCCTTTGGAGTCGCTTAATTTCCCCTTTTGTTTATGTGAATCTTCCACATAAGAGGAGAGAGAATTTTTTTTTCAGAAATAGATAAATGTGATTGTAAAGCAACAAAAACTGGCAGGGGTATTTTGGGGCAGGCATAGCACCTATAATTACTTTACTTTTTTTTTTAATGAATGCTGCCCCTTTAACTACCTGCAGTACCTACAGTCATTCCTGTAACATATTTGTCTGTGCTAAAAGAAAAACTATTATTCAGTTTCATTTAATTCAGCGTTTCATTTTCTATTGAAAGCTGCATACTGCTTGGGTTACACATTAATTAGAACTGAAAATAATTATCCTCAGCTCTAATAAAGGAATTAGGGATTCTAACAGTTTGAGTTTATATGAATTTTAATCTTTCATTTCACTGAAATCTTGAAGCTGCTAATTTTTATGTATTTTCCTGCAATTTAACTTTTTTAAAAAAACTGTTTTTATCAATTTAACAATTCCATGCAGATAAAATACACCTAACAACTGACATCAGTGCAAAAAGAAATACAACAATAAATCCTCTGTTTGCAGTAGAATAATGGGAAGGGACAGCACCATAAATCACTAAAAAAACAACATATCATATGAAAGCAGTCCAATATTTTCAAAAAGGTCTCAAAAGATGTTATCTGCAATTATAATTATTTTAATTGTTGACTACTTATTACATATTAAGCACCCTTTACTTCTCTTCGATGTACAAGGATGATATAAGCAGATATATTTCAGATTTCCAAAAGTCCATATGCTAAACTGACTGCATTCAAGGTATCACTTTTAATCCTCTAATTGCACATAACGAATTCCAAGGTTAAAGGAGGAAAGGAATAAACAAACAGCTTCCCAGAAGTTCACCAGGTGCATGAAAGCATGGGTTGATAATTGAAGACACTTATAGTTCCTACAGGTCAGAGTTGCTTCTGGTGTATACTTTACTGCTGCTGACCAAGGTTCTTTTGTTACACCTGTTAGTTGTCTGTAAATTTTCAGGCATTCCTTGTCTGTTGGCTTTGACACATTCGTGGAAGGCAGCTCATATTAGATCAGTTTCCCATTTGTCTCAAAATATTCATTAATTTATAGTCACTACTGTAGCATTCACCACCATGGTTTTCTACTGCGTCATACATGGCAACACGGCACCTCCTATTCATACAACGCACTACAAACGTTACTATGTTGAAACCTTGGGTGGGGTTTCTGCCTTCTTCTTAACTGCATTTGTTTTTTTAGTAGTGACATTTGTACAAGCATGAGCTTAGATTTGGCTAATGTTTTCTTGAGCATGTGTAAGAAGCAGAAGTGTGGGTAGGCTGGGAAGTCAACATGAATTATGTATGATCATCGTCAATATTTTCAAAGGCATTACAAAGACTTCAGAGATCCCTCAGCTGAATCCCCTTCATAATATGCGGATCTCCTGCCCAGCTTACTGGGCTTGGAAGGGTTCATATCGCCCAACAGCACATGTTGCAGCGTAGCTTTTTGGGGGGATACCCATGATATGTAGTCTTAACCAGTGAATTAAGAAAAATTCTTTGTAATTTATGATGTTTGTACATTACCTAGCACAGTAGGGCCCAACCTGGTGGTGTCTTTTCAGTGCTAGAATTTTAAATCATAATCCTGCCTTAATTCTGAATGTCCTTGCTTTTGATGGCTTAGTTTCAGACTCAGCGTTATTTCAGCAACCTTTACAATTCAGTTTTCCAAAGCCCAGGGTGAAGTCTTAAGTTGTTGCTTTTTCATCTTCTAAGTCTTGACTCAGTGAATTCGGTTTTGACTTTGGAATTCTAAAAGTATTTGGGGTATGGTGTGTTTGCTATCATAACTGAGTAGGGAAGTACCAAGTAAGGAAGGGGTGAGGTAATGAAAACAAGCAATATCTTGGAAGAAGCCAAACATTCATTGCTGGTGATTGGTTGAGGGAATCTGACATGATGAAAGAGGAGGTGTAGTCCTGCAGTGGCCTACTCTTATGGTGCATTAGTGTAATATCGCTGCCAGTCCTGCTTATGGTGAGCATTTTTTTCCCTCACAGCTCTGAAGCTGTTAAAACATACTGAAGCAAATTGTCAGCCCAGTTAGCATATAAATATATGTACAGTTGTGTGCCTAATCTGTAGGCACAATTGCCCTCATTGCCTTTGAAAATTAGATAACTGCAAACACAAATATATCAGGTACCTGATTTTGGACATACAGATGCAGTATTGTGCACACAAATTATGTGCATGTTTCACATGGCAACTGGCAAGTGCCATCTGTCTGAAACTCTTTCTCAATGTGAAAAATTCATTAATAAGTGGAATCCAAAGCAAGATGTATGAACACAAATTAGAATTCTCCACTTGGCCATTCCAATGGCTTGTAACAAGGCAAGCTGTTTTATGAAATATTTATAAAATATAACAGTTGCGTTGACTACATTGTCCCTCAACTGATTGATTAATTTACTTTGATTAACCTTTCTACATTGCAAGTGGCATATTACCTCTGAACATACCACGGAACAGCAACACTAAAATCTTAAAAACCAATCCTGCAAGACAGTATACTTTCCGTAATTTTGAGTGCTTTCAGGATGACCAGATCATTTTTATTACTTGCTCTATCTTATTGAAACACAAGGCAAATCAGAAATTTATTACATTCTTTCAATAGCAAAGCTCCTGAGCTCAGCTGCAGGTTTTCTCTTCTTTTCCCAGTGGGAAGGGGATAACATTTTAGTATCTCTTTTTTTTCTCCCCAAGTTTTCAGTAAAGCAAGTCTGTACGTGGCAGGAAGACCAGTGTGGTTTTGACAAGCAGAAATGGAGTAATATTTGGCTCATGTTTTTCATAAAGGAACTTTTTTCATTTACAGAAACACCTAATGCTCCATTATGTCCAATAAAGTAGGGAAGTAAAACCCTGTTCTATAATTTAGGTCAGTGTAAGAAAAAACTATACAAGAAGAGGTTTCAATGATAATGAGCCTTCGAAACAAACTTGGCAGTAGTAGCACTGGTATTAGACAGAATACTGTTCATCAGGAGTTTTGTCACAATTTAGATGAACATATATATATTTTTGTCATTAACTGAAATTCACTCCAGCCTAGCATAATTGGTGGAGAGATTTTTGTGGGGATGTGATGGCCACCATCTAGGCATGAACTGCTACAGCTTGAACTAGGACAGTAACAGACTCACATCTTCCATTGATCAGACACAGAGGGGGATCTGTAACATACACTCACCAATGGGATTACAAAGGCACTCTGTACTTGGGAAGAATCTTACTTCACAACTGGAATGGCCATATTCATTACACAAGCCCAGTGGTGAAGACTGCATTGTAGACTAGATGAACTTTATAGAAGTAAGATAATATCTAGACAAAGCCATGAACCATTACTTAAGCCTTTATCAAAAACCATTAACTCCAGACTTAGGAAGTTTCGATAAAACAAGAGCTAGATGCAACCCACCCATGGTTAAGTTTTTGCAAAAGAAAAGCCAGGCTGAGGAGTTACCAAACCAACATCACTTTCCCAGTGGACTAAAATCAGAGCTGTGTATCTCAACCCCTAATTCAGAAGCTTTGGTATAATTTGAGACCTGGATCCTAACAACCCCAGTTTTAAGTTTTGATTTTACAAAACTAAAGCGTGACCAACAAGGTTTTGCTACTCCCAGATTAATCCATTTGTAATTTACTACAACTCAGTTTTGTAAAAATAATTAATAATGAACCTTGTTTGATTTAAAAAAAAAAAAGAAACTAATATGTTATCTGGCAAAAAGTACAATAAATAAGCTAAAATTAAAATTAATTATCTTCCTTTAATGAGTGATGATAAAGAAAATTAGTTACCAGCTGTATTTGATGTTACTGGTCTGGCAATGGCTTCTGGTTTGGTTTCACAGAGAAAGTCATCAATGGAGGGACTCAAGAGGGGTCTGCTTTCTTGTTGCTCATTCACCAGCTGGCAACAGAAAAACACAAGGGTCAAAGAACTTTGTTGAGATGCAAAATCTAAAGAAATTAAATTCATCCTTACAACAGAATGTGGCTAGTTTCTGCTTGTGGGAGAAGAGAGACTCCAGTGATTGTCACCTTTTTCTAAGGTACAGGCAGCGTTGGGGCTAAACATAGACTTTTAACGGCTCTTTCTGAACGTCTTAAAATTATGCTCAAATTTCATAAGCCATCTGTCTTGGTAAAGTACCAAGATGGCTCTTCTATAGCAATTGTTACATGCTATTGATTATAGGCCTAATTAATGAATACCTGGTGGCATGAATTTCACCTTTATATCATCTGGGTGAGAATGACCAGTCAATGTTGATTCATTGAGGTGCATGGGAGGCATCCTTTTTCCACTAATAACTCACACATGCAGAACTTTAACACAATTTATATTAGAAAATACGCATTAGCCCCTTCAATGTAACCTGTTATGTGAGACACTTCTGTGGAATGCAAGAACATATGAATGACATAGCGCGAACTCTGTGGAGTTTATGAACCTTTTGAATTGGTTTTTGGCTGTGTAGGGATTATAAATCTACTCTGCAGTTTGAACTCTTTGCTCCTGTAATTTTCATTGCATGAGTTTGGTGTTTTTTAAGGAAGATTCAATTCAGATTTTCTGCCAGCTAAAGGCAAACCTGTGGTACTGCACAAATTAGGGATAAAAGAATCCAATTATTGTCCCTGTGCTGCAGTTGACTCTCTGCTGTTCTCTTTGCGGCATCAGGGCCTCTGCAGACACAACTGGGTGCCCTTTTGATGGTATGGTTTGACTTTATTTTATCTTTAAGAATGTTTTTTCCTCTGTTCCTTTTATCTCAGTCTCTTTCTTCCCCGTTTTCACCCTTGCTTTCACCCCCCTTGCTCTCTCCCTCTTCTATTCTTCCTTTTTCAAAAGTTTTTATTAAGTGGCACATGAACCCCACCATATTTTTAACATGAGATGACCTTTCAAGCCCAGGATGTTTGGATGGTTCAGAATTGGCTAAAAGGCATTTTCTCATTCTTGTATGACCTCTGTCAACAGCCGCCCTGAAAGTTAGTGACTATTAGATAATGTATAAAAAACCCTCTGATGTGCGTCAGCACTTACCCGGACAACAGAATCTCAAATTATTAAGAGTAGCAGAACCACTCAGCTTCACCGTTCTTATAAGGCTTGATTCTACACCCCTAAAGTGCTCAGCAATTTGCAAGACACAGTACTTCACAAAGTGATAGGTTGGAGCTGATGAGATATGGGGGAGCATGTCCATTTCTGTGAAGAGTCGAATTTTCAAAGTGGCCCCCACATGTGAGCATGTATGTTTGGCGTGTGCACCCACTCATATGCTCAGGATCCTACGTTTGTGCACTCAAAGTAGACGTACATAATGAAAGAGGTTAGTGAGATAAGTGCCCAATTTGTGTGTGCCAATGGGTGCATGGGGAAATTTAGATGCTGGTTTGAAGATTTGGCAATAACAGATTCCCATGCACTAGAATCCTGATATTTGTATAGTCAAATTACAAGTGCACCTTACAAGAGAAGTAATCATATGGTTTTCATCAATGTTTTCCAAATTATTCACTCAATGGAATTTAGGGATCAAAGTCTAATGCCACATTCTTCTTTTTTGAACACATATACAAGTAATTTCCTAATTTAGGTGAATGTCTGCACTTGATCTGGAAACTGCATTTATTCCAGATGCTGATCTTTGATCTTCATTACTGCTGGATCTGTCTGTACACATATTTTCTAGAGCTACATTTCTAGCAAATACTGTTGGTGTGTCAGACATGTCTCTACATAACTGCACGTTCCACTTATGTGATTTTAAGTTTACCAGGTATAATATACTCCTAGTCATTTCTAGTGGGGGGAAACCAGCTTGGATGCTGTGAATATTTTAAGGCTCTCCTTCTTCTTTTTAACGATTTAACAGCCCCCAGAAATCATCCGTCATGATCATCAAGTAGGCCTCTATCCTTTCTTCCCTCTTGCATTTATGGATCCCATTGTAGGATCACCAAGAGCTTTTCTGCAGGGCTTTTGCAATGCTGAAGATCTGTGCCCTAGGAAACAAAAAGCCCAACCAGAAGATTGTCAGAGCTCCCAGGTCAATGGGATCTTCCAAGGTGTATTTGTGATATGCTAGGGTTCTCAGAAAAGTCCTATAGAATTTGATAGGAATGAAACTATAGGTTTCTAAAAAATCTATAGGATTTAATAGTAAATGCTAATATTTCTGTAATTTTTTTAACCATCCTATAGAATAGGATTATAATACACCATTAAATTATATAGGATGGTTTAAAAATGTTATTACATTCTCTGGAACTTTACCTTTAAGGGAAATATGGAAGTTGGGGGTTAAGGATGGGGATATTGAGAGTCATGGGAATGGAGACAGTTAAAATTGCCAGTTGGGAGGGGCATAGGTTGATAGGAGAGGAGCTTAATGCTGAGGAGTTGGGAAGGAAGGATGGCAGTGGAAATTTGGGGAAGCAGCTATGGCAATGTTGAGAATCAGAATGGGGAGAAAAGAGAGGATTCTAATCCGAATGGATCCGAGTCTCTCAAAAGGTTCAGGTGTGGTTTGGGGATGATTAAGAGTTGAGACATATTGTTCCCCCCCCCCGCCAGTTGGCTGATTCCCACATTCCAAGCCATTTCTTTGTTATTCTTACAACAAGGCAACTGTCATTCACTAGGATGATATTAGTGATGTGATGGAGGGGCAGCTCAGAAGCCCCTTGTTAAAATTCTGCTACCAAAATGAAGGAAAACTGAGGATTATCTCTCCTACCACTGTCCTCTGCAATTAGTATATTTCCAGCAAATGCACTTGATCTAACTGCTTGCCAAGTTGTGTTGCCTCTCTCCTGAGTTTTGGGCATTTTTGTTTAGTTGGAAAAACAAATAGGTCCCTCATCTTTTTGCTCTTTCCCTCTGTGACACATACACTGATTTCCTTAAGGGTTAAAATCTTGTGGGAGCTCCTTATAATAAAGATTGCTCACTGGATCAACCCTCAACTGAAAGATCTGGGCTCAAAACAGTCTAGCTAACACAACCATGATGTGTCTACTAATTCTTGCAGCTTAATAAACACAGACTACATATGGCCCAGTAATACAACATATCAGCAACACAGCAATTATTTAGCAGTGGGGAAGGTATTTCATGACATATCAGACTCTTCAACTATAAGGAATCCCACATGCTGACTCTTTTGCCCTTGATAAGCTGGTATAGGAGTAGACTTCTGACTACACTGAGAAGTATGCCATGCAATTTGGTAAGGCCCCCTCTCTCACATCTTGTTTATATAATTTGCATTCCATTGCTGCCACATGTGTTGGGCCAAATTCATGCCTGATCTAATTCCACTGACTTCAAAGTTACACCAGTGTTCTGAAACATTCATATCCATAGTTTAGTATTAATGATGATTTATGGTTCACAGGCACCTTCCATCGAGGCTCTCAGAATACTTTAAAACATTAATGAACTAAGCCTCATAACACCACTGAGGTAGAGCTAGAGAAGTATTGCCCCTACAATATATATACGAGAAAAGTGAGGAAAAGAGAAATTGAGTGAGTTGACCAAGGTCATGCAATAATTTATGTGGCAGAACAGGAAGTATAACCCAGATCTTCTGAATTCCATTCCTATGCTTTAACAACTAGACAACACACTCTTAGTATACTGTAGTATTATAGGATAATAGGGGACAGTATAATACGCTACAGTATTATATATTTGCCAGTAATGCAAAAACTACATTTATAGAGCAGTGTGTAATCATTAATTGACTTATGAATCCCAACTCAACTAGTGGGTGCCACAAATTCAGTGCCCTGACAGCTACATTTTGCTTTCCAAAATCTCATTTAATTGAAACATAGTCTCAATTGAAAGATGTCTACAAACTTGTCTAGTATGCTACTTCCTTATTGACTTCACATCTGAGGAGGCTCCACAATAACATAAAATATTCCTTCTAAATTGAAATGAATTTCATGCACATTTATCTGACTTATGCTATCAGACACTAGACTAGAAAAACTTGTGTTTTTCCCCCACAAGGAATTCTTTTCTCCAAAACCTGCTTGCTTTTGTTATTCCACTGTCATAATCATGACTGAGGGTGTGGGTATTCATATTTTTGGGAAGGTAGTGGGTGGTACAAATATCTGTCTGGAGGCAGACATCAGCCCCTCTAATGTACTCTATAACTCACTTATCTTTAGCTCTGATCTGAGATGAGAAATTAGTCCTTTGTAAAGAGAGTCTAGGTTCCTGATGTGGCGCTTTTGCCTTTCTTTGTCCCATTATGTACTGGCAACTGTATATGCCCCCATTCAGTATACAACATATGCAGTTTCATAGTGCACAGATGGAATCCACTGATTTCCATTTTGCGACTCGCTATCATTCACCCCATTCAGATACTCTCGCCAATCTTGCTATACTAACTGCCATAATGTCCAGCAGGACTCTGGCTTGTGGGGCTTGGAGAACTGCTATGGTTTGTGCCATCATTCCCATCTGCAAGTGTACGGTAATATTTTATATAGCTACCAAGTGCTTTTATTGAATTTACTGGTTTTCTGTCACTTGTCAAGGAGCAATAGTGCTCCTTGAGTCTAGATTCTCTCATTTCCTGACTTCCTATATTTTCCCCTCTGATCACTTTCTTCACCCTTAACTTCAGCTTGACTCTCTCTGACCCAGGGACAACTTGGTGCCACCTGGCAGAGGGCATGGGGTGCATAGGCTTGTACAGGGATCCCTTGGGTTAGATATATGCATAATAGTTCACCAAAGGGTGGTATGTCAAGTCTCTACCGAGAACCAGTAGCCCACTTGTCATCGTAATCATTGCAAAATGTGTATGCAGGTAATATTTAAGAGTTGTGTCTCTATACTAATATAGGTTCTTAAGGTCTTGGAGTTGACAGGTCACCAGGAGGTGATGTACTTCAGAAAAATTCCTTTTACCTATCTCCCTGTCTGCCCGTTTGTGTATTGTATGTCTCACAATGTATGCCTATTTGCAAAGTTAGCCAAGGCTAAATAAGAGACTGTGAAGTCTACAAGAAAGGAAATCTACAGGATGAAACAAACAGTAGGAGGTGATCTGTTTATGAATAAAGACATACATCTGGTATATCTTGGGGTACAAGAAAACACACAGGATCCTTCACTTAGGAGGCAACTGACACTTGCTTGTCTCATTAAAAGAGTGTCACAGCCAACCTGGCTGTAAAGCATAGCAAGAATTTTGGGTAAGCAATATTCTAATGTCTGCTAGAGTATCTGCTTAATTAAGTTTAAGTAAGAATGCATGTTATAATTTTTTTATATGTTACCATTTGTTTCCAATACTTCTACTTGCTACTACTTGAATCTCTGTTTTGTTAAATAAACAAATACATTTATAGTGAAACTAACTATAAGTGCAGTGTGTTAAGTGGAACAGTGACCTGAGGCGGAACTGGTGAGCTGTGTTTCTTTGGAAGCAGTGAATCTGGAAACAGTGAATCTGTGAATACTGCAAGTGTCGTGTGGACCAGGTGGATGCTTGGAGGGCTCGAGGGTTGGGGTGTGCCAAACTGCAGAGTAACAGTGGGGTCTGAGATTCTTATAGGAGAGTGCTTGTGTTGCCAGTGGCGGGTGGAGCTGAGGAACTGACTGATAGCAGGCACAGACAAGGCTTCCTCGTGCTAAGGGCAGGCAGCAGTGAGGTGCCTCTCAACCCTGGGAAGTGACGCATATTGTCACTTGTACCATATTTCCCTGCAATTACTCCTCCCTGCCAATGGGAGCTGCTTTGGGCTGTGGTTACAAGAGCAGCCAGGCGGCCCCTGGCCCAGACTCCTGCTGCTCGCTTGCAGCCTGCATGGCACTCTGAGCTGTGGTGAGGGCAGGCTGAGGAGCAAGAGGATGCACTGGCCGCCTCAGTGCCTTGCCACCAGGGTAGGTGTGAGGCCAGTGGAGAGTGACAGGGTAGGGTTGAGGGCTGGGATGGGGCTCAGGGGGAACAGGGTCTAGTGACAATGGGCAGGGGTTGAAAGGATGGATAGGATGGGGTCAGAGGCTAAACTGGGTGGGATAGGAGCTGAACATGGCTAGCTGAATGGAGAGGGGGGCTAATGTGGAGGAGGGGCAGGACGAGGGACTTTGCCGTAACTCTCCCACCTAACGCTAGCCACCACCAGGCTCCCTCACTCACCCAGAGAACCCCCAGGCTGCTCTAGGCTCTACCCCCACCACCAACCCCTGGCTTTTCCATCCACACTCCACCACATCTCTCTCACCTTGTAGTGGTGCCCAGCCCAGATTCACTCCAGTACTCCAGCTCTCCCACTCCCAACAAAGCCTCATCCACAGGCCCATCCCATCCTGTAAAGACACCCCCTTAGATACATTCCACTATCCCCCGCCACGCTCCATCCTTCCCAGCAAGCTCCCTGCAGGCTCCTCCAGTTACTCCTGGCTCCTCCCCAAACCCAGGGAATACTGGCTGTCACCACTCCTGGGGACCTCATGAGGGGAATCAGTGAAGCATCATCACTGACTGGAAATGTCCCATACTGAGCTATATAAAACTGGCAGCTATGCTGCCCTCTAAAAATATTCCCAGTTCTGTTCTTTCTGTAGCCTTTGGTTCTTGCTTTTGATATAGGATCCTCTTGTGAGTCTAGTGGCATCAAACTTATATTGTACAGTGCCTGATGAGAATGTAAAGGTGGCAGGATCTTGTATATCAAAACAATTGGCTGTGCCTCGCTGACAACGTACAGTTTACTGAAACTGCAATAAAAAGAGTTTTAAAACATCCAGGCAGCAACCAATCAAAAATATAGGTATAATAAGGCTCTGTTTGTTGAGGAAATGCTCAAATCTGAGAGTGCCAGAAGGCCTGTAGGTAGATGAACCCTGGGAACTTCCCATATCCACAGGTAAATTACCAGTGTAAAGACCAGCTTCTTATCAATAGTCAGACGTTTGCAGGAAGACATGACATTTAGCCTGCTCAATCTGCCTCTGGATCAATGGCTACTACTATCTTATTTACCTTGTTCCCAAAACAACCAGAATTACATCACAGGTGAAATGGTGGCCACCAATCATTTAGAGCTGATAGCAGATAGGTGTGTGTGTGTGTGTTTAGGATTCCAACAGATACCATAATGGGCATTTAAATTCACATGTCTAATGTAGTGTGTAACGTATCTACTGTGCAAAGGTATTTTGTTTCCGCTCTACAGTATCTCCTAACTCTTTCTTCTTTTCCAGACCTTGAAACTCCTTTTATATTCAAAGTCAATGTGCAGTGACAGTGAGTTGTCGGTTATGTTATAATCCTTAAATGTTGAGATGTGTCCCCTTTCTAGTTATGTTGGCCACTTGCTTTAGATTCTTTCTACAGTGGAGTTTTTTTTCTCCCAGATGAATAGATGCGTTCTGCTTCCTTTCAAACTGTTTTAGATCAATATGAATTACACATTCTTTCATTTCTTCTCGTTTTATTCAGTGCTGTGTCTTAATTGTAGAGATTTGCATTTTCCGTAGAAGAAATCAAAACTCCGGAGGAGGTGTTTTTCTTCTTTATAATGAGTTTATACAGCCCAGAGAAGATTTACTGAAATATCTGGTACATTTCTTTGGGAACACTTAACTATGCTGTTGACAAAGACCAAGTGCTTTCTTTGTTTGCACCATGCACCTTTCTTCAAACCTTCCGGTACTCACTTATCTAAACTCAGCATAGATGAAGCCAGCTTCCTTTCATAGTTCCTGTAATTTCCTAAACGACTGGAGCTTATTCTTTATGCCAGCAATCGTGTTTAGAACCTATGTTTGTAAACGTTACATTACAACTATTCTGTTTGGAGACCACCCTCATTAAAGGAGATGAGTAGCTTTGTGGATTAGAGCAGGGGTTCTCATACGTTTTCATAGCCTGAACCACATTAAATAGAGATCAATTCCTCTCCCATTCGCAACTGCACAGATTTACCCTTCCCTTTAGTAATTCTAGAGCAGCCCAGAGGCAACTACAGCAATTCCTTACAAAACATTAGGGAAGTATTTAATTTATTTAGACTCTTTTGATGTGACTCAGCAGCTGAAAATGTGAGATCCAGCACCATGGGGCCAGCCAGCCTTCTACAAACCACCAGCAAATGCTCAGTGGCTCACCAGTGGTGCACGGATGAGTTTGAGAACCTTTGTGCTAGAGACTTATATATCTCTACGGACTATCTCAGATGGAAAGGAGATATAATCGCGTCTCAATTTGGAGGAATGATACACTGGCACTGGAGAATTTTTCTTGGAGCTAATCCTCCTACTCTTCAGCCTAAAGGTCCATGTTATGTCTAACCACCGAATCAGTATGAAGAATGTGAAGATGGAGAAGAGAGGACTAAACCGTGGCAAAAATACCTTGTCCTATTGTAGAATGTACCTTTTTGTAAAGATCAGACAATACTGGCCAATCTTCAGCTGTGCTGAAAACTCTCGAAAGTCAAGGTCCCAAATAACAAAAATCTCTTTAAACCATACCCTTGCAGTATTTTGGCTGTGCAAATGTATGGATATAAGAGAGACTATCCACTCGTAGTATTTACATACATGGGTTAGTTACATTTTTAGAAGCTAAAGAGATATTTATTCACTTCTATTTTTGTTTATACACACACACCAAAGCAGTTGATAGTTTGTGGGCACATTAAGCCTAATGACACAGCTAAATATCCATATAGGATGTCTTTGAAACAAGTAGTTTGTGTCTAAACACTACAACAACCTTGCAGCTCATCAAAGGATAGACTGTTTTTCCTACCAAAAAAATTGTTTTCCTGTAAATCTTTTTCTAAAACAATTACATTTCCTTAATTTCTATTCTCTGCAAATTGGAGTATATGGGCCCGATTCTCATTTATACTAAGGCTACTTTACACTGCTTCGGCTGTATAAAAGCACCTTAAAATGGATGCAAATTATACCGCTTTAAGACCACTGTACACAGCCTGAGTGGTGTAAAGGGGCTTTGGTGTAAATGAAAATCTGGCATATATTGTGTAGGGAGCCCTGGCGGCAAAAAAGCACAGATCACATAGTCTTAATTGAAATCTGATTCAACAATTGTCATTGTCTCAGAATTGTCTATGGAATGGATCATCTCATCCGCTCTACTTTTTGCAGTGCAGGGTCAGAAAGAAGCAGAGGAGCTCAGTTCACCATTTCCCTGAACCTTGTGTAGTCAGTGACACCAGTGAAAAGTGGGTGGTAAACACTACTGTTCTGATTTGGTGCCATTTTACACCCATTTTTCACTGTGGTCTGGTGTAAATAACTACACAAGGGACAGACTGACAGTGAATCTAGCCCATGGATGTTATGCTTCCATGGGGAATGAGATGCCATAGAAATAACAAAAGGGTCCAGTTCCTCCATCTGAATGTCACTGTTTACAGTGGATGCCATGAAATCGTAGGGTTTTCAAGACCTGACCCAAAGCCTATTGAAATCACTGAGAGCCTTTCCATTGACTCCAATGTGCCTTGCATCAAGCCCTCATTGCAGATGTCACAGAGATTCGTAACCCTGCCAAAGTTCAGGAATATTAGGATACAGGTTTTTTTTTTTTTTTTTTAAATTCAGGTTTATTTGCAACTGTGGGGTTATTTTGGAGAAGTAAGGAGGCTGGTCTGTGTAGCAGACTGCACATTAATCTGAAGTCTTTGTGTTATGGAGTCAACATACATAGATTTCCAGCTGTTGTAATGCTCCAAAAGGCTGCAGATTTTTTTCTTCTGGATCTTTCACAATGTTGCTAATACTGCAAGTGCATTCCTTAAACACAGGCACTTTTATCCTGTACTCTTTCTAGCCCATATGCAGTATTTATAATCATGTACCTATCACTGTAATTTCACCATTGGTGGAATAGCTGGTTCCTTCCCCCACCTGCAGGGCTGGAGTAGCCCCCACAGCATAGGGGCTGGAACTAAGGGTGCTGGGGGGTGCTGACATACCCCGTAGCTTGAAGTGATTTCCATTACATACAGCGTTTACAGTTTGGTTCAATGGCTTTCAGCACCCCCACTATAAAAATTGTGGGGCAGGGGGCCTGGAACAGTGTGGTCCCCAAAAAAAAAAAAAAAAAAGACAGGTCTTGTTTAAATTGGTTTCTATAACAATGTAATAGCATCTATAGAAATTACTATATACTTTTGGGGGAGGTCTAGGTTGGATATTAGGAAACACTACTTCACTAGGAGGGTGGTGAAGCACTGGAATGTGTTACCTAGGGAGGTGGTGGAATCTCCTTCCTTGGAGGTTTTTAAGGCCCGGCTTGACAAAGCCCTGGCTGGGATGATTTAGTTGGGGATTGGTCCTGCTTTGAGCAGGGGGTTGGACTAGATGACCTCCTGAGGTCCCTTCCAACCCTGATATTCTATGATTCTACTGTAAAAACCCATAGGGCTTGATTTTCCATTGTCTTGCGCCTTGTGTTGTCATCTACACCTGAGCAAAGTGAGTGTAAAGTATGGCATTTATAAAAATGTTGACCATAGAATGAATAGAGACTATCCTTTCTATGGGTTTTCTTTTTAACCATCCTATAGAATTCTATAGCAGGAATATACTTTTCTGTTAAATTTTGTAGGGTTGTCATAGAAACTGATGGAAGGTTTGTCATTTTCTATTAAATTGTACAGACCTTCTCCAAAGGGGGTATGGCTTTGCACAGGTATTAGCACTGGAAATGGTCATATGGCTAACTTGAAAGTTCTCTGTGGGTCTTTCTACTTGCACCATGCAACTCAGGTGACCTGTAGCACAATGCAAATAGCAAGTTAGAAATAAGAAATACTCAAAGCAATAGCCATCATAAATAGTTTGCAATATATAAGGCCTGGTCTACACTACGGGATTAATTCGGATTTAGCAGCGTTAATTCGAATTAACCCTTCACCCGTCCACACTACAGAGCCATTTAGTTCGAATTAAAGGGCGCTTTAAATCGATTTCTGTACTCCACCTCGACGAGCGGAGTAGCGCCAAAATCGATTTTGTTAATTCGAATTAGGGTTAGTGTGGCCGCACACCACCGAATTAATGTGGTTAAAATAAATGGGGTAGTGTGGCCGCACACCACCAAATTAATGTGGTTAAAAACCGAATTAATGTGCTTAGTGTGGCCGCGCACAATCGAATTTATACAACCTGTTTCCCAAATTCGAATTATCTAAATTCGGATTAATCCCGTAGTGTAGACATACCCCCAGAGACTGAATTATGTTTGCATAAAATATTTGTTATTTAAAATAAATCAACAACCAAATCTGTAAAAATTGATTCCTATTCACAGATAATTCATGAACAGAAAAAGGGGCTAAATTAATCTAATATATTATTTGCTGCATATAGCTTTCTCAGATCTTTTTATGACCATAGAATAATAGCCAGGACATTTTTAAACGTAATTATATTGTTTCATATCATTCTATTTTTATCTCTTCCTTTTTTGTTAAATGGAGTCCCATACAAAGATATATTATAAATGATCTTAAACTCTCATTATTTCCCTTGGTAATGTAAAATTAAGTTATGTGACAGAAAAGTCTGTTTAATTTGTGATGGAAAAGTCTGTTTAACTTTAGGCAGGCAGCCAATTTATGAGTTTTAAACTATGTTGTCAAGGCAACATTTTTTTATTCTCATGAGAATGTTCATACTGAAATTATACATACTTGTCTAAAAACAATAATACTAAAATAAGTTTAATAGTATTTAACTTAGAGATACAAAGTTGGCTAACATACACTTGCATATTTTGTTTTCATAACATTTTAAAGTTATTAAGCTTATGCTATGTGGCTAATATTAGATGAAACAATATAAAGGGGAAAATTAATTTAATTAATTTTAATGTGTTGCTACTGGTAGATAACTTAAAAACAGATGAGACTACATAGCTTTGAAGTACTAAATTCATTAATAGCATCTTCTATATGTCAGTAGTCCATTAAAACACAGTATACAAATAAGTATTCAGCATATTGCAAAGGTCTGTTGTATGAGTCCAATGCTACTCCCACTGAAATAGTGGCAAAATTACCATTGACTCTAAAGAGAACAGATTTGGCCATTTCAAGACAACTTTTGTACTGTATGTTTATGTAAAATGGGCCTGATTGTAGTGTGAAAACAATCCCAGTACTGTAATGCTATTAATTTCAGTGGAGTTATTCCTGATTTACACCAATGTAAGAGAAGAGACTCCACCCGAATATAACTAGTCTTACTGACTTTAATTTTTGCCATTCTACATAGTGCCTGCTAATAATGTATATTAATTAAATACTTCCATAGTGGTATGGTTTCCTTCGTACAAGGGATGCTACAAATAATTCTGCAAATTTAAAAGCTAAGACACTCATAAGAGGTTTTGAGTCATCCAGAACAGCAGGGATTGCTCAGATTTTAAATAGGAAACTATGATTATGGGCCAGATTTTTCCTGGTGAGCCATGTACACACACCAGAAAATCTATCAGTAGCAGTTTGAGCCTATGGTTGAAACTGGCAACCCTAATTCTGTTTCCTCCATAAAGACACACAGAAACCATATGGCAAGTCACCTGTGAGTGACTACATGGAAAGATATAATGGGACAGCCACAGAGAAAGTGGTGTGATCTACATATAAATTCAAGGACATATACAAAGATGACTAGACCAGCAATGATGTCTATGTGTGGTTTCGTCCAAAAACTTATTCCTACTCTTAGTGGTAATAGAATGCCCCAGGAAAGGATGGTGCACAGGGCTATTCTCAGGGGAAATAAGGAAATCGCATACTAATGCTGCTTACAGAGTATGCATAATATGTAGTGCGTGCCCTTTTAAGAAATGGGGAAGGATATTTCACTTTCCTCATCTGAATGTGGCCTTATGGGTGCTATTCAGCAAAAATTCAGAAATCTGTGATTTTGTTGTTCCAGGATCAACCTGTCCTCCGGAAGGCAAAATTTCCTCCCCTTCTTGTGCATTGTGATAACAATGGAAAGGTTGAGCTCTGCAGAGCATGTATCGGCGAGAGTCTCTTCAAGGCTCTGTATGGGCTCAATCTCGCACCCATTTGAAGTCCATGGAAGTGTTGCCTGTGAGTTCCCAGGAACAGGATCATACCTTATATGAACAGCTGACAGGGGACAGTGGGGGAACCACTAAGGCTTTCCTTGGTTATACAGGTCAGTTTTGGGCCTTTTGGCATTAGATATTTATGTTATATCTGATTTTATGCTGAACTTCCATAGGTTTATTTGTGCAAAAATCTGTGTATGTGTTTCAGCTGTATGTTGCCCTCTGACATTAAAATGATACAGAGCCGGGTCTCTGCAAAACTTGCATGAACTACATATGCATACCTCGTGTGTATTAGTTATGAACACAATGGAGTGATTATTTTTCAACAAATGATTTGCAAATGTTTTCTTGTTGGCAAATTGTTCACAAAGAGTCTGTGATATAAACAAACTAGGGAAATACATCCTAGATGGAGCTACTATAAGGTGGGTGCATAACTGGTTGGAAAATTGTTCCCAGAGAGTAATCATCAGTGGTTCACAGTCATGCTGGAAAGGCATAATGAGTGGGGTCCCACAGGGATCGGTTCTGGGTCCGGTTCTGTTCAATATCTTCCTCAATGATTTAGATAATGGCATAGAGAGTACATGTATAAAGTTTGCGGACGATACCAAGCTGGGAGGGGTTGCAAGTGCTTTGGAGGATAGGATTAAAATTCAAAATGATCTGGACAAACTGCAGAAATGGTCTGAAGTAAATAGGATGAAATTCAATAAGGACAAATGCAAAGTACTGCACTTAGGAAGGAACAATCAGTTGCACACATACAAAATAGGAACTGATTGCCTAGGAAGGAGTACTGCAGAAAGGGATCTGGGGATCATAGTGGATCACAAGCTAAATATGGGTCAACAGTGTAGCACTGTTGCAAAAAAAAGCAAACATCATTCTGGGATCTATTAGCAGGAGTATTGTAAACAAGATGCGAAAAGTAATTCTTCCGCTCTACTCCGCGCTGATTAGGCCTGAACTGGAGTAATGTGTCCAGTTCTGGATGCCACATTTCAGGAAAGATGTGGACAAATTGGAGAAAGTCCAGAGAAAAGCAACAAAAATGATTAAAGGTCTAGAAAACATGGCCTATAAGGGGACATTGAAAAAATTGGGTTTGTTAGTTTAGAAGAGAAGACTGAGAGGGGACATGATAAAAGTTTTCAAGTACATAAAAAGTTGTTACAAGGAGGAGGGAGAAAAATTGTTCTTCTTAACCTCTGAGGATAGGACAAGAAGCAATGGGCTTAAATTGCAGCAAGGGTGGTTTAGGTTGGACATTAGGAAAAACTTCCTAACTGTCAGAGTGGTTAAGCACTGGAATAAATTGCCTAGGGAGGTTGTGGAATCTTCATCATTGGGGATTTTTAAGAGCAGGTTGGACAAACACCTGTCAGGGATGGTCTAGATAATTCTTAGTCCTGGAGGGCAGGGGACTAGACTAGATGACCTCTCAAGGTCCCTTCCAATTCTATGATTCTATGATTGTTACATTTATTCACTGTTCAAAACCATTAGTGAATTTCCTCAACAAATAATTCTAGATCTGTAGATTGTTCATAAACACTTGACTGTGACTATTCAAAAATGGCATTGTATTGATTAGTTAATCATGTGGTATTGATTCAGTTCCTTTATCGGGTGAATTAAGCTGCCAATTCAGTAAAGCACTTAGGGTAGGCCTCAAAGCCCTTAAGCATGTGTTTAACTTCTTCCCTATACAGCAAAACACTTCATCACATTCTTAACATTAAGCACATGTTGAAGTGCTTTGCTGAATCAGGGCCTAAATCTCTAACTGACCTAGAGTGAATTGTGAATCTGACTGTTGATTGTACAATTCAAAATGTGTCTTCAAAGAATATTTGAGTGTAAACTGAACTTTTCATGGTTATTCCTGCTAGTAAATAATTCTCAAGTGCTCAAATGTTTCTAAAAAGTGAACACACAAAACTTGCAAAGAGAGTCAAATAGAAATTTACTTTTGAATTCACATGAATATTCATAAATAATTTTCTCCATTAGTCACTCAGCTGCAGTCAGTAATATATGATTTTCTGTAAATAGATTACGTCTCTCTCTCCCGTTTTCTAGATTCCATGAATAATAAATGCACTTTTAAAAAATTTGTCTTCTCTCTCTGTTTGAACCTTCTTACCAAGAGACAGGGAGACAGTAATATAAAATGGAGACACATTGTACCAAATCCCATTAACACTAAAACCCTGCTTTCTGCACTGATACTTGATATACAGTATTAAATTTGGATACATCTGAATGCCTTCTTATGCCAATAAAGAGACTTTCACTGACAAAATTGAGATAGACTCACAGAAAGTAGAGACTGAAAAGACCTGTTAAATCATGGGGTATCCTGCTGCTAGTGTAGTATGTTCCTTAATGTTGATACGATGGGCCAGATTTGCAGGTGGTGTGAATCAGCAAAGCTATGCTAATTCATAGCAGTTGAGGATCTGTGATTATATTTGATTATGTAACTTATGGTAAAGTAATATTTGCTGTATTCATGAATTTGAAAAAACTATTTCAAATATACAGTGATTATTTCTCTCAACAAATAAGTGTCACCTCTTCCCAGGAGCGGTTGGATAGGAGCATAAAAATAATTGAATGTGAATATGTGTCCAGCTTGTGCTCCAGTGAATGTATATGGTATTTTCCAGGGAGAAGAGGAGAGAGGGAGCTTCCTTGAAGCTTTACTTAAAGCACCTTCACACGTTATAACTGACAATTTCTCACAAAATCCAGGGACTGTATGTCTCATACCTGTACTGTAGACGCCACTGATCTCATCTGAGTTTTCTTCACCAATCAAGCATGGTAAGTCCTAGTTTCACTGAGCACTTTGTGTGTGTGTGTTTGTCATGTTTTGTCCATTATGAAAACAAATGGGTCTATTTAAGTAGGAATTGCATGTATTCTGGAAGCCACTTCACATGCAAAATTCCCACTGAGTTCAATGGGAGTTGCACAGGCGAGGGGCTGCAAGACCAGGCCCTTAATGAGATCTTGAGATAACCATTACTGTTACAAAAAATACACAGCTACACAGTATTCTTCAATGCTGATTCTGTGTGACTAGTAGATGACCTTTGAAAGACTAGACCTTACTCTTTTGACCTAAATTTGACTTGACTTGGAAAGTTTGGCCAGTGGTAATTAGTAATTATTTCCATTTGATATACATATTATATCCCGTGAGCTGCAGCCACATCCATCTCTCTCATCATGTGAAGAATCAGGACAAATATACCATTAGTAAAGGCCGAATGTATATTGCCATATAGCAACACAGTATTCTGAATGAATGACCTGAACAAGAGGTTTGCACAGAGACATTAAAGACATAAGAATCTTAATACAGCAACACATCCAGAAAGTTAGGATACAAATGATAAATATGATATGATCATATACCATACATAACACATACATGATGCAGAGGTGGCTATGGAAAATACTCACTTTTTCACTTGATTCTGCTTCCTTTTGGCTTGTGCACCCCATTGGTGCATAGCAGGGAAATAGGTACTTGTGTGTAGTGGAAAAAATTACACTGACTAATAAACACGAGCATTTTACTTAGAAAAACTGTCACAAACTATTGCTGAATGAAATTGACAAACAACCAATACAAATAGTGCATCAAACATGTTATGAACCTAGGATGAAGTCCTGGCCCATTGAAGTCAATGGGAGTTTTGCCATTCACTTCAAGGGGCCCAGGATTTCACCCCTCGTTTCAATATTTGTGATTCATAAACTGGTTAGTGTAAAATTGGAATGTGATGCATTAAACAAAGCATCCTATTCCCTCATGCAATTGTGTTTTAACTAATACAGTATATCACAAGTATAATACAACATTTGACAGAGGTTTAGGAGGAAATTGACAAATGTTTTCCAATGTATAGGAAAATGTCAATGATCAAAAATTCTATTATTAATTAATTGACTTAGTGTAATACATTTTATATAGGCTATAAGGTAAGCCTGTACTGGCATTTTATAAGTCGCATATTATTTTTAAACATAAATATCTATTACCCTACAGTAGAAAAAAGGTTTTTGGATTTTGTTGAAGATTATTTTTATGTAAGAAAAGCCATGTAATGTATGACATCAAACCTATTGTTGAATATGAATAACCTTGTGTACTTTAATGTTAAATATTAAGCATCAAATCAAGTAATTGTATTAAATTCTGTTACTAGTATGTTGCTGGGGAAAATATTGCTAAATTTAAGCCAAAGTTGCTGGTTAGCCACATGATTTTTTTTTTAATTATCCAATTCAGATGTATTATACATTTGTGTCATTTTCATTACTTATAGTCTACCACCTATCAAGTTTCAGGTAATGGACCTGTATTCTTGCATTTACTGGCTTTACAAAGATGAAAACAATGAAGTATGTAAAATAATCTAATTTGAAATATGAGTTAAATGCTACTGAAAACTTAAGGGATTTTATGTATTTATAAATGATACCACTATCAAGTGGTTGTTATATATGATTTTATATATACATATTGTACATATGAATAGGTGTGTATATATATATATATATTATGATAGGTAAATACTGACAGCATGAATAATATTTGACCTTTTAAAATCAATTTTAAATACTCTACTGGTAACTGACATATGTATATTGTGCTTACTACAAATCATTTGATCAGAAAATTTGCATTTTTTTGTTCAAAAGCTCCAAAGCACAAGCAGTTAATTTATTTACCATAAGCTATTATCTTCTATATTATGTTCTGATGACACAAAATTTAATTTTGTATAAAATATTTTCTGAAGGGTCAAGCTCAAGCAGACTCACTAAAACTAATATACACCAATTGAAAACCTAAACAACGAATGAATTTCTCCTCATTCCCCTTTTTTTATTTGTGGCATTTTATAATAGCTTTTTCTTTTGGGAAAACTATAATTGCCTGTTAAGTTTTGACTCACGAATGTTAATGCTTATCTGCTAGTTAAATTACATTCTTCATTAGATTAACATATGTCAGCTGCCTACTGGAATCCTAACATTCTGCCCACCTGTGATGTCATAGTAAGGAGGGGCTTTTCCTCTGCAGACTCCTCCCTCGGTATCTCCTTCATCACCATGGCAACAGCCTTATCTGCCGCCCTAGAGCCTTTCCCCTACAACAGTGAAATCAACAATGGCTTGTGTCAGGAGGAATCTTTGTTACTGGTTACAAAAAATACACCCCAGAACAATCCAGTAATTAAATGACGGTGTTACGCTGGAAGTAAAAGTATGTTGTTGTTGAAAATAAAATACACACATACTGTTAAAAACAAAATACCAAAACCAAACAAGCAAACAAAAAAACCCCCAAAACTTAATTGATAACAGAGTTGGGGCCCCGTCCTGCAGCTTTTACTCATATGAATCACTCCATTGACGTCAATAGGACTACAAACTGCCTTGCTTTTGTGAGGCCTCGCGGGAGTACATCAGCAGGAGTGAAGGAAGTTGAGAATCTCACAGAACTTGGCCCTCATACGAGTAATATCTGGAGGATCAGGCCCTTAATTTCTTCACCACTAGTTAACTGTAGTTATCTGCAACTTTACAGCTGAAATATACATGCTTTCTACTCAAATCAGATTATAGACAAAAAGAAATCAGACTGTTATGAAGATTTACAGCTTACGTAAAATGAAAGTTAAATTCTCCTTTAAATACTCTAAATTTAAGGGCAAAATTCTCCTCTTGGATCTACATTGTAGATCGTGAGTCTCTGATACTCTGCTCTCCCTGTATGTATAGAACTTCTGTAAGTATCAGTGAATGTCTGAGGGTGTAGGGAGAGAAGAGTAGTGGAGCTTGATTAGACTTTTCTTACACTCACAAAACTCCATTGAAGTCCATGGGAGTTTGGGGTGTACAAAGACTGAAGGATCTGGCTCCATGACTTCAGAATTTTGCCCTAAGCTTACATACATTTCATTAACTAAGAGTCTATTGAATGTATTTCTTAACTACAGTACAGTATAATAAGAATGATTTAAAATAGCATTGTATACTGTGTCCTAAGAAGGATACTATTTATTGATACCAAACAATGTGATGTAATTTTTATATCACAAATACCGTATAATCATTCACAGCTCAAAAACATGTGCATAATATTGCAATTTTAAAACAATGTTTATGAAAAACCAAGGTCAAATTTAACTTATTTGTGCAACGCATTGCAGTTAACCTAGAGAGAGTTCTTTGCATGCTGCAAGAAGTTCTCATACCATAAGTGTCATAAAACATAGGCATGCTCAATTTGTAATTCCTTTGATATCCAAAGAACTGCAAAAGGCATTGTAAAGTTTACTTCAGATTAGGATAGTCTCTCTTATTTGGTGAGAAGAGAGTTCTAAGTGCTAAGCATATCAAAGGTTCTTGTCCAAACATTTATTTATTCACGATTCATTCGATATGTTACAAATCCATGAAAATATTTTCTTTAATATGTGGAGCTACTATTTAGCTAGCATTAGTAACATGCTGTTTGACTTTCAGAAACCTAATCCTTTTGTGTTGAATGCTATAGAGAAGTAGTTTATTAGCTAAAAAAGGATGCATCAGAAAGCATGCAGTGCTTTTTATTTCTTGCACAGTAGAAACCCACCAAAGCAAAGGTCAGGTCACTTTTTTGAAGACAGAGCCACTTTTTCTTCAAGGTTTCACCTACTGCCTGAAAAGAGTCATGATACTCACATTAGTGCCTGCTATCAACTTTTTAAAAAAATAGCCCTGTGAATGGCTGATATCATACACCACATATCTCATCACTTTAAAAGTGTGGCTATAGTCAGAATAGAAACTCAGTAAAAATGACATCTTAGGATACTGTATTGCTTTTCCTTCAGTGACTTTCATCTCACATTTGCTATGTTTGGAAGTCAAAACACAATTGAACTGCAACCCCACAAGAGCGTGGGTGAACCATGTTGATTTATTTCTGACTGGTACACTCATGACATACAATAAAGATTCTGGAATCAGAACTTAGCTTTGCAACATATTTGATGATAGGAGAGGCAGAGGCAGAGCAGAATACAGCATCTGTAGTTCCCAGTGATTTCAATGGAGGGAGATGCAGGTGCTCAATACCTCTGAAAATCTGGCCACATATTTAGGTGCTTAAATATGGATTTCAGTGCCTAATGTTAGGTGTCCACGTTTAAATGTTTTGGCCACTTCAGGGTACTCTTGTATATACTTGAAATTTTGCCTGTCTGTAAATTTTTGGCATCAGTACCTCTGGCAGCTTGCATGAGCGAGTTTGATTATGTCTTGTGGGACACAATCAATTAAGGCAAGTTTCCGTAGTGTAGTGGTTATCACGTTCGCCTAACACGCGAAAGGTCCCCGGTTCGAAACCGGGCGGAAACAGTTTTGGGGGGGGGGGGATAGCTCAGTGGGTTGAGCGTTGGCCTGTTAAACCCAGGGTTGTGAGTTCAATCCTTGAGGGGGCCACTTGGGAATCTGGGGCAAAATCAGTACTTGGTCCTGCTAGTGAAGGCAGGGGGCTGGACTCGATGACCTTTCAAGGTCCCTTCCAGTTCTAGGAGATGGGATTATCTCCATTAATATTTAATATTTCCCCCTTTCCTGTAGAAAGGAGAGGGAAAACAAATCCAGTCTTTGTATCTAGGGCACAGAAATGGTTAATACACTGCCGTTAGTTAGCTATAATTGAAATGATAATCTGTTGGGTTCTAATTACAATATTTTAAACACAGAGATTACTATATACATAATCATGCAAGAACTGCTTTAAAATGTGTATTTATTTATTTGGCTGCCTCCATTGTTAAGTTGTTCTCCATTGTTAAGTGTTATTTCTTAGCAATATTGGATTGCTGTACATATTGTCTGTTACTGTAGCTTGGTGTTGAGCACTATAGTTCTTCTGGAACAGGTAATTTTACACTTGCAAGCTCCTCATAATGAACAGTTCATCATAACTCAGAGACCTGGGGTAAATTATTTTCTTATATATGCATCATTTTGATCACTGAGTGAATGAGTTTCACAAATACCTCTTTTGTCAGCAATGTGCAGATTTAAACAATTATGATGCACAGCATGCAAACCTGCATATAAAGCAAGGATACTGTCTTGAGTGAATTGGTGCAGGGAAAAGATATGATTTGCTTTCATACAATATACTGTAGCAGTAAAACTGAGGAGTATATCAGTGTTTTGTTGTCTGGTACAATTAAGACTAAACCACTCCTTTTTAGGAAATATCTCCAAAACAAGATAAACAATACAATAGAGTATTTCCACAGCACTTTGAATATTGTAATAGGGTCAGCTAAAAACTTGCTAACGATTTCTGCAGGTTCTCCCAGGATGAGAGAATGGATGGTAATAGACATTTCCACAGGAGTGTGCAGATTTTGCAAACCCACTCTGTAGGGAAATACACTGGTTTAGCAGCTGGTGTTTCTGAATAGCGCCAAATTAAATTCAGTACAAGTCACACTACTTCCAAAGAATGTGAAACTTGTTAATGAGGATTTAATTAAGCTACTGTAAAAGAATATTAATTTAAGGTTCAGGACAGCATGAGCATTTTTTAGTGAGTGAAAACATATAATTTAGCAACTTTGTTCACGTTGTATAAAACTTCTTTCCAGCATTTAATATTTGAGCACATGATCATTTTCTGCTACAGATCATTTGTGAGGCCTGAGAGCCTGGGACAGCTGTATGATTCTTACAGATACATGACCATCTCGTAAAGGCCTTACCGTTTGTGAGAAGACAGTGAAATTTATAAATTGATTTGTTTGAAATTTGAAAAAAAAATTGTGTCTAAAGAGCTTATGATCAGTTCATTGCAAATATCTGATAGTCTAACTTCAACAAAGCCTGAACTTTTTTGTCTACTCCCCAATTGGATGTTGAATGTAACACAGTAAGAACTTTAATCTAATATGGGCTTTGAAATTCACTTATGGCAAATATTGAAGCATTTGAGCTTAAAATTCACCTTTTTCATGAATATTCATGCTGTTAAAATTGGAGTGTGAGAATTTTCATAAAAATGAGCATGAGAGAGTTGTTAGCATGGTCAAATTGACATTTATTTTCAAAGTCAACAAGTGTTCATAGACATTTTCCACACTATTGTCTATGTTCTAATACATACACACACATAGCCAGCATTGTGTTAGACCTGTGCAATTCCATTTGAAGTCAGGGAGGCTTTACCAGTCTATTTGAGAGAAGTATTTGGTCCAGAGTGAATGGTGTAGGGAGGTAGTTTTATATTTTTCTAGTGTAACTGTGTGCTGTTTCATTGATATATTAGGAATATTCACAACCTGCCTGTGTCCATACACCCTAAACTCATTTCTTGTGCAACAGCTATAATCTAAAGCAGTTTCACTAAGGTAAAGTACAGACATAGCCAATACAAGCACATATAATACCTGCCTAGCAATTTCTTACAGCATTTTTCCTTGCCTATTGAGGAGAAAAGAAATAACTTTCTTCCCTTACTTGTGAAGATAAATGTGAAAGGAGTGATCAACCATACGGTACTCTTCAAACAGTGCCACTGCATTAAAATGTAATGGCCCCATAGGACAAAGTGCCAATGTTTTTGGGGTCCCAAGGGAGCTAAAAAAAATTAACTGGCATTTTGGATTCACTTCTCTGAGGATGTAGTCCCCCTGGCTGCATTTAAACACCAAAAATGTTTTTGTCTTAAACTGAAAAAGCATGTTTGTGTATCGGCAATGCTAGAAACATACTTTCTCATTCCAAAATGAAGTTTTAAAGGCACTAGAAGGGGCTACAGGTACTCGTTCCTTATAAAGACTGAATCCAAAATGTCTGGTGGTGAATGCCTGCATTCATTGTCAGACTTTTTGTATTGAAAAAGCGATGCTCTGTATTTTATAAATTCATTGGCCTATAGTGAGGCTTAGGCTACATCCTCACTACGGGGGGGGCGGGGGGTCGATTTAAGATATGCAAATTCAGCTACGCAAATAGCGTAGCTGAATTAGACGTATTGGAGCCGATTTACCCCGCTGTGAGGACGGCGGCAAATCGACCTCCGCGGCTCCCCCGTCGATGGCGCTTACTCCTACCTTCGCTGGTGGAGTAGAAGCGTCGATTCGGGGATCGATTGTCGCGTCCCGACGAGACGCGATAATTCAATCCCCGAGAGAGCGATTTCTACCCGCTGATTCAGGCGGGTAGTGTAGACCTGCCCTTAGAGTTGCTGTCTGACATTTGAAGACATCCATGAATCACCACAGGGACAGAACTGGAGGCTTCCAGCACCCAAAGTACTTACCTCTACTATTTGAGATAAAGTAGCAACTCCATTGCTAGCAGCAGTTGCAGACTCTTAACTTCTGTGTGGCTCAGCCACTAGAGAAGGATGTATGAATATTTTGGTTACTTCAGTCTCCACGTCCACTCAATGCTTGATTTCTCTGAGTTGCTTATTTTGGTAGCGGTGGGTTGTAAGTAGAGAGGACAGAAGATGACAGTACCTTTTGCAACAACTTTTGAAATTTTGTTTTGTTCAACACTGGAATGATAACAGCCTTTTAAATATTTTTGAATGCTCGGAGAGTAATTAACCATTGGACTAATTTACCAAGGGTTGTGGTGGATTTTTCCATCACTGACAATTTTAAAATCAAGACTGGATTATTTTTAAAAAAGATGCCCTCGGAATTATTTTGGGGAAGTTCTGTGGTCTGGGTTATACAGAAGTTCACAATGGTCCCTTCTGGCCCATTTCTTTTCACAACATGGACTTGTGTTGAAATTGCTGTATTCAAATTGAAAACCCAAATATTTTGATTAAGGTCTCTCTCTCTCTAATCAGAAGTGACCAGAGAGCCCTGGATCTCAGAAAACTTCTGGACAAAAACTTCGTGGAAACAATTATGTTTCTGTGAAACATTTCGGCTTTGAAACAGTATATTTCAATTAAATTACATTTAAACAAAAAAGTTCTGACTTAGAATCAGTTGTGAGCTTAGACCTGTTAAATCTTCTGGGAGTCTCTCAATTTCAGGCACTCTCTTCTGGGTGCTTGAGCGACTGCCTGAATCTCCTGTTTTTGGGCAGTCTTTTAGGAACCTAGGCGGGGCACCTGAAATCAGCTCAAATTCTGCACTCCTGCAGTGGCCTGGTCGTCGCTTCCCTTACCACTGAAGAGATGTTCAGAAGCTGTGGCTATTCAGAAGAAAGAGCCAGTGCTGAAGGCAGCAGTCAGTGAGGGGATCTGCAGATTGCAGCCCGGAGCAGAAGGGAGACAAGAAACCTTCCACAGGAGGCTAGGAAAGCAAGCAAGATTCTGGCACCCACTTCTCAGCACATACCCTTAGGGAAGAGGGAGGAAGAGACTTGGAGCTTAGAAGGATGGGTACTGCTGCACCAGGGGTGACCAGAAACTTGAGTGGGAATGAAGAGAAACTCAGAGGGCAGGGTCCAAGGGTTGGGGGGTGATTCAGCGATAATGAGGCAGAGAGAAGGAGAAGAAGGTGAAATTCGAGGGAGGAAAGAGGAGCCAGAGAGAGGGTGAGAAGAGGGAAAAAATGAGGAGGGAATTGATAGGTTTGTTGGTGGAGGGAGGGAAATTGATGAATTTGATAGATGGGGGATGCTAATAAAGTCATGCATATGCATCAATTATGCATGTTAGGATATTTGCTCGTTTGTATAATATCTCCAGATTTTCAGACATACAGCCTTGACAGGTATGTAAGCCAGAAGAAAGACTCAAACAGATACAGTTGTATTCGTCCAGTGTCTTTCCTTGGTGGAGTAATGATATAAAGCACAATGATGCCATTACACACGGAAAATGTTACACAGAAATACAAAGGTATGTTTTAATGCAGAAAGGGCTGTTAGATTTCCTCCAAGATATTTCAAATTGTTTCCCAAGGCTTCTTTCAATTAGTAAGCTGGGGAGTCTGCTAAATTACAATTACAGATCCTGTTCCTACCCATTCCTCCACCCCATGGCTCCACAGTCTGCTGACAAACCACTTATTTCAGAAAGCCTTTACAGCATGTAATTAAGTTCATCACCAAAAGGGTGGACATAGTTACCTACATATTTCACATGGAAAATATTTTCCTCTTGCAGGTCTGTCTCAAAGTTCTAAGCAGGCAGAATAATTGATATAGAAAATATTTTTTCCCAGTTACATTGTGAAAGTTCACCAAATAGCCACATAAGAAACTGACTCAGCATTAACCCCCATGCTTCCATTTTTATAACCTTCAGAAATGCATTTGAGTACATTTCAGGCTGAATTTCTTTTAAATGTTAATGAACTCATTTAAAGCTGCTAAATAATGAATTGTGTCCTTTTAGTTGCTAAGATAAAGGCAACAATTTGATTCTGATAGTCTATTAGATTGACACTGATTCTAGATTGGTTTAGGGAATGGGAAAAGAATGACTATTATCAGCTATAGGAACCCAGTAGCCAACAGATCAATGCTTCTATATCTTTTTAAATAAAACCTTTACCAGGTTCATAGTCTGTGATCTCTATGTACAGAACCTGTGTCCTTTCATGCTATTAAATACAATGAATCTCTTGCAGTGGGAAATCATATACTTTGGGCTTATTTTGAAATATAGTTTCAACTCCACCTCATCTGAATTCCGCAATGTGAGCCATATCTCTTCCCAACCATAATAAGCTCCCTGGCATTGTAACCAACATGACCAAGTACTCCTGCATGGCACAGAACCCAGCTCAGCTATGGCTCTTTGCATGACAGCATGCTGGTGCTATGTAGGGGTGAGCTGGGTTGTCAGAGTTCTACTACGAGAGGGATATTCCCATCATGGTCCTCTGTGGAGGGTGCACACTAGGGGGGCAGAGTCTATTCTAGCCATTAGGCCTTGAGAGGAGGATTCCTGAAACCCTGCCTCCTCCCTCACTGCGTTTCCCCAATGCCCAGCCAAGATAATGTAAAAGTAACTGTGCCCTCCCAGCTGCAAAGGGGGATGGATCAAATTCTGTCCTCAGATATGCATGTACAACCCCAATTGACTTAATTAAGATCAGATGATATGTCAGCGGCAGTCATGCATACTTAGAATTTGGCTCTGTATAAGCAGGTCAAGATAGAGAAGGGATGCACTGTCTATAGAAGAACATTACATAGAAATGCAAAAGAAGCAAAAGCCCTGGCATGATGTGCTAAAGCACATTGGGACCAGGGCAGGAATACAACTGGCCTCAGAAACTGGGAGCAATAGAGAATCTGATGCATAATCTACAAACACATTCTTCAAAAAACTACTTATAGATGTAAAAATTAATGAGGAAGAGCAAATACAACCTATCTTTCCAAAAAATGTATGTGAGATGTGTAATTACTTACAATCAGGCATGCTGAACCTTATTCTAAAAAAGCACAGCAGATACACATTTTCAGTTAATGGGAGAAAGATTTATCAAGGGTCAAATTCTGCCCTCACCTATATCTGTACTGCCTCACTGAAACTCGTGGGGATACATGGGTGTTACTGAGGGCAGAACCTGGCCCCGAGAGCACCGTTTAGCAAAGCAGAGAGGTTACTCATATAATATGTGATGTCTATTAGAAAAGTCTGTTCTCAGCTGAGAACAATGTCAATCATGAAGCACAAACTAGATATACTGGATCCAAAGCTCTTGAATATTGTAGAACTTCCTGTATAGATACCAGTATGAAGTTCCAAAAATTTTGGTGACTTGCATCTGGTGTTCTGGTTTGGGTTCATCTGTGGCACACACTTCTCCCCATCCCATAGATCATATTTTACCTTTATATATTTTAATTAGAGCTGTATGAAACTCAGTGCTTTTGGGTTCCCAGGACTCTGGGCAAATGCTTTTCCTACTTTAAGTCCACGTGGCTCCATGCGTACTAAGTTTTGCATTTGAATCAACTCCAAAACTCAAGAGTGGCTTTGCATGGTCAATACCTGAAACCACAACTCAGCCTGGGTCTCCTGAAAAAATGTGGTAAAGATTTGCCCAAAGGTTGGTGAGCATCTGCAAACCTTGCCCAAGTTTCAAGTTTGAAACAAACGCAAACAACTAGGCAAGTTTCACCTAGTTTGGGTTTTTTAAGGATGGTTTTGCACAGATCCTCCTTTAATCTCATCTGCCAGTATAATGTGGTTACTTCAGTAAAGGTCAAAAACTCTCCTGAGCTCTTGCAAATTTTTGATAGGAAAAGTCAGGCTCAGGAAATTCTTTTAGTGACATCTTTCCTATGCGTGAGCAGAAAGTCCAGCCAGACTTACTCCAGAGCTTAAAATAGGTCTGTCATTAGGTATTCAACTCATGCTCTTTGCTTTGAAAGGTGACTGACTGTGATGCATATTCCATTTTTCAGACTAAAATGTCTCAACGTTGTTCAGGTCTGTAGAATACTACACCATTTTCTGAAAAGAAAATCAGTTTTAAATGGCAACACAGAACTGAGAGGGTTTTATTGCTTTTTTTTAAAGGCAAATTTTATGGAAAATATATTTAATTGATGGAACGCTTAACATAATTGTAGCTTTAAGTTACAGCAACTCAGGTCGTTTGTGCTAAGAAAGAGAACAGACCAAGCTACCGTACATGTTGCACTCTGGCTGCTTGGCTGCTGTCCAGATCTCCAGGCAGCTGATGTATTAGACTTACAGTACCAATTAAATAGCCTATTCAAAATGGATTTATGTGCCACAAATCATTGTATTTTGCAGAATTTAAAAATAAGAGATGAGCCATGCATGGCTCTATTGTTTAAATTATGCAGTGCTAACATTTTCCCTCCTCAAAGTGAGTGCACAACTGGACAGTGATGCCAACAGAATTCCTGTGGCTATGGAACATTAGAAAAATCTTGAGTTCTCTTATAGAGTCTAAATGTACTTTCTCCCCTGCAGCCCTTCTCAGTCCTTTCTGTTCCGTTTTGCCCCCTTCCCCTTTTCTTTCCATTATCTACCTGTTCCCCAGTTACTTTCTTCTTGTACTGTTTTCTGGTCCTGCATCTCTTAAAAAAAATAAGAATATCCTTGCTGGCAGGTGGAGCTGTGAGCCTATTCAAGATAGCTGCTTCACAGCAAGTATCATCCTGTGGATTCTCTTTCTCCGGGAGACTTGAGCTAGGATTTTTAGAAAAGCCTAAGGGATTTAGATACCTAAATCCAATTTCAATGGCACCTGGGCCTCTCCTTTGAAACTTCCAGACTTTGTTTGGTCTGTTTCTCCATGATACTTATATGGCCCCATTATTGGGGCCTTGCCCGAGGTAGCAGAGGAAGAAGTCTTTGACAGTGCCATGAATTGAACACACATCTCCCAAGTCTCAGGCTAGTTTCCTAACCATCCTTCTCTCTTTCTAATATTTGCCTAAATAAATCCATGTCATCCAAACTGCAAGGACACATTTTTTGCTCCTCGTGTATGGAACTTCAGCAAAGAAAATTGGCGATGAGGATAATAATGAAATAGCACAAGCTTTTCCACTAAAGTATGCGTTTTGTGTGTATGTATATGTAACTATCCAATAGCACAGAAAAAGTGCAGTTCTACTCTGAAAAGTGACACTTTGAAGTTACATGTTTATTATCTCAGTGATTGCTGTCTCAAATGGGCTACCCTTACAGGTTTCCTAACTGCTATCAAAGCAGATTCATCCTGAACTTGGAGAGTCAAGCTAGGTTAATATATGGAGATATGCCCATCTCATAGAACTGGAAGGGGCCTGAAAGGTCATTGAGTCCAGCCCCCTGCCTTCACTAGCAGGACCAAGTACTGATTTTGCCCCAGATCCCTAAGTGGCCCCCTCAAGGATTGAATTCACAACCCTGCGTTTAGTAGGCCAATGCTCAAACCACTGAGCTATCCTTCCCCCCGCCCTTTTCACATCACCAGTAATAAAAACTCTGTAGGCCAAATTCTGACTTCATTGATCCCTGCGCAATCCCGCTGTCTTACACCTGTGAAAATATATTTAACTGACTGAAATTTAGTAAACAATTCTGTTGTTGATGCACATATAGACTCTAGCTCATTCCCTAAGTTGTGCTGGCTGCTGCAGGGCTAACAGGAGAATGGAGTAAAAACTTATTTTTGTTTCTCAAGTCAGCAGATTTGAGTCTGAATACACACAGGGAAGAAATGTATTGAGTACAATGGTGCCATTTTTTATGTAATTAGGAGTTGGAGTAGAACCACACTTTAAATCACCATTTTATAAAACTGTTAGGAAGTATGGAGAAACTAGTCTAGTTTGTCTCCAGCAATCTTATTTGCTGCTTTCATTTCCTGATTATTTTAAGCTGGATACTCAAAGAGCAAAGTATCTTTTGCTAGCCCAGTCTCTGACTGATGGATTATAAACAGTTTCAAGGAATAGCCGTAGAACTGCTCTCTTTACATCTCTGTGTAGTTTGTTTCAAAGGAACACTATCTGGCCAGTATGGTTTAGCAGATGACCACTTAACATTTATTAGATGCTTATCAGAACAAAGAATTGATGATAATAATATTTTGCTTCTTTAATGAAGTCACTGACTAGAAGGGTTCCATGTGTCTAGGCTAGAAAGTCATAGGTTCTAGTCCCAACCGTGATTTGAACTCATGCCATTACGGTATAGTACTTGGATGATGCATTTCGTTGGAACTAATATCCTTCAGATAAGACATCAAACTGAGGTCTATGGTGCCTGCCAAGTAGAAGTTAAGAACTCATACCACTTTTCAATCAGATTAATATTCTTGGCTATCATTCCTTCTCTTGGTTAAATGATTAAAATGGTGCACGTGCTATTTCTGAATGCATAACGATGCATTTGCCTGTATCTGCTGCTCTTCTAAAGGGTAAGTCAGTGTCCTCTATTGCTGTAGGATACCTTGCATATGAAAACTGCTATACTAAAATCTATGCTATTCGTTCATAAAATATTTATAGAGAGTAAATGAATCATATACAGAAAACACGATAGAAAAGTACTGTACATTAAGAGTATGTTTGACTATTTTGGTATGCATAGTATAACTGAGGAGGACTCTTAAAGGAGTTAGTTCCAGTGTTTTGCATTTACAATGTGTAAATTTGCTTCAGTGGAACTGCATGGGATGTAAATTAGGACAAAATTTGGCCCTTTGGATTGCTCAGTCCTGTAGTTATACAAAACTCCTGGACCAACTATCTTGGAGCTTGTTCTGCCCTTGGATATATGAATACAACATTCACTGACTTCAATGTTTTGCTGCATGCATGTGTCTGAAGGGTGAATATGTCCCACTGATTCCAGTGAGAGTTATTTCCATGTAAGGACTGCCAGTTAGATTCCAAAGTCAATCTCAGGGAAAGGTGCATGTATGTAGTTTTAAACAGTATCTTATTCTGCTCTCTGTAACAAAAAATAAATAAAATAAAAATCCTCTAGGGTTTGCATAGGTGAATGGGATTGTGATACTCTGCTAAAAGTCGACATCAGTGAGATACCAATAGAATCCTGCACAATAACACACCTACACTCTGCTTAATAAATTGCAGATTCCCAGCATGGATAGCTCTGGGCAGGAATATTTGTGATCAGTCCTGTCACTGCTCCATGTGCCTTCTTCGGATGGGAACTGGAATCTCAGAAGAGGAAACTTTCAGCAGCAGAACAGGTTCCCCTCGTCAGCACTGCATTCTAGGAAGTCCTGCTTTCCCCCACTGGTTCCCTCTCAGTTCTCCTGCTCTGTCAGCCCCGATGTGTGTATCTGCTGGAAGACCAGTCAGTGGACTTTAAATGCTGCATATGGGAATTTTTCCAGCTCAGGTCTGGTATGAGAAACTCCAAAGGCTTTGATGTGCTGAGTACGCAGGTTGGAGGACCAGCATGCACAAGAATGTGTGTGGAAAAATGTGACCTCTTTCTCCCTGACCATTCTTCTGTGTGTGTCTAGAACAATGGAAGCCAGTCAGAGCTGGTTGCTTGCTGTTCTTCATGTCCCCTGGAATTTAGATGAAGGAACATGGGGGAGGGAAGGGCATGTTTGCCACTTTAGTAAGTAAATTAGGTACATTTTCCAGCTATATTGAGGATCAAAATTTGGCCCTCAGTAACAATCAATGGCAATTTTGCCTGGGTAAACACTCACTATTTCAGGATTTGGCTTTACGTGTATTTTGATATTATTTAAAACCATGAAACATATTTGTTCCCTTTATTAAAAGACATTAAATGCAGTTTGTTCTTTTTTAGCCACAAATCAGAATTAAACTGTAGTGCTTTTACACATGCAGGCCATTAACCAGAATTATGAGTAAACCATTTAATACTGCTAAAATCAATTTGGATTAAATGTAATCTGTGGAGATTTGGAACCTTGTATTAGTGCTAATGCTGTTCAAGATGTAATGCCATAGCTAGATTAAGCACTGAATTGATGCTATAGTGAGTAACTATGACAGTGAAAACAGAGAGAGCATGAATATATTTTATTTTCAGGCATGTATTTGCTATGAATGAAAATGAACAGAAAAAGATGGCATTTTTCAATTTCTTTGTTAAAATCAGACAGGTTTATCAAAGAGCCAGAATATAAAATAGCCTTGTTAAGGGTTTATAGAGCACCCACATCATTCTGATTGACTTGATGACTATAAGGGTAACTATACTTTTCAAGTCTGTCTTATATGACATGTCTGTAAATTAGAAATTCATTGGTATGTCAGGATAGCCATTTTCAACTGCAGTGAATACATTTTCCCACTTATTTTACATTAGAGAATGGCCTGAGTTGCGAAGTTCAGTACCATTATGGGGGTTAAACTTCAAAGTTCAGGGAGAGGTGGGTGGGGAGGGGAATGCTGTATCTGGGTTTTGGTTTGGCTCCATCTTTATTTTATATCAATATAACTTTCTTACTCTGCTTTCTGCACTGTGGGCATCATATGCACCAAGGTTTGGGAGTCCTGACAAGTGAAGCAACTTGTTATAAAACCAGCCTCTAACTGCTATGGACTATCTGTTGCTTGCGATGGCTGCCATAACAAGCGATAACACACACAGACCAGTCCTGAGCAGAAGATCTGGCAATACCACAAAACACATGTCTGGTCTACAGTGATGTGGAGGGGAAGTCAATGAACAACTTAAGTACCACATAGGTTACCCTGGAAAAGATAAAGCCAGCTGCTACAGAAAATGGATAGTATGTGAGTGGTGCTCTTAGCTATTGGCAAAAATATTCACGTTGGCGTGGCAATACAGAAATGTTCCAGTGGCTGTCTGTGCACAGAGGGGCTATCTTCAAATAACTGAGGGGTACTGGCTTCAATCTCAAGCTCTTGTCCCTTTAGGAAGGAAAAGAGCTAGTATTTATGGGAAGGGTGGCTTGCTGTTTGGTTTTGTTATTATTTCCTAATTATGAAGCAAGAGGACTCCGCTGGGTTTATTATTCTTTGACCTACTTTTAAATCTGTGTCAAAGATGCCTAGAGTCTGGGATATACTCTTTCAAGTAGAGTATGTTGTAAATGGAAATATACTTTTAAAAAGAATAAAGTGATGTACACTTCTAAGCTGTTAAAATCACAAGCCCTAACTCCCTACGATGTGTAGGAGATGTATTTACCTTATTATCTACTTTTAGCAATCTAAACTCTTTGCTCTGACTCCAACTTGACACCTGTGTAGCTCCATTCACTTCACGGTCGAACACTTGGGTAGGGGAGAGGAGAATCGGGTCCTATTATTTCTTATTTCTTTTGTGGTGGCTGCTCAAATTAAGCAGAGCAGGAAAAGTGTACCCAGTTTTGGCCATCTGAGTCATCAAACATTTAGAACAAGGGGAAAGGAGAAGTAAAGGGGCTTGGCACAGTGAGAAATCATTACTGGTTTTTAAAAGTACCATTTTAGTACCTTTCTTGCTCATCTTTGGCTGCTCTCCCTGGCTCTTCCTGGAAATGGGTGTTAAAGTACAATGAGCTAGGATTAACCTGGCTCCTGCATCCAGTTTAATCGTTCCATCTCCAACTGCATTTTTCCCACCTGCGCTGAGGCTGCTAAAATTCCTACTACCATGGACATATCCTGTTAAATGTGTGTACAACGCAGAGGTGAATATTCTCACTCCAATCTCCATTTAAACCAGAGCTGGAGCTTCCAGCTAGGCTGCCCCTCAGTGATTTGTACCCCAAAGGACCATAAGTAAAACAGAATAAAATCAAAGGGCCCAAAATATTAAACAAAGCTGGGGATGCCTTCTAATCTAATCAGATAGCGTATGCACAGTTTCTTTTGTAATTAGGACCTACAATAAGTGTCTTTTAAAAAAATTTCAGTCCTGAATATGTAGCATCCCTCATTGTAGAGAAGGAGCAGACCTCAAGTGTAGTCGGCGGGGAGGGAAGGAAGAGGACTGCCCTGCAGGGCGCTCTGGTTCTCCGCGCCGCCGCCCCCTACAGGAACAAAAGAAAAAAAAAGCGGCCCTGCCGCCCTAGGATTGGGCAGAATGCCGCCTCGAACAATCTGCCGCCCCAAGCACCAACTTGCTCAGCTGGTGCCTGGAGCCGGCCCTGAGTGTAGTGAATATAAAAGGAATTCTTTACTGAAGCTGCTGGACATAGACAGATCCTGTAGCTCTTTCTCTGGTTCTCTTATTTACAGATTAACTACCACAGCATGTGCTACCTAGGTCTCCCTAAATCTTGTTTTATACTAAACAGTCATGGAAGGGATTGCAGATTAAACTATGGGAGAGAGAAACTTAACACTGACTAAGCACATTTCACACTAGAGCACGGTGCTTCAAAAGCCAGTTAAATATGGGCCCTAAAACCTTGCAGCATTGGCTAGAATATCTGTATATTCCTCGAGAGACAAGGTGGGGGGGGGTAATATATTTTATTAGACCAACTTCTGTTGGTGAGAGAGACAAGTTTTCAAGTCTTGACCCAAATAGAATTATATATGGCTTTTGCTAGACACCTAATTTCAAAACCAGTTAAGAGACACACAACTTCTAAAGTAATTGTGATCTCTTTCAGTTGTTGTACACTATTGTTACACTGGAAGACAGGATAGTTAAGTAATATATTGTCATTGGTATTTACTAACACTTATTGAAGAGAAATAGGGCCAGACTCTGATCTCAGTTATGTGAATCCAGAGTAACTGATCAGAATCTTGGCCCGTTACATTTAGTGGTAATTTCAGGACAAGAATCTCAGAAAATGGTTTAATAGTTTAGTTTATTTTTTTATATTTGCCATAATGATGATTTAATAATTCCCCCCAGATGTTTTTTATTAAAAGGTTCGTTCAAATACTATGCACAAATAATGGAAAATATTCCTGGTATCAAAACATAAAACAGCTTAATCACAAAATAAGAGTGTAATACCAGTAAATTGCATAGCGGGACAGAAAGATGGGCAACTGGAGGATGGATGGAAGAAAAGAACAGGTGTGCAGAGTGAGTGGAGGGGGTGGCCCTGAGTTTGCTTTAAAGTTCTCTTATTTTCTCAAGGCAGGCAAGCAACGTTGCATTCATAGGAGAAGTTTAAAGGCTTGTCTAGATGAACAGCTGGAATCACATGTTTGAATCCCGCCAGGGTAGAATTAGCCATTCAACTTTGCATGGTGGATAAATCTGGTTCCCTGCAATGTAATTGTCAGCCAAAGCCTTAAAATGTAAAGTTCTTTCTACTTTGCATGGACACTAAAGATCCTGCACTTTTTGAAAGTGTAGGGGTTTGCTTCAGTGCCCTCGACGTAAAATCTCCCCTTATCTCTCTTCTGCAGTGTTTGCTTGTCTGTAAAGTTGTCTGAGTCTTAGTGTGTGTTACGTATATTCTGGAACACAACACTCAGTTTCAACACCACACAATGGCAGATGTCTACTCCAATATTACCTTTCCCTGAAAAACAGCAGACTGCCATTCTACAGACAACAGCTATCAGAGAGGAGGTATTTGGGAATAAGGGGCAAGGGAATATTGTCTGCATGTTAATGCAAGTTTGGTTCCTGACCCGGAAATGGCCTCTCTGCTCAGCTTCTTGAATTTGGAATGATCTTATCTGAAACACTGGTGTATACTCATGCTGTTTTTTACAGCATATGTGTACGCCAATCTGGTAGATGGTTATGCTATTTTCCCTGAACTGGCCAGCATCTGGCCCTTGGTTTATTACACATTTTTTGAACCATTCAGAAAGTGCTTAAAAGTGAGCTATTATAATGACTCTACTGTTTAAAAACATCATAAACACATTTTAAAAAATTACTATCTCATAGCTACCTACCAGGGTACAGGATTTATTTTTCTATTCTAATATGACACTGAAAATTTGATTATAAAAGTGCAAAAAACAAACATTCACTTCTAGATGATACCTTCCAGATCTATAGAGAGGTTTACTTCTATCCCAGGTAACACAAAAAACTGTTTTTATAGTTTTATATGTTTTATAGTTAATAAATTAAAGTAATAATTAAACACAAAGGGCCAGGTTTCCAGATTTACACTAAGTGAGATTACAACCTGGCCCATAGTTTCTGAAACTGAAATCATGATCCAAATTTCTTTCAGCCAGCACAGCACTAAACACCAGCATGGTTTTTGTTAAAATCAGTTGAAGTAAGGTGATGTAATGCAATAAGCACAAAGAAAATCTTTTTTGGCAAATCAGTTTGACTTTTTCCCAAGTACACTTATTTTTTGCATTCTTAAAAAATCACCAGGTTATCAATAAAAATGTCCTGGTGAGGCTAGGCTTTTAAAAATGGGCACAAAAATATGCAATTACTCACTCCATTTTGGTCCATACTGCTGAAATTTAGTCTTATGTGTAAATAATTGTTGAGATTTTTTACAATTAGAACACATAGAAGCTCTGAGTCAGGAACAAGGATAATTTTTCTAATTTTTACTGTTGTCTTTGCAGGACCAAAATGCATGCAGTTCCCTGCCAAAGAGAGAGAATTTACATTCTTTTTTTATAACCAGCAAAATCACTAAATTTCAAAAGTTAGCTGATAGTTTGGTGATTAATATCTCTCCTAGACATATTTTAGTCTATAAAACAAAAGCTCTTTAAAATTAGACATTCAGTTGAAATCCTAAGAGAGTCCTCTTGTGTGATTAAATCAGAATGATAAATCCACACTACTAAACCAGCCTTAAATAAACCATTCTAGTTTGGCTGGTAAAAGTTATGCTTTTGTTCAATAAGAATGCATTAATGAATCAGTATCTGCAGCATGAGATTTTTGACTTGGTAATGAAAAATGAGGATGACTGGGAAAATAATTAAGTGCCTCAAATACAAAATGGTGTGAACTTAGTAAAGATTTCTGCATGGATTTGTTCTGGAGTCTCAAGGCTTCTTGAATATGATCATCTCATATGCGCAAGTTTGTTAAATCAGCAATTACATATGCTGAGAAGCTTCTTTAGAGCTTACTTTCTTGGGATGTAAATGATATTGCTTATATTTCAAAATTGGCTTATGGTACATGGAAAATCCCTCGGATGTACTGTAGCTCCAATTAGCGGAATTTGCTGTCTTCAGCTAGGATGTCAAATCTGGCACTTTCCTGTCCTGTGTAGTTAAGACCAAACTAAAATCTTCTTTGTAGCTCAAGGCATAGTCACCTAGAGCTTGGGAGGTTAAGCTGTGTGACAGCTATTGTCAGAACAGTTTCTCTTCAGGGGCTCATAAAACATAAAAAAAATTCCCATTAATATATCTTAGTAGTCATGCATTACATACTCTGCTTGTGAGGCCTTCTGCAAGAGCAGGTTTGTTTAGAATGGATTGGTCTTGTACATCAAAATAAATCTTTATCAAATGGAAGACAAGCCAGAGATGAAGGAACCACTTTCCAAATAGCCTGCAGACACCCCCTTGTTATTTGCTTGTTATGAGAGAATCTAGTAGCTAATTATCTGGGGAGAAAACTTGTTTGACTGTTTATTACTCATCTTAAGGGCTAGATTGTAAATCCATGTGTGAGGTAAGAACACTGCTTACACCCATCACCCTTAGCTGGGCTACCTAAACCTTGGCTCTGGGTGTATAGGAACAAGCAGGGCTGTTCACCTGTAGGTGGATATGGAATGGGTGAAATCTTGGCTTCTGCCTGCTCGCGGGGGAAAGTAGCTGAGTGAGCACAGGAGGAGGAGGAGTAATTTACCCCTGCCCCCCCCATGTAAGGACGATGGTTTAGGGCCTTGGAGATGTGCATCAGTCACACCCTCCTGGGGCTACTGTTCGCGTAATGTGGGACTACAGGAAGCATAAACCCAGCATAAAGCCTTTCTCTGTTTGTGGTGTTTGGATTTTTCTCAGAAGTGAAACTCCCAAGGGCGGAGGTGAAAGACGACATTGTCAGCTCTGACACAGAGAAGCTATGTGAACGACTCTTGAGGCGTGTGCTTGGACCACCTCGACATTGCTTGGAAGATTTTTCAATCCTATCATGGTGAAAAGTGAACCAAAAGAGGAGCTGTCACAGATGCTGACTGCCATGAGCAGCTAACAGACATGCATTTCATGCCCAAATTTGTTACAGTAGAGAAACCTAGTTAGAATAACACTCCAGAGCAACTGCCTACCTCACAAGCTCCAAGAAACATACCTATTAGTTAATCCTTCTTGCATGTTTGTAAATACAATGAGCCAAATCCTCTCCTCCCCTGGAGAAATGTGCATGAGGAATGAAGTTAACTAGGAAAGGCAATGACAACTCACGGAGCTCCCCAAGGTAGTGTTCTGTCAGGGAGGTGGAATGTGGTAGCCTGCAGACAGGGGAGGGTGTGTGGATCTCCCAGTGTGATGCTGCACTGGTGTTTGAATGAAAAATCATCTGCAATATCCATGGAAAGCAGACATCTTTATAAACTTGTTAACCATCAAATGCCTAAGAGGAAAGCACTAGAGTTTTTCTATAAGGGAAGATGCATCTTCAGTTACACGGGGGCTGCTTTGCACCAGTCTACCATAGCCACCTATGGGAAGATCACATCAACATAGAGAGATCAATTGGTAGTAGAGAGGGCAAGGCCAGGACTTACCTATTCCCTAGTGACACCCCATGTAATGGTCCCTTTGAGTTATTGGCAGCCAGCATAAAGTTAAAGCAGCCAGACCAAGATCAGAGGACCAAAAGATTTGGCTTAAAGCCACCTTTGCACACCTCTCCCTGAATTGTGCTGTGCATGGCTCAGTTGGGTCAGCGTTTTGAAGATCCATGTGAGTGTTTTATTTTTAAAGTAGACTCTACATTTCCTGCACAGAGTAGGCTTCTTTGGCCAATAACAATGCTAATGATTGAAGGCAGCTTGGCCAAGGTAGGCTCAGAGCTTATTCTCATTTCCTAGCACATCAAGGAGCATTCCCTTCAAACCACAGTCCATTATCCTGAAAATGTTGGAAAAGATTTGCTGTCTTTCATGCCCCTGTTCACTCACAGATGGAGGAGTAACACTTTGTGTGCCTGCTGAGTCTGTTGCTATCTTTTTAGTATTGAAGCTTTCCTTCCTGGCCGCCCCCCCCCCCCAGCACTTGTTCAGATTCCGGGTGAAAAGTTGATTTTTTGTTTCCCTGTCAAAATTTTGCTAAGAAACTACAGATGAAAGAGGGCGAGGGAGAGGAGAACATAACCTATTGAAATAGTTTGTTTTACTCTTCGATAGTAGGGATTCAAAAGTATTATTAAGAATATTTCTTATTTCTGTCTAATCCTTTTACTTATACTGAAGTTTGCAAACACCCTGAAAATGCCTGTAGCTATCATGGATTTTTAAAATATTTTGCAAGCCTAAACGTACACAGGAAAAATCCATGTTCATTAGTTCCCATTATTTGTAGGCAGAGTTTGAGTAGCTGTGAATGGGAACTGTACACAAATTACCTTAGTTGTGAGAGCAAAAGTGGGCTATGGGAGTGCAAATGTGGCTTAGACCCATGTGTGCAATTTGTGGGAGCAGACTTCTTTTACCATGTTTCTAAAACTTGACCCTCGAGGTTTCCTTGTTGATTTGCAAATCTAAGTCCAGGGCAGGCTCCAGTGTTTTTGCTACCCCAAGCGGCAAAGAAAGAAAAAAACAAAACAAAACAAAAAAACAACGGCGGCAATTCGGTCCTTCCCTTTGAGAGGGACTGAGGGACCCGCCGCTGAATTGCCGCCGAAGACCCGGACGTGCCGCCCCCTTCCATAGGCTGCCCCAAGCACCAGCTTGCTGTGCTGGTGCCTGGAGCTGGCCCTGTCTAAGTCCATACTTAACTTTTTGTCTACATACACAACTGCCATTCATAAGCATGCAGGATAAAACACTGGTTATAGTATTTGTATCATGTAGCTACCTAACTAGAACCTACTCAAATGCACATTACCAGGGCTGACTTGCTTCATGACTACCTCAGACTAGCCACTAGAGTCTAATAGCAGCATTACAGTACATCATTTGATCAACATGTACCACTTTAGAGAACAAGATGGCTCTCTCTTTTTCCTGGTATCCTGCAGCCAAAACTAAGCGAGGCAGGGCCTTTCTCACAGGATTTATCAGACTAATCTGGTGCTTTCCTAACTTTTGCAAAGCGGCTTTGAATTTTCCCATCATGTATGGGCATATGACAGTCTCCCTGATGAATTCATAGATTTTAAAGCAAGAAGGGACCAACTTTTAGATCATCTGGTCTGAACTCCTGTATAACACAGGCCATAGAATTTCACCCAATTACTCCTGTGTTGAGCCCAATAACTTTCTGTTTGACTAAAGTATATCACCCAGCATATCTTGTAAAGAGAAAAGTGAATTCATGAATCCTGCAAGGGTCACATCATGGGGTTTCTGCCTTGTGCTCTCCTCCAGGTGGAAAGCACTTTGTTGACTTACTGAGTGACCTGCCAATCCATGGTGACATCAAGCTTCAACAGTGGGTCTGCAGAGAATCTGCCCTGCTCCTCCTACTTCTGTCCTAGCAGCACATTTCCATAAGGAACCCTACTGCCATTGACATCCATCTATCATCTCTATGCTTCACCTTCTCTTCAAGGGGAGCAGGGGGTCACAGACTGCAAGGTAATGCTACTCCTAGAAGTACTAACTTTCATTGCCCGTTGAAGTGGAAATACTTGGCGGGGAGCACTTTTGTTGCACAGCTGTTACTTGTCTATCCACCTGCCAGCCTCAGCACCCCTAGAGATAGGTGGGAAATTGGTGCAAAGGGTTTTCCTTGGGCTTCAGATAGAGCCTGAAATCCCAATCATGCTCTGCTTCCCCCTCCAGTGGCTTTGGGGCTTTTAGCATCCACCACCCTTTTTCCCCCTGCTGCTTTGCTCCTCTCCACAGTGCAGAATGGCAGAGAGCATAGAGCCTATACACATTATTATAGCAGCATTACATTTTATAGGTGAGTGAGCTGGTAATTCGTTGCATTACTAATTGCTTTTAGTTTCCGGTTATGTTTCTTAGATAAAGGTTTTTAGTGAGTAAGCTGAACAATGGTAATAAGTTGAAAACTGGTTTATATTTTAATATGCAACAATGTTTGAAAAGCATTATCCTCTGAGGTGAAAAATCTATGGTCTGTTAGTCACAAACCCCTGGCTACAATGCTCAAATCAGGAATTTTCATTTCAGTTAATCAGTAGGAATTTTGGGGTGGTGTTCACTGCAGCCTGTACTGCACTTTCTATGTTATGTTTGTCATGCAGAAAATCACTCTGAGATTAGAATAGGAGGTCTGAGTAATGCAGGGCACTGGAGATCATTTAATGCATATGTGAGGTTATAATTTTATCTGATAGAACAAACACAGGGGTAAACCCCTGGATAGATAAACCATAGCTACAACTTCTTATGTGTCTAGACGGAAGAGTGGTAACGATCCTTCTAGCACTATGGTGTTGGCTTTCCCCACCTAACATGACCTGATAGCAAGTGTGAAAAATCAGGAATCTTTTTTTGCAGGTAGGGGTATAGTTTCCTATGTAAGACAAAGCCCCTAATATATCGGAACATATGGTCACCCTATCCCCATCCCTTCCTCCTGGCTTGTTCATGTTATGATTAAATATCGTTATTTGCGGGGGGGGGGGGGGGGGGGGGGAAAATCACAGTGGCTCGATCCTGTGAGGTATTGAGCTTCTTCTGAGATATGCTGAGTGGCTGTGCTCCCAGAGGATGCTCAATGGGAGCTCTGCACATATTGTGAAGTAGATTTTTCAGCAAAACTCTTAAATGATTTCAGTGGGGATTCCTAAAAATTGATGGCACGATATAGCCCAGGTGTACTGACATAAGGCATGTAACAGGCAGGACACAATGAATATCAAAGGCACTACAGTTATTAAGTATCTCCATGAGACTCACCAGAACCAGAATAATATCACCCCGAGAGGCATCTAAGTTTTGAAAGCAAGGCTAATGTGTCAAATGCTGCCATACCTCTGTATAAAGAGAACTGTTTTCCCAGCTCAAGACTCAGGTATTCAACTACATTAGCCACTTCAAAGGGACGTGCTTTTATTTCAGTCAGTGGATATGACACATCAAAAACCATGATACATCAGTCCTCTGTCCACAATTCAGTGACATGCACCATAACTTGCAGTATTTTATGCTGAGAAAACAACTTAATTCATAGTACGGTCAATAGCTGTCTTCCAGGATGAAATGAAGAGACAGACTTCAGCATCTAAATTGCACACGAGTCTGACGTGAGACCAGACAGCAGGCGGAAAGTCTATCTTTGACTTCTCTCTTTATTTATTTTTAGTTTCAAGTTTTGTGCTGCTCTATACTGTTTATATGGACTTAATGGAACACACAGAGCTACCCGTGCAATTAAAAGAATGTGAACAATTAAAATAAATAATTCATATATGAATTCTTCAATTCATAGATTTTGATGGCATTGTTTTTCTTTCCTGATACCCTGTCTCAAAGCTTTCTGCATCAGAGATGTGTTTATCTTGATCCCACGGTTACCAGGGGGATGAATTCTGAGGAAAGAAGTCTTCAAAGCTTCTCTCCTTTCTCACGGCTCATTTTGTCCGGTACAGAGTACCAAATGTAGACAGCGAGTGCAATAGAACAGCAGGGCCATGGAGATGTAAAAGAATCTTTGTATTTTACAGATAGGCAAAGGACTTCATAGGAAATCTTCGCTAAGCAATTGTGTCAACTCTGAGAACAGAACAGAACAATTTCGAAGAGTCTGACAGCTTTTTCCATGGGGGATTTGGTGGGTAGATGGTTATGAGGAAACACTTCTGTATGGAATCTTCTTGTCTCTTCTTTCGTTGTTCAGACTCTTGAGCCGAGGCTGGAGGCCACATGGGAGTGTACTAGCTAAGAGGACACCAGAGTAAAAGACAAATGAAAGAGATGAGGAAAAGTAGGCCAAGGGGAAATATAAAATGGATGAAGCACTGCTTGCTTCTGAGCACTCAGAGGAGAAAATACTTTTAAGGGAGAGAGAATACACAGTAACATGATTTTCTAACTGATGGTCAGAGATATTATAGCTCTGGTACTATGGAGTACTGTGGAAAGGGATCTGGGAGTTATAATGGATTACAAACTAAATATAAGTCAACAGTGTAACACTGTTGCAAAAAAAGCGAACATCATTCTGGGATATATTACATCAGAATGGCCCTACTGGGTTAGACCAAAGGTCCATCTAGCCCAGTATCCTGTCTTCCAACAGTGGGCAATGCCAGGTGCCCCAGAGGGAATGAACAGAACAGGTAATCATCAAGTGATCCATCCCCTGTCGCTCATTCCCAGCTTCTGGAAAACAGAGGCTAGGGACACCATTCCTACCCATCCTGGCTAAGAGCCATATTAGCAGGAGTGTGCAAGACACAAGAAGTAATCTGTCCATTCTACTCTGCTCAGATAAGCCTTGGCTGGAGTACTGTGTCCAGGTCTGGGTGCCACATTTCAGAAAAGATGTGGAGAAATTGGAGAAAGTCCAAAGGAGAGCAACAAAAATGATTAAAGGTCTAGAAAACATGACTAAGGCTGCGAGTCTGTCACGGAGGAAATGGAAGTCACGGATTCAGTGATTTTCCAGGACCTCCGTAACTTCTGCAGCTGCCAGTGCGGCTGGCCCTGGGGCCACCTAAGCAGCTTGGGAAGCTCCTGGGCCAGCCACACTGGCTGCTGCTGGGGCAAACTCGGGCTATCGCACCTCCACCTGCCCAGCAGCAGCAGGAGTTTGGTTGTGGGAGGGGGCTCAGGGCTGGGGCAGGGGGTTCGGGTGTGGGAGAGGGTGAGTGCTCTGGGTGGTGCTTACCTTGGGGGGCACCCTGGAAGCGGCTACATGTCCCTCGGCTCCTAGGTGGAGGCATGGCGAGGAGGCTCTGCATGCTGCCTCCGCCCGCAGGCGCTACCCCTGCATCTCCCATTGGCCAGGAAGCTGTGGAGCCAACTCTTGGGTCAGGGGCAGCGCGCAAAGCCCCACTGGCCACACTTCCGCCTGGGACATGTCGCAACTTCTGGGAAGCCACGCAGAGCCAGGTAGGGAGCATGCCAGCCCTGCCAAACTCCCCCCCCCCAGCAACTGCGGGGGTCCCAGGACATCATAGCCCCCTCCAGCACCAGCGGGGTACCGGGCTGCCCCACAAGCACCCGTGGCACCCCGGGCCACCCCCTCTAGCGTACCCGTGGCGCCCCTGTGCCACCCTCTGCCCCAGAGCACCCAAGATTTAGTCAGGGGTATATAGTATAAGTCATGGACAGGTCGCGGGCTGTGAATTTTTGTTTACTGTCCATGACCTGTCTGTGACTTTTACCAAAAATACCCGTGACTAAAACGTAGCCTTAAACATGACCCATGAGGAAAGATTGAAAAAATTTGGATTTGTTTAGTTTAGAGAAGAGAAGACTGAGAGGGGACATGATCACAGTTTTCAAGTATGTAGAAGGTTGTTACCAGGAGGAGGGTGAAAAATTGTTCTTGTTAACCTCTGAGGCCAGGACAAGAAGCAATGGGCTTAAATTGCAGCAAGGGAGATTTAGGTTAGACATTAGGAAAAACTTCCTGGGAGGGTAGTTAAGCACTAGAACAGGTTAGACAAGCATCTGTCAGGAATGGTCTAGTTCAGGGGTTCTCAAACTGGGAGTCGGGACCCCTCAGGGGTCACGAGGTTATTACATGGGGGGTCGCGAGCTGTCAGCCTCCACCCCAAACCCCGCTTTGCCTCCAGTGTTAAATATATTAAAAAGTGTTTTAATTTATAAGGGCGGGGGTTGCACTCAGAGGCTTGCTATGTGAAAGGGGTCTCCAGTACAAAATTTGAGAACCACTGGGAGTTATTACATAGTCCTGCCTGTAGTGCAGGGGACTAGGTGATCTATTGAGGTCCCTTCCAGTCCTACACTTCTGTGATTCTATGGTGATAGGTGCTAATGCAAAATCTAAGGCTGGTTATTTACTTCAATTTAAATTTAGTACATTGGAAAAGTGCATATTCCTTTACTTTGTCCGCGTGCAAAATTCCCACTGAGTTGTGAGTGCAGAGCAATGATAGCCCCAGATTGGTGCTGTTTTTTCCCACTGTTGGAAAATTACTCTATAATACAAGCATCTGTAAATCATATCAGTGGTTTTGCTCTGAGAGTTCCAGAACAATCATTAATTGCCATAGCAGGAACCTAACAGTGAATGTTTCCATTATCATTTATTAGAAGGCATTTGTATCAGAGTACAATAACTCAGAGTGGGCAGTGAAGCAGCCATCCCTGCTCGTACCCTTGCTTCTGCTGTGCTGGGATTGGTTCCAACTCCTGCTGTGGCCCAAGGGAGCATGTGCAGAGGGGCTGCACATATCTGGAAGGAAAGTGAAACCCCGGGAAAGCTGTTACCCTTGTTCTGCCCTTAGCCCTGAGCGTCCGTGAGACTCAGCACAAAGTTTAAGGTAGCGAAGTTAATGCTTCAACTGGGCCATGGGGGTTTGGAGGGCAAAGAAGGACAATCCCGCAAAACCTGGGACTGTTGGGAGCTATGCTGCTGCAATGCAAAGCCACCAAAATTTAGCCAATTTACAAGCCCCTAAAAAATCTCAGTTTGCACATCCTCAGAAGAGACTTCTTTGAGTTCAGCAACTAAAATCTGCAAAGAAGCCATCATCCCTGAGCCTGCTCCATCCCTAACAGTGCCCACATGTGACCAGACTGCATGCACCAACCCCACAGAGTGACTGTGCATGTTCCACCGGAGTTTTATGGGGGCTCAGAAGGGCTTTCCCTGTGGTTGCGACTCCCATAATTGCTGCTGTGGTCTGGAGTGGGGTCGGGCACTGGAACGGAGAGCAGGGAGCTTGTCTCTGCTGAGCTCTCGGTGAACACCATGCTGGCACCCAGGCATCATGGAGGCTGCCGCAGCCTAACTCAAATGCAGGGGAGGCAAGAGCTGGACTGTGGGGACAGAAAGGAATAGTTGGGGACAGGGACTGGAGGGAGGGGGGGAAGGTGGGAGGGGGAGAGATGCTCTGACGGGGAGCTGGGGGAGGATTGGGGGCGGGGGGGTGGGGTGGACAGAGTAGGAATGCCTGGGCAAGGAGGATGAGACAGGCTGGGTAAAGAGCCTGGCAGTGGGAGCCGGTGAGAGAAATGTATATAGGGGGCTGGGTCTGGGAGCCAGCTGGTGTGGGGAACACTGAGCTAGGACTGGGAGCTGGGAGCCAGGGAGGCGATTAGGACAGTTGGAGACTGGGGATAAGGAGCCATGGAGAGAGAGAGGGGAGAAACTGGGATTGGATGAGGAGCCTAGGCAGGGAAACTGGGATTCAGACTGGAAGTCACTGGGTGCAGGAGGGAGAGAAAGATTGGATGAGGAGAAGGGGGCGCAGGGACTGGCTGGAGAAGGAGACTGGGGACAAGGAATTAGAATGGTGGGTGGAAATGGGACATACTGGGCAAGGATGGGATGGGAAGCCTGAAGCGTGGAGCCTGAGAGTGGGTAGACAAAGAGTAAGGGACTAGGAGTAGCCAGTGGCATAGCCAGCTTCTAAGAGGAGGGGGAGCAAACATAAAAAAGGTGCCCCCTGCCTTGGCTCCTCCTCTGGCCACGCCCCCCTTGGCTCCTCCTCCGGCCGCTCCAAGCGCCCCCCCCCTTCGCTGGCTCCTCCGGCCGCACCGCCCCCCATGGCTCCTCTGGCCCTGCCGTGCCACCCCCGCGCCCCCCCCCGGCTCCTCTGGCCGCGCACCCACCCATGGCTGTCGGCCACGCTGCGGGCGGCCAGCCTGCGCCCCCCCTCGCTCATCCAGCCGCGGCTGCCTGCGGGCCGCATGCCGTGCCCCCCTGCTCCTCTGGCCGCGCGCCCGCCGCCCCCCCTATCCCCCCATGGCTGCCGGCCGTGCTGCGGCTTGCGGGCGGCCAGCCTGCGACACCCCCCTCTGGCCGCGGCTTCGGGTCGCAGGCCGCGCCCCCCACTCCTCCGGCCGCGCGCCTGGCCCGCCGCCCCCCCATGGCTGCCGGCCGTGCTACGGGTGACCAGCCTGCGCCCCCCCTCGTTCCTCCGGCCGCCTTTGGAAAGGCGCCGCTTTTGGCAAATTTGCTGAGGGGAAGCGGCTGCTTCCCCTGCACCCCGCTAGCTACGCTACTGGGAGTAGCAGCCAGGGATGGGGAAGAGACAGGGCTGGGACAGGGACAGATTGGATGGGACAGAGCAGTGGGGGTCACTCTTTGGGGGAAATGAACAGAAGGGTCTGTGCTCACTACAGCAGACTCCCCTCCAGCAGCTGGAATGGACCCTAAGATTCCTGACTCTCACCATTCCTCTGCTGTCAGAAAATAGCTGTGAAACCCACTGGCCAAGTGGAGTATGACAACTGACTATTGCAATCAATTGCTCCATTAGCTCAAGTGACAAAGGTCTGTGTTTGGATCTAAAGGTTCCAATCCTGCTGATGAACCACATGGGTGTCAATATGATACCATGTAATGGAATTCTTGTTTTTTCAGTTTGCCTTTTTTCAAACCTAGGAAATTATACTCCAACTATGTTAAAAGAACATTGTTAAGGTTGCAAAGTCAAGCACTCAAAAAGGAAATGCCAGAATTAATTCAGAGTTTGGTATTATGATACAGTCTTTCATTATATGGTCACATACAAATTTTTCCACAGGAGCCCTGTGCATAGATTGGACCTACTCTGGGGATGAATCAGGATTGTTTACTGAAGGAGTCAGGTGTTTGTAGGATACCTACTTTATGTGTTGCAGAAGTTGGAAAGTGTGTAGTGAATAAGGCAGGGGTATACAGGAAGAGAAAGGACAGTCTCATGGTTAAGGCAGTTGAATGCTACTCTGGAGAACTGGAGTCTATTCCTGCCTCTGCTACAGAGTTCCGATGTGATGCTGGGCAAGTCACTTAAGCCAGACTTTTCATAGGTGTCCACTGGCTGTGTGTTCCTTATTTTCTGAGTACCAAAATTGAGACCTTGGGGTCTGATTTATGAAAGTGCTCAGGTCTCTCAGCTACAACTGAAGTCAATGGGAACTGTGCTTTGAATATGCAAAGTGCTATGTAATGCTAAATTCCCTGGAAAATCAGGCCATAGGCCTCTCAAATGGGGCACCCAAAATTAGTGAACACTTTTGACCTTAATCTTTCTGTGCCTCAACTCCCCATCTTAAAATGGGGATAATATCCCCCAGGTCACATGGGAGTTGTGAAGATTATTTAATGTTTGTGAAACAACTCAAATTCTATAGTGATGAGCACCATAGAAAAGTCCAGGGGGGAACCAGTAACTCTGTAGTCATAGCAGAGTGTGCAGTAAATAAGGCATGGGGCCACATGAACAACAAGGATAAGACAAAATATTGAATAGCTGCTTATGGATTAAGCACTGTCCATCCTGTTTACTGAGTGAGGCAGGGGTCCTGTAGAAAAAATAGTATGTGATTTAATTAAAAACTGTATTATAATACATTTGCACAAGGGATTTGTATTATAACATATATGCACAGGCCACTTTAATTCTGTTATTTCCTAACTTTTGAGTGCTTCACTTTGCAAGCTTAATATTAATTTAGTATATTTAAAGTCATATTATAATATAGTAATAATACCAATCACCAAGTTGTGCCTATAGCTAGCCATTGTGTTACTGTTTATCTTATCCTCCCCTATCCCTCCGATTGTTTGGTGCAGTCACTTTTAGCATATATTCTTAAATTGTATTGTAAATACTTAAGGGACAGGGAGTGAGTCTTCTTGTGTATTTGTACGGCACCTAGCACAGTGGAGTCCTTCTCTTGATTGGGGACTTATTTCATGTTGAACTGTGAAGCTCTGATAGCATCTAAGAATTAAACTCGGTGGACTCAAGGCCCAGAAATAGTTTGCACAAACAGAATCCACTGCAAGCTGAAAGCAGCCCATCTCCCAGATAAGAGTCTGAACTGCATCTGATTAAGAATTAATTTATCTAGCTGCTGCCCGTACAAAACATTCTCAAGTTTCCAGCAGCAGAATTTTTCCGAGGGATACATTAGCTGGAGTGTCTTCATATCCTCTGTGTGTAAAGCTTAACAGTCATAATCCTGAGAATTAAAGTTTTAAAAATGAGTGATTCAGCTTAGATAATGAAGCTTTTTTGCCACTCAGGTTAGCGAAAAGGCTCAGGAAATGTGACATTTTATTTCTCCAGAGCAGTTTTTTTATTTAAAAGGCCAGTTAGGAGTGAGATGCAGAAACTGAAGAAAATAAGAATCTGGAAACTTAAAAGCCTCTTTCTATTGTACTGCCACACTTCAGCAATACACACTCAGTTTCCTTTAATTATCTTACCCATTTTGCTTTCCTAAATATACAGAAGGTTGTGAATCCATTGGAAGACTTCAGTTGCAAAGTGACATTCCTAACTCTCATAGTGTGTGGGATTTATGCTGCAGGGTTATTTCACCCCATCACATAAGTAAATCACTAAATCGTGGGTAAAACTTTTACAGAGCAAACAGGACCTTGCTTTTTAGGGCCAAAGGACCCCCACAGAGTCAAATATGGAATTCAATTTACCTGTAGGTTCCCCCTGCATAAAGAAATCCTCCTATGTTGCCACCCTAGCTCTCAAGAGTATGGGGTATAGCTGGGGGAACTGGGGAATGGCCTGCACCCTGGTGATCCCTGGTTGTTGGAATGGTCCCTTGGGTGCCATTGGCAACAGTTCTGAGGTTGCTTTAATCTACTTCAGAGACTGGATCAGAACAGAAATGACCTCAGAAAGGTGGGCTAATACTCCCTGATCTGGTCTTGGGTATAAAACAGTACTGTTGGCGTGAGTGGAGAGTTCTGATTTGGTAATGCTTTACATGCACATTGCATAGAAGTAAATGACCCCATGAAATGCAAGGGTGTAGAGAATCAGGCCCACAGTCTGAAACTTGATGCTTACACCACAAAGCCATCTCCCCCAAGAAGTGTACATTTTAGCTGTTCTCCATGTGATCAATTCTTGTGCAAACAAAAAAGGAAAATCCCCCCCCTTTAGCAATTAGGAATTTTTCCTCCTTTGTGTAATGAGGTGCAACTACTTGACTGTATATAGATCACTGCTATGGCCTGGAACTGGGTCTTTCAGGCCGGCTGGATACTATGCCTCCTTCTCTGACATCCTGCCAGTGAGTGCTGACACTGTATTTTTAAAGCTCTTTGCAGAGATCTGTATATTGACAGAGATTAAAGTTCATTTTGGAGCTAGATAGATATAGTTTAAAATGTCAAGGGCTCTTTTTTTCCTCCCCCACAACCTATGCCTGGCTTTATCCAGTTCTTTGGCACCTTTTGAAACTAATTGGGTCTCTTGGCACATCACATTGTGTGGCTCTGCAGCCTCATGCTCATTATAAATTCAGCTGACCCTTTTTAGAAGACTTAGGTGTTAAGAGAACTCACCTGGGAATCTGCTTCTTCCTTTGGAAGGCCAGGTGCCTTATTCCTTCTAATTCTGTCTGTGTAATTTCAAACAAACTGTATTTTGTTGAGCAGGTGAGACTCATGTATCTGCTGTTTGATCAAAGGAAGTTTCTTTTCAAGGAGAATTAAATTGTACTTTTCCTACATTATACTTTAAATGACTTTTAATATGTAAGGCCCTGATCCAGCCATAGAGTCCCACTGAAGTCAGTGGGAGGATTAGGGCCTAAAACTTCACAGCAAGGCTTAGGCAGATTCCTGAGAAGCTGAAAGCTAAAATACAGCCCTTGTCTTCTAGAACCATGCTTGGGTGTGACAGTGGAGCCATATCAGCTGCACGTTGTTCGCCAGAGTCATTTTCCCATTGCAACAGCTGGCTGCTGCAGACCTGGGTATGGTCATAGCCCTGTGTCACCTTCACCCCCAAGGGATGGCTAGTACAGGAGATTATAGGGAACACAAAAATTGCTGGTCCTTTGTACCTCCTATCTTTTGAGCACCTACCCCATGCCCAGCCACAATCTGGCCCGTAATACTGTGGTGCAGGTTTTGTATTTGGTAACAGGAAGTACCAGACTGGTGCTAAAATCAAAACAGTGAATATTCTAAGCCAGCCAGACTTTATGGACTCCTGCCTATAGGCCACACAACCCTCTGGAGGTGGGTTCTGTGAACTCTGGCCATTGGGCCACACCGTCCTGTAAAGGTAGGCCACTCCGAGGTGTGTCTCACTCTTCGTGGGGGGCAATAAGCTGGTAGCTACTCTAACACTGTTGGAGTTCATCTCCCTCTCTGGATGCGCCTAAATCTTCCCTGCCAAAGAGGGCTTCTGTCCCTGGCTCAGAAAGATGCATCTGAAGAGAACAGCTTTTCTCTTTGCTACCGCGTGGCACGTATTTCATGGGAGGAGGATGGCCCAGACCACCTCTCTAAGGGCTTAATTTCTCATAGTGTTCCCTTTGAAATTACTGCAGTCAAACACGATGCATTTTAAACATGCTGTGTTGCACTTTAGTGTCTAAACTTTTGATGTAATGTGGGTGATTTGCAGACACAGGGACTGAAGCTGTTTGCCATTAGCTAAAGTGCCCTGATTCTGATCTCTCTTACACTGGTTTTAAACTCCTTTGATTTCACTCCTGATTTACACCAGTGAGTGCAGGTTCTGGGTCTTGGTCTCTGCATTGCATTTGATGGGTTTTGTGGGATTTTCATCAGGATTTTGCCAATTGTCTATAGACTACTACATAGAAGTAAATTCCTGAAAGTTCATATGCTGTTCAAATGATGATTAACTTTTTTTTTTTGGCTATCAATTTGTCCTTCTCTGTCTTTAAGCTTTTCTGTATCAGTGTCACTAAAAACAATTATTTTAAAAAATGATAATTATTACAGGGTACTTCAAAAGTTTCTTATTATTACAGGGTACTGCAAAAGTTTCTTATTTCCAAGAAGCATCAGAAACAGCTCATTGATCCTCTTGTCAGTAAGCTCCACAATGCAAAGTAATTATCATTTCCTTTTTATGTGGGAGAATTTATTTCAGTGGAAATGTTCAAAGTTTAGAAGAACCGACTTCAGTCAGAGTTTTAATTAGTGACTTTTGCATTTGGCTCCCTGCTTCCATTTGCAAAACTGCTGGATGAGACTGCCTCTTGATCACTCTTGCTGTGCCAGGATGTTACTGAATGCCTATTTGCATTTTCAAGAAGAAAGCCAAAAGAGAAAATCTACCAGCAGTGTACTTGTAGCAGTGTCAGCAGTCCTTTCCATGACTGGGATAGGCCAGCACACAGGGTGACCCCCGCTTTGTGATGACACAGAAGCATCCCTATTCAGGAAAGCACATAAACATGTGATTAATTTTAAGCACATGCTTAAGTCCCACTGACATCAAGGGGACTCAATAGAATCATAGAATATCAGGGTTGGAAGGGACCTCAGGAGGTCATCTAGTCCAACCCCCTGCTCAAAGTGGGACCAATCCCCAGACAGATTTTTGACCTACACGGCCCCCTTAAGGATTAAACTCACAACCCTGGGTTTAGCAGGCCAATGCTCAAACCACTGAGCTAGCCCTCCCCCATACTAATAGTTAAGCATGTGCTTAAGGGCTTTCCTGACTGGGGGGCGGGTCTATGTTAATAAGTCAGCTATAGAGCCCAGGAGAATCACAGGGTTTTTCAATATACAATAACCCAAGTAAAAAATACTGTTTATATTGATAATAGCTAAGTGCTGTCTCAGTGATACTCAGACCTCAGTGGTTCAGGAGCCAAATTAGCTATCAATATTACCCAAAAGAGCCGCACTAGAGTGAATTCATAGTTTCATTTACTACAGTACTATATACTCATATTTAAACAGTATGATGGAAAATATTTATTATTCTCACAGCAAAATGACTGACCAAGCATTGTTATGTATCAACTGCAATTGGTTAATCAAAAGCATCCTGATTGGTTAATAACTTAGATTGGTTAATAATTAAATCACGCAGCATTTTAATATCATTTGCTGCAAAGAGCCAGACACATTAGAGAGACACTTGTGGCTGGCAAGCCTCAGTCTGAGTACGACTGTCCTATCTCTTCTTTACTATGATGGACATTATAGCATGGTAGACTCTATAAGGTAGACTCCTCTACCTTCTGCAGACCTATACAATGTGCCCTGCCCCTAATTATATTTCAGATTTAATAATGGCATTGGATGAAATCCCTGCTCTTTCTTCCTTTTATCCTGGCAGACCTAGGATTGCCTTCTGAATCCCTGAACTGCCACCCGGGAAACTACGCTTGACAGAGCCCTAAGAAAATCTTGTGAATAGTTTTTCATGTGGGTGAGAGGGGTAGGAGAGTATTTATGCAGTTTCCCTGAGTCCTTACCTTGAAGGTGCATTCTGGCAAGTTGCCTTCTTTTAAAATAGCCAGTGCTAAGAGCAATGGGCCAAAACATTTAAACAGATTGGGAACATGGCACTGGCAGCATGGAATATAAAGCCCATACTGCATGACTGCCCTGGAGAAGTGAGCTGCTGCATATTAGGTCTGGACTCAGAGGAAAAACAGCTGTGTAGGAACATAAATGCATTCACCTTGAGAGGCTGAGTAACAGGGCCGGCTCCAGGCACCAGGCACCCAAGCTGGTGCTTGGGGCGGCACCTGGAGGGGGGCGGCGCGGCGCTCCGGCCGTCGGGGAGAGCGGGGCCACAGCCGGGCTCACCGCCCTCCCCCCGGCGCTCTGGCCGCCCTCCCCCCCCCCGGCGCCCTCCCCCCGGCTGCCGGGGGGAGAGCCGAGCCCCCGCCAGGGCTCGCCGCCCTGCCCCTGGCGCTCTGGCCGCCGGGGTGGGGGGGAGAGCCGAGCCCCCGCCGGGGCTCGCCGCCCTCCTCCCAGGGCTCCGGCCGCCCTCCCC
>NW_020664439.1:40898992-41163660 GCF_002925995.2 Terrapene triunguis
CCGCCCCCCCCCCCCAGCTCCGGCCGGGGAGGGGCGGCCGGAGGCTTTTTTGCCTGGGGCGGCAAAAAAGCCAGAGCCGGCCCTGCTGAGTAATTAGGTATCTGAAAGGGAAATGGTGTAAGAACCTGCTCCCTCTGACTGAGCTCATATGCACACCCTGAGCACAGCCATACACTGCGAACTGCAAGAAGAAGAGCTTTTATTATGCTTGTCTGTCCTTCTGCCCAGCCCCTCTCTTTGTGTAGCAAAACCGTAACAGTCTTACTATGGTCAGAGGCCTTTGTCCCTATGGAGGGCAGGGTTTGCTTGTGCACTAGCCTCTGAAAATGTTCCCTTAATTGCTGACAGTTGCTCTGCTGTCTGAAGCTTTGCTCTGTACTAGTCTGTCACTTTGATTAATATTTCAGAGGATGTTCTCCAGAATCAAGGCTAATGATCTAAGATCAGTCAGGGTTACAAAACAAAGATCTTTGACACATTCGGAGATTGATGTCAAAAGAGGATGTTGGTACAATGGCATGACTCTTTAATGGAAGGAAATGCTCTGTGGCCTGGGTTTTAATACACATGCCAATTATATATAAATTATAAGCATGAAAGATCATTTCACTGTTACGCAAGTAAGAAAATTACTTGGTTAATAACAGTTTGGCCAAAAGTGGATTTATCACCATAAAGGTTAAAAAACAAAACAAAACCACCATCTGGGGAACCTGCTAAACAAATACAAGGGACTTTTCTGCTGGCGATGTAGTGACGTGACGTGACGTGAAAATGTGAGTAGTTGTGCTTGACCTTTAGATTCTTGTTTGAATTAATACATGAATATTTGCACTAAAGAGAGAGATCAGTATGAGAAGAAACGTGGAGAGCATAAATCTGAAGGCTAAGAAATGTAATCTAGGTATGGAAATTACAGGGTGGTAGGAGATGACCGAAGAGATATGTGTCCTTACACAGATAATGCAGTGTGCCAGGAGACAAAGAACGAATGGGGGTGGTTGTCCCCCCCCCAATTAATTCTGTCTTACTCTTGTCTTACTATTAAAAGTAATTGAAAAGTTCACATCCAAATCTCTGCTTCAGAAACATTTTAAAGCCTGCTATAACTATTAATGCTGTATTTATAACAGCCTGATCCAGCAGAGTTGTTGAGCTTCACTAAGAAAGTGTTCCAGTGGCTTTCTAGCGTCTTCTAGGAGATGCCAGGCACCCTTGGTTCCCATTAGAGCCCTCCCAGAAGATGCTTAGCACCTCACAGGACAATACCTTAAGACAGTAATTTCCATTACAACCACCAGAGCAAAACCACCTCCTGAGTCACTGCTTTCCTCCCAGTGCTGGCCTCCATACCAGTCCTTATTCCTGCCATACATTAAAAAAAGACCTACCAAGATGCGTATGAAAGAATAATTTTATCTCATGACCTCACTTTCACTACCCTTGTCTTCCTATTTTGTTTTCATTCATTGTCATCCCCTACTGAGTTGTGTCTATTTTAGGTTGTAAACTCCTCAGGGCATTGCCCATTATTGATATTTTGTCTTTTAAGAGCTCTATCAGTTTTCTTATGCACCTGCCTCTGTTCTGCTGAATACCATGCAAAAGTGCACAGTCAAGGTTAGCACATGCGCTGTTCCTTGCTTTGCTTTCTTACTTGAAATCAGTGATTAAGCACATTCTAAAACTTAACCAGCTGCCAGTGTTTGGCTGCAAATTTTGGATGATCTTTTTGCTGAACACTGTAACGCCTACATATCCATCAAGCTGAACAAAAAAGTCTGGAAGACCAAGAAGATGTGCATAAAATGTTTAAAAAGTCTGAGTGGAAGCCTTTATCCCTAGTGTGTATTTGAGGTGGCCAATGAATATTTTATTACATCCAAAATTATGCTTACCAGAGCTGGGTGAACTATTCATCCTTTTTTCAGTTCAGGAATTGCTTGTGAGCTGACCTTCACTTCTACTAATGTGTTATTTAGAATTATTAGACAAATGTTTCATGCACACCAATTTCAGACTAGGGATTGCTTATGTACTGTGTTCACAAGGTATTGTTTGACATTCATTATAACTGCTGTGTGGTTGGTCACCTTAGTGGTGGTGGTTCTGTTCCCTGATTGGATGAGTGTAACTGTAATAAAGAATGGGGAGAATGTGATCAAGTCACTGGGACTTTAATTCTCACACAGGGAGAGGATATATGCAGTTTTAGAGTTCCAAGCAGCAAGGCTGGTAGCATAAAGGCCACTTACACCTTTTCCTTTCTGAGCCACTTGAATCAGGCCTTGCTGCTTGAGGCATTATTGCAAGAAAAATCAGGCTATTATAATCTCATATGTTGCAGTGAGATTTAAAGGTAATTTTCTCTCAAAAAGTAATTGTGTGTGTGCATGGGAGCCTCTAGGTCAGGGCTGTGACCAAGGACTTGGGGAACATTTCAGCAAGTCCCTCTGTTATATTCATTAAGCATTGCACTATTTGTAACTTCATTTACTGGTCACTGGCATACACCATAAACAAGCCAAGTAGCAGTGGAGGGAGAAAAGGGCTTGCCAGTGGGCAGTCCTAACATGGATACCTCCTGCATAATATTATCCTTATAACCTGGCTCTTTCTCTGGTAGTGGCAGCCCACGGAGAAAAGTTGGATAGGGATATTATTCTAATATGGCTGGGAAAGAAGACAGGGATGGGGACAGGGAGTGGATGCTTTTGAGTATAGAGGATATGGTGAATGCACTCACAAGAGATGGCTGTAGAGGAGGGCAATGAACCTGCCTTTGATGAAATTTACAATATATCACAAGAAATGAATTCTCCGGATTTTGTATGCTATCCATCCACCCACCACTTTACAATTGTTTTTCTGAAACATCTTATTTTATTGAGGTAATTGTTAAATTTTGCCTACTACTGTGCCTACAGTAAATTCCTCTTACAGTTTCCGTTAATTTTCTTATCTAAACTGTTGTATAGCATTGCTATGCATTGTGTAAAACAGTCGCTAGATTCCACTCTAGAGATGGCTGCATTCCAGCACATGGTCTCCTGTAGTTACGGTTGCCTACACTTTTTTTCGTTCAAAAAGGCCCTTTTCACTTGCTCATAACTTTCTAAAACAATTTTCTATGTCTAGTCTGCCTCAGAGAGACTTTTTTGGGGGAAGAATTCTGTATCTGCTGCATAAGATCAGCCATTTCCCTTGACCTCTGGTACTGCTGCTGTGCCCACCACCTGGCCATGCAGGCTCCTTCTGGAAAAAAAATTATCCATAGCAGAGACCAAACTTGGACAATTTTTTGAGAATCTTAAAAGTAACTGCTAAAGGCCTATTAGAATTGAACTATTTGTGCAACTTTATTTAAAGGAGTCACTCAACACTCCACCTATAATTATATTATACAAGAATCACTCATCACTGAAATGCAGCCGCCACTGAAATAGAATGCGGTAGCTGTTTTACAGTGCTCTGAACTGTTGTGTAGCATTGCAGGACAGGAAATAAAAGACAGTACGCCCCTCCTAAATTTCAATTAAATATGCTGTTTGTACAATAGGAGGAAGTATATGTAATAATTATCCAAATAAAATGTTTTAGAGAAAGAGTTGTATAGTGTATACAGACTATATGAAATCAATGACAATTATTTTTCTGTGCTAGAATAAAGTTTTTATCACCTATTACAAACTACTGGAGACATACATAATACATCAAATATAGATCTATAAACACGTCATGGGTAGAATTTAGGTTTTTAGGATGGTGTAAGAGATTAAAGTAATGATTTTGTAAGAATGAAAGCAATTTGCAGCCATTTGGTAGCAAATGTTTACATCTTACATTATATTGATTTTTAGTTATGAGAGGCTCCTTGGATTACATAAGCATTAGGGCTGAGTGAATAGTGGGAGAAAGTTCAGTGAATTAGAAAATGAATCTTGATTTACCATATATGTAACCCTTAAGTAATCACTTTTCATTCACATACATATGTACCTTTCAATACAATCACGCTTGGGCAGACACAAGTACTGTAGCCAAACCCAAATGTTCACAAATCATTTTGCCCCACTCATCTTCCTTGCCACCCCCAAAAAAATCATAAGATTTTATAAATGTTACTTTGGGGTTCATTTTAATTGCCTTCTGGTTTTGTAGGCTTTACTTTTTTGCCAGCTTTTCTCAGCAACCATGAAGATTAGAAACTTTCTTTTATTAAAAAAAATAAAAGCAGAGATTCTCGTGTGCCATGAATCTGGGAGCTGCGGCTTTAATAAAAACACCAAATATCCCAAGATGTATGATAAAATTGCAAGAGTTGACAGTGCTGCTCAAGACATGGCAAAGTGTTTGGGAAACCTATCAGCAATTGGAAAAGGCCTTTTTAAATGGAAAGGATTCGGAAACATTAAGTGAACTAGTCCCCATATATCTCACTTATACTATGAGCCCACAGAGCATATAAGTTAGCTGCAAAGAGCTCTGAGCTATTTCTAGATAGAAGGTGCTATGTGCATGTGAGATACTGTTATATTTTATTTTACCAGCACAAAATTGAATTTTTGATTGTGTTAAGAATGAGTTTTAAGGAAACAGATCATTTAAAAATCATCATTAGAGTAAGTCATGGTAATGTTTAACGAGATTTCTGTGACTTCCAGGGCACTTTTTGGAGTGAATAATAAAATATTTTCCTCATGATCTTTATAATTGTGCTCATCACCGTAGTATTTGAGTGAAACATCAGTGAATTTATCTTCACAGTACATCTGTGAAGTAGAGAGGATTTTCACAGATAGGGAAATGAGGCACACGAAATTAAATCCAAATTTGGACATTATTTCCAGTGTTTGTTTTGCCTTAGCTTGTTATTGCCAGTTAATATTCTGTTCATTTGTTATTTCAGTCTTTCCTTCATCTCTTTGGGAGGAGGATCTAATAAAAAAAACAATGTACACTATATATAGTGGTGCATTTACCTATCAACAGCATCTGTATACAGTCCCTATTTGAACCCCGTGTCTTTAATATTGTGACAGAGTGCTGAGCAACAACAGCTGAGGCCTCACTCTGGTCACTGCAGCTCCAATTAAACACTGCAGAAGAGACCTTGTTAACAAGAACTGTGTCTAATTGGTGGGAGGAGGAGAACTAGCAGGCTAATTAAGCCATTAGGCAGAGGATACAAAAAGGCACATGAAGGACGTAGGAAGAGGAGAAGCAGACAGAGAGGGAGAGATTGCACTTCCCTCAAGAGCTGAGGGTCACCCAAGATGGGAGGAGTAAGGCTGTATAGCAGTGGTTCCCAAACTTTTTACCTCACACCCCCCTTTAGCCCTGTCCACACCTCCCTTCCCCCTGTTCCCTAAACTAGGGCTGGGAGCAGGGCTGTGCCTCCAGTTAGTGGGGATGCGGGCAGGAGTAAGGGGGCTGAGGCTGGAGCCACAGTTGGGAGCGGTGCTGGGGCTGGGAATGGAACTCGGTGGTACTCCCTCCCCACTGCCTGTGGGGATTGGCCCAGGCCCCAGCCACCATGCCTGAATGTTCCTCCACACACCCCTAAGGGGGTATGCCCCTCAGTTTGGGAACCTATGCTGTATAGTGTATAAGGGTGGTGGGAACCAACATGGTAAATAAACAGCACTGGGTGTTTTACTAACATAAAGGTCTCTGAGCTGTTTGGGAACTTGAGCAGAGGCAGGAGCGAGTGGGCCCTGCCACAAATATATTTATCCTTCTAACACCTCGTAAAGTAGGGAAGTGAAATTAGGCACAGAGAGGCTAAGTGACTTGTCCACGGTCACCCAGGAAGCATGTGGCAGAGCAGGGACATGAACCTGGGTCCTAGGCTAGTGGCCTTACCATTGGATCATTTTTCTTGTCTAAGGTAGATTAGACCAAGGCGTGTGAGGGGGTTAGAGGAGAGAAGTGGATGAGGGAGCAACATTCTGCAGACAAATGAGGGGAAAAGATTAAACCAATCTTTCTATTTTTGTCTTTGTGGTTTATTTTGCTATGGCTCACTGGATCGTTCTCTAATCATTTGGACATTGAAGGTTAGATTCTGGCTCTCATCTCTGCGTTATTAAGTGATTACTTGGGAATTCTCCTCCAGGGGTAATCCCCAGTCGTCATATTGGTCTTACTCCACCCCCTTGCAGTGAAGTTCTTTTGCACGGACTTTGTCCAGTCACCCACTTCTGTAAATCTGATCTTTGTGCAAACAAAAAAACCCCACCCTGTTTATCAGTAAAATCTTTTTTTGCAACTAGGGTAGCTTATTGAAAGTAGCAGAAGATGCACTGGTCTATTTCTTCACACTCATCACGTTTTGCTCCCTCTCCTTTGTGGGTCTCTGCAGAGGCAGCCCACAGAAAGCTGGTGATGAAGGGCATAATGAGTTTTAATCAGTGGCAGGAATGTGTGATAATTACAACAACATTTCCTACTTACACTACATAAACTGGATGAGCAGCGATTAATAGTCTGCCACTATGCAGGGCTTCCAGTCTAATTCAACAGCCCATTTTGGTGGCCTTTCGGTTGACCATCTTTCCACTGCTTTTGTCTCAGTATGAGATCCCTGAAGCTGAGTGTTCTGTCTTGGCTAGACGTCCTAGTCTGAGCAACCAAGTAAGAAGGAGAAAAGCAAGCCAATGTCTTCTTTCTTGCTAGCCCTTGTCTTCTCTGATTCTTGTTGCTGTTGCAGCCTCCTATAGCAGTTTGCACTGTACCTCTGAACCAGACAAATGTTGGAGTGAGAAGCATAAGCTATAGGAGTGGAGTGGGAGAGAATTGGCAAAGACAGGGAAGAGGGAAACGGCAGCAAGGGGGAGTTCTAGGGCAAAGTGCAGACGTTATTTGAATAATAAAAAAGATCCCACTTTGTCCTCTATGTGAAGTGAGAAGAAGATCCTGTGCCTTCTCTCTAAGGAGATTTACCATATTCCCAGTTGCTCTACCTCAAGTCGTTTTCAAAAAGGAGGAAGGCTGGTTTTGTAGTTAAGGCACTGTAGGTAGATCTGGGTTCAATTCCTGGCCCTATCACAGATTTTTTATGTGACCTTCGGCAAGTCACCTAATCTTTGTTTGCCTCAGTTCCCTGCCTATGAAATGATGATAATACTTCCTTTCTATCTTGTCTATTTCAGATATAAGGGCAAAAAATGTTCAAAAGCACCTAAATGAGTTAGGAACTTAAGTCTCGTTTTCAAAAGAGATTTAGGCATTCAGGAGCATAAATCCCATTCACTTTCTAATTGCCACAGTCACTTTTAAAAATGGGATCTACACTCCTACATGTCCATTTTACCTTAAGCTCTTTAAGAACATAAGAATGGCCATACTGGCTCTGACCAAAGGTCCATCTAGCCCAGTATCCTGTCTTCCGACAGTGGCCAATGCCAGGTGCTTCAGAGGGAATGAACAGAACAGGTAATCATCAAGTGAGCCATCCCCTTTCAAGAACTGCTTCTTACTGTATGTGTTTCCACAGTGGGGATCTGATCTTGGTTGTGCACACGTCAGAACTTGGATTCACAAAACCCACTGATCTTAATGTGTTTTGCAGGTGTGAATCCTAACACTTCATTTGTTTTGAAAGTTTGCATTCAGGCATTTGAAGTTTTAAAGCAGATGTGCAATCTTTGCATGTGTATGTGTGCATAAATGAAAGCTGTGCAGAGGCCCTTTAAGAAAAATACCCTTAGATCTCTCTGGGCCTCTATTTCCCCATCTGAGAGTGAAGGCTATAACATTTGCCCCTCTCTCACCCACTCTTGTAAGGCTTAGTAAATGTTTGCACAATGTATTGAGTGTCTCAGATGGAAAGTGAAACAGAGATACAAAGTGTCATCATTACATTATATTTATGCTTAAGCCACAGGGCTCCCAAGAAATGAGGATCAGAACTGCATTTTTTTCCAAAAGTATTTCACTTTTCTAGATTGTTGGGTTTCTTTTACTCCCTGAATGTTTAGCTGGCCCTGCTGTATAATTGCAGCTGCAGAGGATATACGGAAAATAATTGCTCCTTGAGCTGCATGTTGAGAGTATCACAAGCAGATGCTGAATTCACAGCTGGCTGCAACACAGTCAGCCCCCTTTGCAGATCTTTTTTTCAGAGGCACTGCAAGAACTTGCTGAGTCTGTACATTATTCTGTTGAAGAAGGCATAACAGAATATTTATATTTTTACATTCCACAACTGCAAATCTGATTGTCCTAAACCAGCTATAACCTATCATATTGTTAAGAATCTTCACACACCTAAATATAAACTTGCTGTTCAAAATATTAAACCCATGATTCTAACTGATCTTCAGTTTTCAACTAAATACACCTCTACCTCGATATAACGCTGTCCTTGGGAGCCAAAAAATCTTACCGCGTTATAGGTGAAACCGCGTTATATCGATCTTGTTTTGATCCACCGGCATGCGCAGCCCCGCCCCCCCCGGAGCACTGCTTTACTGCGTTATATCCGAATTCGTGTTATATCGGGTTGCGTTATATCGGGGTAGAGATGTAGCTGTTACATGGAATGTGGGTATTAATTTGCTCACGGAGTGCAAAATTATGCCCTCACACTATTATAAACCTGGACTAATTCTGTTAAAGGGAATGAAGTTGCTCCAGCCTTGCAGACGTGTAACTGGGAGCATCATTTATCCCACACTAAGGAAAAATGAATATTTTCAACTATAATTAAAGCCAATCGCTGACTAAGGATAAACTTCTGTTCTCAGATTGCCACAGCAGACCCTGACTCCAATATTCTGCTCTCCAGACATTTGAAGATCTCAACAGAATATTGAAGCAAAATGTCTGACTATGGCCCAGTCCTGCATTGAGATCCCCTACAGCTTGAAGCCAGTGGGACTCCAGGAGTGCAGGGGTCTGTATTTGTGGATCCTGATACAGGATTGAGGCCTTTATAAGCAGAATATTGAAGTGGAGATTCACTGAGTGAATCTGACAGGGCCATTTGTCCCTAAATGCTGGAAACACCATTTTAAAAGGAGCAAATACGGTGAAACTCAATATAAAAATCACAAGAATGGAAATGCTGCAATAATGATAAGAAAACAAGCATGGAACGAATGATCTTTTTTTCTCACATATATACAGTTGTTGGGAATGAAATCCATTAAGGCTCAGGGTACATAACTTATTTAATTTATTAAGCAGGATGCTTGTGTACAGGGAAAAAGCAGGCTATGCAAATTGTATGACTGCTGTGATGACATTCTTGTGTGTGTTGCACTGGATTTGAATTTTACTGAAAAGGCCTAATTGAGTCACAGTGTGATTATTTAATAAGATTAAATTCTTCCATCACACATATATAATCTTATAGAGAGCCCGGGTGGTATATACTGCAGAGCTAATATCATCTACTGAACTTGTAAGGGAACTTACAAAATGATGAACATCTTTTTCCAACTACTAGTGAACATGTATTAGAAAGACAAGGTGCGTGAGGTAATATCTTTTATGGTTATTGAAATAGAAAGGAAGAAAAGGCAGCTAACTACCTGAACTACAATTTAACAGGTGATTTTATTCCATATTTTATATGTTAAACGATGATAAATGAAGACAAATCATTATGATAATGTTGAAGAATAGGGGGTACCTCCTCCCTCTTTCTTCTGTCTCATACTCTTTCTCTCATTGTGTTGACTTCCTTTACATGAAGTGTCATCTTTTCCTACAAAGACAAGTATCCAAGTAGAGATTCTTGCAAATATTTTGCCTCTTTTCTCATGGTTGCAGATTTCCTTAGCTTCAGTATCAACACTATTAAAATATTATGGTCGCTCAAATGACTAATCCCACTGCCAACACTATGTGTAAAAGGCAAACTGCGTTTATAATTATGTGATTTGAAAAACATATGTCAAAACACAAATGAATCAGCTCAGTGAGGAGGATTCTGCCAGCTAGCTTAGCAAAGCAGAGTGCTGTAGGAGGAAAGACAATGAATAGGATAAAGAGCTGACTTCTGTCTTCCTGGTTAAATCTAATTCACAGTAGCACTTTATTCTGAACTTCTCTAGTGCTTTCCATTCACAGATTGCAAAACCACAATAATCTTAAACTATACCGCAGGGAACTGTTTTGACTCCATTTTACAGATGGGGAAACTTGAAGCAAAGAGAGGTGAAGGGTCATGTGGCGACCTTCCTCCCCTGTCACTCACCCTGCGGGGGCTAGTCACAATTCCAGTCTGCCTGCTATTTGAGATTCAAACTGCTATGGAGAGTGCAGGTATCCAAAAGGGGCAGGGAGTAGATGGCAGTGGTGAGGGTTATTGTGAATGGGAGTGGCCCGTTCACTGTCTAGTCAAAGGATGTAGCAGGGATCACTCACAGTCACTGTGCCTGGAATCTTGTGCTTCTCTACCTTTCTGCGGTGGGCAGTGACTTATGCGCCACAATATGGTGTTTGACTTGTCTGTGCCTTCCCCTGGGTTCCTGTAACAAGTCAGTAGCAGAGATAGCAACAGAACCCAGATCTTCTGACTGTCCTAGGCCATGCTTCCTCATTGTGAAGGAAGTGTGATGGTATACAAGTGTGATGATATACTTAAATCTGCCTCAGTGTGGGGGGATGGACTACATGTCCTCTTGAGGTCCTTGCCAGCCCTACATTTCTGATTCTGGGGAAGCTGTAGTCTACAGAGAGGAAAAGAAGCAGAAAACATCATCACCCCCTACACACACACAAAGCCCATTCCCTTCTGAGCCAGTGGTGCCAGCTCTAATGCCCTCATTTGTCCATTTCTCCAGCACTCTATCTGTGTTTTCTCCCCCTGCAGCTCCCTACACATTGGATGCACTTTCTAAGCAAGTTCCCAAGGCCCCGAGCCTCTCCTTGTTAACACCCACATCTTCCAACTCTTGCCAAGAAATTGGTGGGTTGTGAGTGAAGAGGTCATTTGCACTGAAGGAAAGGGCTGAATGTTGAGCAGGAGTGGCATAAGGCCAACACCACACTCAGTTTTCTTTGCTGCAGTCTTCTGGCATCTGCCTGTTTCTCCAGAACTTTCACATTTAATTGTGTACAAATTCATTAGCTAACTCCCCGTTTCTACTGGCAATGTTCATTTGTAGATTATTATAACATTTTTCCAAGTAGTCACTTTCCTGCAGTTTTATAAATGGTATCAATAAGGTCTCCAGAGGTACCGAGTTACCCAGACCCCTTTTCTTGTGAAACTGATTTCAAGCAGCTCAGTAACACTGTCATGGATTCATCATGGAAGCAAGTCTCCCGTACTTATTAATAGGCTTCCTTTCTAGTATTTCCTTTCTTCTCATTAATTTGTAAAAATCATTCTTCATCCTAGTGTTCAGTCTTTCTGCCTTTCTTCTCTCCTTATCATTTCCCTTCCAGCCTTCACTGACTCTCTCTCTGTTCTTGTTTGGTCCCCTCCCCCCTTCTTCATTTTCAATGCAGGTTCATTCTTACCCTCAGATCTTAAAATAGTTTTGGTGAAGCTACATTGGCTGCCTCTCATTCCCTGCACTTCCTTTCTCAGTCTGTATTCATTCTGCAGTCACACTAACTACTCATACTTAGGCATCTTTTATGTTCTATTTTCATATATTTTACCTCCCAGGAGTTAGGAGAGAAAAAAGACTCAGTGCCAAGACTATGGCTATGTCTACACTATCGCGGTAAGTCGACCTACGCTACGCAACTCTAGCTATGTGAATAATGTAGCTGGAGTCGACATACCTTAGGTCAAGTTACCACAGGGTCTACAAACTCTCCCGTTGACTTATCTTACGCTTCTCGTCAAGGGTAGAGTACAGGGGTCAACTGGAGAGCGATCTGCTGTCGATTTGGCGGGTCTTCACTAGACCCGCTAAATTGACTGCCGGTGGATCGATCTCAGAACGTCAATCCCGGCTGTAGTGCAGACATAGCCTCAGTAATTTTTTTTTTCTGTTTTTTTTTTTTTTTAGTAATAAATGATGCTACTCTTAATTTTGTATATGATGTCTTAATATTGCACAGATAGGTGCATTAGAAATGCATAGGCAGATTATTTACCTGTGAGGTATCATTAGCAAGAATATCGCTAGCAAGAGTGTCTTTTATGTTGTGCTGGAAACCGGAATCATTAGAATGTATTCTACACTCTAGCTTCAAGGGCTGACGGCCTATGGTAGCAGCCACAACCAGGCTCTTAGGTAGGAGGGAAGATTCTGTGTCCCTCTCTCCTCTGTAATTCTTCTGCCCATAGCCCTTTACTCGGTCTTTACGTGCAGCATTGAAATTTCATGATAAATGAATAGACTTGTACTTCTCCCCAGCCCCACCGTTATTTGAGTTACTCCTAGGATTCTCATACTTCAATGAATAAAGTTAAAGGGTGCTGTAAATAAAAAACCTGGCTTGATTTAGCTTCTTCCATGGGTCTTTGTTTTGGAAATCCCATCTTGTGGCTTTAAACTAGGCATACGCCCGTGTTGATCACCACTGTTTTAGATCGTGCACGTTATATTGGCAGTAAATAAATCATTAAAACTGATTCCAGAAAATCATCTAGTAACACTAAATTTGATTTACAAATATAACAGCCTTCTAATATCAGCCTCTTATTTTAAGCCATGTACACAAAAGGATCATGCAATACGGGACAGTCAAAACGGATTTCCATTCCAATCACATGTGTGTAATTAATGTAAAGCCTTTACCTTCATATAGAAGTAGCCACCTGATAACTAGGAGGCTAAGGGTGTTCCACCTAAAGGAAGGATGGAAAGAAATATATTTTGTGTTCTACCTTACATATTCTACTAAAATAAATATATGGAGATATACCTATCTCATAGAGCTGGAAGGGACCCTGAAAGGTCATCAAGTCCAGCCCCCTGCCTTCACTAACAGGACCAACTACTGATTTTGCCCCAGATCCCTAAGTGGCCCCCTCAAGGATTAAACTCACAACGCTGGGTTTAGCAGGCCAATGCTCAAACCACTGAGCTATCCCTTCCTCTGTCTATGCCCCTGTAGCAACCAATGGAGATGCTGTGTCTGATGGTCTCCTGGGTGACACTCTTGGGGAGTAGGGACAGGACATTCTTGGTAAAAGGCCTTCTGTTCCAGAGTACCCTCTAACTAGAGGTAAGGCTGAGCCCAAGTCTTACCACTTTTAGGGGGTTAGGGTGCAACCAAAAATTGTAATTCAAAGGGGGGGGCTCAGCTCAAAGAGTTTAAAAACTGCTGCTTTAGAGCACAACTGCTTGGGTCACTGCATGGCCAGTCAAGAACTGCTGGCTCTGAAGCATCAGTTTTCACCTAGTCTGATCTAAATCAAAAAGATCCTATCAGACACTTTGGCAGTGTTATACATGAGTGAAACCTCTCTCTTTGGCAGGTAAAGAAAGCATAGGCACATTTTCTTGGGTATGGGCTGGAGAGGAGTATGAACTTCGCAGAGCGTTTTATGCAAGTATTCTTTAATTAAGTTTCTGCTATACTTTTGGAGTACTTCTCCAGTTAATAATGCAAACCTCTGAATTTACTGAAGCAAACTTAATGGGAACACTTAGATTGTACAGATTAGCCCCCAGAAAGAAAGAGCTTTCCAGAGTCTTAGTTATAAACTTGCAAAATCTAAAATTCCCTTGGAGCAATGCAACGTATTTTGATTGATCCTAATTGTTCACATGGAGAAGAAATCATGAGTTTAGACACTGGTTTTTCCACCTAATCAGTTTCTTAACTTAAGTGGAACTACTTAAAGAAATGTCAGAAGTGATCTCTATCTTTGAAATGCTTTGTGTCTTCATACTGACTTAAAAGGTAATGAAAAGTACCTGGGGGTAAAAGGACTGTGATGGTGCCATAGCAAACTACAGGGCCTAATACATATGGTAGGTAGTGAATCTGGATAAAAACCTCACTGTTAATCAATATATTGTAATTAACAGCAGGATTTGAAGATCCAACCCTTTGTTTATAGAGGGGCTGCTTCTAAGAAGGACAGAAGGGAAAGGACTTTGCACTTTATTTGGCCAGTATATGCGACTACATTAGCAGAGAAACTGTTGGGTAGTTGGCAGTGTTGGTCTTGCTGAAACAAGCTAGTCTTTCCAGTACTGACCTTGTGAAGTGCTGAGTACCTCCTGAGATTTGCTTCTGGTTTTCATTTTTAAACAATAAATACGGATAAAACAGCCCCAATACAAAAAAAAATTGTGTTTATCTAATAACACTGGAAAAACACCAGAAATGGTTACATGTATCTAAGGAGTAACTGCATGGAGGAGTAATGCAGATTACAGCGGTGCGGATGTAGACCCTGATGGTGTGCACTAAAGGTTCTGCAGTGTTGTTTGAAACAGTACTATGTTAAAGCGCACTAGGGAACATTACAAAGAGATTACCCATTACAGCATATACTACGTATATACAAAGAGAGAACCCAGAAAAACCCTGATTTTTGGACATCTACATAAAACTCAAAAATTACTAACATATTAAATTAATAGACCACGAAAAACAGAAGCCTTACCCCAAAGTAGTAAAGATTCTTAGACTGTGCCTGAAGTTCCACCTGTTCAATCCAATCGTCTCCAAATTTTGCCTGCATTCACACCCGTGCTATTCCCATTGCACTACACTGGAATTTAGGGCTTGATTTTCAGAGGGGCTGAGCATCCGCAGCTTTCATTTCAATTGGAGATGTTCACTCTCACCACTTCACAAAACCAACCTCTTAGTAAGCAATGCTCTAGAAGATGTGCAAAAAGGAATAGAATCCCATGTGTGCACTCTCTCCCCCAACTGTGTTGACTCTACAAGGCTAACTGAAGTCAACAGCAGTAAAGTCATTTGCAAAAAAGTCAGCAGACCTCACAAGTTAGAAGCTGCCATTCTTACATAGTCCTTTCCATAGGAGAACATCATTTAAAAACATACGTATTATGGGTGTTCTCCCTTGGTCATGCCTTGACAGAGAGCTGGTTTGACAGGAGCCTCCGAAGTGACAAATCAATTCTCCTTGGTTGAAGTGTCAGTCTGGGTTGTGGGTAAATGAGGGGACAGAAAACAGTGGGAATCCTTAGCCCACTTCAGGCATTGAAAGAGCTGCATCTGGGGAAGGTAAATTTGTTAACTGCAGTAACTATTTTATAGGTAAACGATACCCGTCTATGGAATGTTAAATTTCAGCAGGCTTAAATAATTGATTTAAGGCTAAACGATACAGCCTTTACTCTGCTTTACCCCAGCAAAACTCCTCATATTAATGGGAAATATTTTCCCAAGTGTCAGTGTGGACTTAATCATTTATTTTGTTGACATAAAATGAATATTTTAATTAAATCTAAATTAAATGTGCAGCTGGTAATATGAAATGACAAATACTGGGTGAAAACCTGTCCCCATGGAAGTCAATGGAAGTTTTTCTGTTGACTTCAATGGGGCCCAGTGTTTCTAAAGGGCCAGTCCCTCAAGGGGTTGAGAACTCCTGGAGCAGTTAAGACCCGAGGTGAGCAAACCACTTAAACATAATGCTTAAACTTCAGTGCAAGCGTAAGTGTTCAGCTGACTAGGGGAAATGTAAGAATCTGCTTACGTGCTTTTCTGAATTGGAATTTAAGGACTGAGCTCCAAAATATGTCTGGGAGAAGAGACTCTTTATCTGGACGAAGGAATATCTAGCTAATTGGTACTGTTACGTATGTAGCAAGTTGCAGCTACTGGAAGAGCTATGAACCTCCTTAATTGATTCTTATACAAGTAGCCCAGTTACAATAAGGATTATGTGCTGACATGGGATGCAAGCGAAGCAAAAGCTGCATGTTCATGGTGGTTCAAATCCTGCAGTCCTTACTCAGCATTTATTCAGTCAAATAATTAGTCAATGGGAGTTTTGCTTGAGTCGGAAGTGCAGGATTTAATTCAGTATTTATGAGGAAATGTCATCCTGATTTTCATGTATGCTGGTCGCTGAGACAGTCCATTGGTAAAAGTTTAAAAAAAGACTTTTCTTCTTGGCTTAAAGAGGTGCTGAGCCGTCACAGCCCGGAACCATGTTCACAGTACGGGAGAAGAACCCCTTACAAAACAATTCCCTACAGGAAATTGCTTGTGTATTATTTCTTTTGCACACATTCAGAGATAATCAAACTTCTCTCAGATGGCAGGATATCACCTCTCCCCATGAACTGACTAATTTCAGGTCTTTAATCTCACCTGCCTGTATGAAAACCAGGCATCCTAGAGGGAAAAATGACATGCCTTTACCAGTGTCAGAACCAATCACTTACACTGGAGATAGCTAGGGCTGTGATCTTCTACCAGGTTTTTTATCTCCCTAAAGAAATCAGTCTTTGTCAAAGTAGAATGAGCACATTGGGTGGGGGGAAGTGGGAAGAGGAGAGCTAACTAGTAATGATGTCCATTTTGCCATGTCTTGTTAACACAGATACACAATGTTCAAATCAGTGGAGAGAAATCCAGTCCAGAAAATATATAACAATGAAAAGGAAATAAACAGAAAAATACAATGTTTGAATAGACTCTGAAATTAAAATATTTCCCCTTTTCTCAGAGGATTAGCTAGCTGGAAGCTTTGAGAAAGACGCTAAGGATCAGATTCTCAACTGGTGTAAATTGGAGTAATGTTGACTTATACCGGCTGGGAAACTGACCTTCAGCTTCTCTCTCTTCCTTCTAGATGACTGTAAACAGGGTGCTGATTCTGGGTGACCAACCTCTTCAAAGACTGATGCCAATAACCTTCTAAGGATCCTCCATCGGGTGGTGCTTGTATAAGGCCTGATTCTAAACTCACTATGGAGTAAATCAAGAACAACTCAAGTCAGTGGTGATTAAGAGGTGTAAAATTGATGTAAGTGAGCTATGAATATGGCCCATTTTGAGCAGCATGGCCAGTTTCTGAAGTCCATATCTGTTGCACTTGACCTGCACAATGTATGTGAATTTCACCATGTTAGGAATCATAGAATCATAGGACTGGAAGGGACCTCGAGAGGTCATCTAGTCCAGTCCCCTGCACTCATGGCAGGACTAAATATTATCTAGACCATTCCTGACAGGTGTTTGTCTAACCTGCTCTTAAAAATCTCCAATGATGGAGATTCCACAACCTCCTTAGGCAATTTATTCCAGTGCTTAACCACCCTGATATTTAGGAAGTTTTTCCTAATGTCCAACCTAAACCGTCCTTGCTGCAATTTAAGCCCATTGCTTCTTGTCCTATTCTCAGAGGTTAAGAAGAACAATTCTTCTCCCTCCTCCTTGTAACAACACGCAAGAAGCATCTCCAAAGGTTTTGATCCTGCCATTGTTTGCATGGTGCACAGCTCCCATTCAACTGGGGTAGGCATGGGAAGTCCTTTGCACAAACAACCAGTTCATAGATGGGTGGCTGTATATATTTATAAGGAAACAATACTACTAGTTACTGTCCCATTAAACAGACGGAACAAGGCAATTCCTCTTTAATGAGAAATGATTGTTAAAGCATCCTCTATATTGTAAATACATTACTAAAAGTTTAGGATTCAATAGGGTTTGCACCTTTATACTTGCTTTTTTATTTAATGCATCATTTAGGACGGTGGGGTATGAGCTAAACACCAGCTGCTGGGACTTGCAAATGCTGATGAAGTCACGTAATCAGGATTATGCAAAGTGAGTTCTGAGTGAAGTGAATTTTTCTTTTTCTGCAAAAAAGTGAGTTCTGGTAAAAAAAAAAAAAAAGTGATCAAACAACACTGATCTGTGAACCAATTCCATGGCATCATAAACAGTTAGAGCTGATACTAGGCATTGCATGTGGAACCTCACATCCTTTGATCAATGTATTTTCAACATACTTGGATTCCTGAGCAAGGCAAATGACTTCATTATACTGTTATATATAAGGGAGGCTAAAAAAAGTGAAGCTCACAATGGAAACGGAAGAATAAGGGATGTAAATGGCTTGAAGGTTGATTAACAATATGACATCTGAGATTTCGAGTGCGGTGCAGAGTAGGGCTTATTTGGAAGGCAATTGGATTTGTACCATCCCTCCCATTAGAAATGTCAATAAGTTGTGCTGGAGAGAAAACTATAACTGAGAAACTAGAGTTGGAGTCTCCGTGTGGATATATATGCTGCTCTATCAGAATAATTTCCCTTTAGGGGACAAGAAGTCAACAAGGCACAGGAATACTCATGTGCTTGCTCATTGACTGGTACTGTCCCTCACTCAAACATCCCAGACAGACAGACCTGAACTGGGCCACAGGAGCACAAGACCAGTTCCTTGAATAGGATAAAGGGCTCATCTGTTATCTTCTTGTGCATGCTGCAGCTCCCTCTGCCTGTGCTAGGCTGCTGCATAAGTGCTCCCTGTGGTGGCTTATTGAAATTAATTCCTCCTGTCCAGCAGCAGATCTCTTCACTGCCACCCCCTTCTGCTGTTTGGGCCCTTAAGCCCCCCGACTGCTAGATGTGAGTAGAAAAGTGTGTGGCTATGACTTGATGGCTGTGGGTAGATCCACCAGCCATTGGAGTGCAGGCAAACAGGGACTACTGCAGCCTCAGGCTTGCAGAACCACTTGTGTTCTGGTATAGAATTCCTTTCACCTCCCATTGTCCCAAGCAGTTCATCAATGCATGGCCCACCACTCGGGCTTTACTCTAGTTCCTAGGATCTGAGCCTTATGGCAGTATTAATTCAGATGCTGCAAGCACTGAAAGCATCATGAGTAAGGTTAAGATTCTGTCATGGGTATTTTTTGTAAAAGTCAGGGACTGGTCATGAGTAATAAACAAAAATTCACAGAAGCCCATGACTTGTTCCTGATTTTTACTAAAAATACCCTGGGGTGGGGGATGGGAGAGAAACCCACTGCTGCTCCTGTGGACAGGGCTGACCGCTGCTACTCCAGTCCCAGAGGGGCTGACCCAACTCTGGCCGCTGCTCTGACAGGCTGGGGACCACTGCTTTGGTGGCCCCAGGTTTGACCGCTGGCCAGCTGCTCTGGTGGCCCCAGGGCTGACCCAACCCCAGCCGCTGCTTCAGCCCTGGGACCGCTGCTCCATCCCTGGCCCAGAAGTTGTCACAGAGGTTCCGGAAAGTCACAGAATCTGTGACCTCTGTGATAGAATTGTATCCTTAATCATGAATCTATGCAGTATACATTGAAACCTTTCTTAAATGACCACTTAAGGGACTGACAAAAATGGTCGATTAATGAAGTTGGGAGTGAGGTGTAACAGAACTCTACTTCGTAGATTTGGGTATTCTTTGGGGTGGTCTCTTAAGGCAAGAGACTGACTAATAAAGATGATCTCTTGTATGGGCCCCCCTGCATATCATGACTGATCTGCCTAGGCAACAAATCATCAGCCCTCTGATCCTGCAGTAAATGCAGTTTCAAGTGACAAATATCTCAGCTTGATGGATTCTGTGGCATGCAGTGTCAAATTTGGTGACACTCTCTGCACTGGAGTAGAATGAGGTTGTTATGCTATCTCACATTGATTGCATCTAGAGAAAACAAGACTAATCCTTCAGCCCTTTATCATATAAGTAGAGTATGGACATTGGTGGGACTGCTCCCCAGAGTACATGCTAAACATTTGGGCCACAATGGTCCATACAATGTAAAATGACACCACAGGCAGCTGAATTTTTGGGAGGGAGAAGCGGGGAAGAGACAGGTTTAGGATTAGCGTAAACTAGTCCTGTTATCATTATTCAATAAAGGGGAAATTCACCTTTATGCTGGGGCATCACCAGCCATTTCCCCCATGTAATCTTTCAAAATAGGGTTTAAGAGGAAAAAAGGAAGAATTTCATCTTAATAGATTAGAGAGGTGCTTTTGACTCAATCAACCAATGTAGTTTATGCAGAATTTCAGAATGCTTGTTTCCTTGAGCAGCAGTTCTCTGTGTATTACAGATATACCAGGATAAAAATGACCACATCTCAGGCCACTACTATTAATATCTGTGTTTTCTATGGTATAGGACCCAATTACCCTCTAACTAGTGGGAAGAATAAACTCTCACTGAACCCTGGGCTTTGTAGGATTAAGTCAGTAAAGTGATATGATATTGCCTGCAAATAAGCAACAAGCGTTAGATTGCCTGTGAGACTTTGCAAGCAGCATCATTTATTTTCCTGAAGAAAGAAATTGCTGAGGGTGGCAAAGATGGCACATACAATATTACCCACAGATTCCAGAGTGCTGAACCTGCCCTTGCTGACTGCTCATTTTCGAATAATTCTGCCTATCTTTGCATAGTGTGCATGTCGTAATTTCTATTAATACACTCGTAACTTGAAGACTTTAATGCAAAGTGTCTGTTTCTCTCTTGGCTATGAAATGCTTCCTCCTAAGTGATTATTACATTTAAAGCTGGGACATACAATTAGGATAAACAATAATTAGCCTAGTGGTATAATGGTACTGAGAAAATCTAGTGTGTATTCACGTAGAACTGCTGCAAATTGTTTACCGTGGCGGTAATTCACCACTGGAATAACTTACAAAGGGATGTGGTGGATTCTCCATCACTGGCAATCTTTCAGTCAGGCTTGGATAACTTTCTAAAAGACCTGCTGCAGCTCAGCCACATGTGATTGGGCTTTATGCAGGGATCACAGGGTAAAATTCTATGGCCTTTGTTATGCAGCAGATCAGATAATCACAATGGTCCTTTCTGACCTTAAAAGCTATGGATCTGTGACATAGAGGAAATACTTGTAAACTCATAATGCAAGAATTTGTGTTTGTACAGCTGACCACACAGGGACAGAATGAGACACTGCCCCAGGAGGAGACTTTATCCATTTGCCTAGCCCATCTGAGCAGCAAAGTGGTCAGGCCAGAATTGCAAATTATGTGTTCTCTGTGGGCATTTACCTTTCCAAGAGGGAAGAAGGTGAGTGAAAGGAAGGGTAGCACTGTAGACCAAGATTCTAGAGACTTTGGTTCTATTTCCGCTCTGCCACAGACATGCAGTTTGACTTTGGGCAAGTCACTTATCACTCTGCGTCTCAGTTCGCCATCCCCAACATGGAGATAATAGCACTGCCCTACCTCACAGGGGTGTTGTGGGGATAAATACATTCATAATTGTGAAATGCTCAGATACTGTAGCGATGAAGGCCATATAAGTACCCCAGATAGATAGTGGATGCAGTAGCTGTGATTCCTAGAGCACCCCCTTGATTGACCGCCAACTGTGTCTTAATGGCCCATCTATTTTTAGAGCTCTGAGCTTCTCCTGGCTGAGCCTCTCCACTTCCTCAGCTATATATGGCTTCCTGTCTTGACCTGACCTGTTTTTCTTTTTTTAAAGTGAATTAATGTTATTAGGGTGCTGGTACAAGATTACCAATTGAAAGCACCGGAAATTGATGTCCTTTGTTTATCCACGAAACAGGTGAAACAGAAGTAGTGAGAGCTTCTCTCCCATTGTCCTGTGATTTGAACCTCAACCTAAACTTGGAGGGACCACATCTAAAAGTGAGACTCACAATAACTAATACAGTTCAGCACCTATGCCTTTGGCCTCCCTCTGATGAGACTGTCTATAAAAGCACCACTTGTGGTGGGGTTTTGTGAAACAGTTGGTTATTCACCAGGAACTGGATTGGGACCGTGTGGCAGTCTGGAGGCATTGGTGCCCGGACACACCCTGCTATAGGAGAACCCACTTGGGCTGGGTTGCCAGTGAGATTTAGTCCTCTGGAGATCTAGAAGAGTGAGGTGACATGGACGAATAGGGAGCCATCAGGCCAATTCAGAAGGCTTGCCTGCTTCCTCTCAGAGTATTGCTGGGTGAGACTGGGACAGTGGAGGAGCTCCTCAGTGCTAACCCCAAACCCCAGAACCAGGCCAGGCCAGGCCCTGGGCTTAAAGTTCTGCACCTTCCTTTTAGGGTTTTTTTAAAGACGGATTCTGAGGTGGTTATTATTTAACTGTTTAAAGGCTGTATGCTAAGGTTATGGCATGGGCTGCCCTGCTCCAGATTGGCTGCCACCTCTTGTAAACTGAGGCAGGAAGCCTCTGCATCACCACACCCTGACATAAGGGGGCACAATGGCAGTGAGTGGAACAATTACAGACCCCCCCCCCAGCTCATTTCTCAATGGCCACTAAACCTTGCTCACCTTAACTCAGTGGGAGCTTTGCATGATAAAGGTGAGCAGGATTTGGGCCTGCAATGATAGGTGATTGCCTCCCTGGGACAAACCAATGAGATGGAGGAGAGATTCCCTTTTCCAATTTTCTCAGACCAGTGTCTCTTATCCCCTCTTTGCTTCGGTCTCTGTCTGTTAACCAGCCAACTGCCAGCCAACTGAACGTAGTAAAGTTTAATGAGATGAAATAACTAGGTCATGATGCAGAAAGTGCTGAAATGAACTGCTTATTCCAACACTTTATGTATCATGAGCTGTTTTCCCGCAATTCTCTTTGGAAGTGTTGAAATAATAGATCTTATCAATACATACATTCTGCTTGTGTCAATCTAGAGTTCTGTTTGTATGTATAGAGCCATTTTTACTGGTGCAGGTCTGAATGTTGCCTGTCCTGGGTCTCAGGAACATGTTACTTGAAGACAAAATTGCAAACTTGGAGGAATACAATTTTTTTCCATCACCCAGATTCCATCTCCCAAAGCCCAAGATGTGCAATAATCAGTCCTATACTTTACATAAAAATCCAACCTAGAGAGGCTAGATATGGGAGCTTTCTTCCATTTGTAAGGGGGAGATTCCCAGCACTTGCGTCTAGCCCTAGAAAGCGCCCAAGATATCAGACATGAAAGACAAAGGAAGGTTCTGTTACATTAATTTTGAAGTTTTTATGGGCCCCACATCCTTGGACTCATGATATCTAAGACAGCAGACTTTGTGGAGTTTGTTTTATTTATTTGTATTATCATAGTGCTTAGGAACTCTAGTTATGGACCAAGACCCCAATGTGCTAGGTACTGTACAAACACAGAACAAAAAGACCTTTCCCTGCCCCAAGAGCTTACAAATCAGTCCCACTAAAATTTTAAAAAATCTTTAAAAATTCCAAAAATAGTGTTCCTGTAACATGTGTGGCATTTACAGAACACATGGTGGTATGGTATGGTTTAAAGGTTTTATCAGTATGATCATGGTGTGATCAGCAGAACTCATTGGTGGCTTTATACTCAACCCAAACTCATGTAGCTAAAATAGCTGATAAGCAGGGAGGGGCAGAGTCAGGAAGGACCTCAAGGAACTTGCACTTGATATGGTGGAGAGATTCAAAGAGAGGTGTGATGTGGTTAGAACAATGAACAGGAAAGGTGATCCCAGAAGCTGAAGTTAGTATGGACTGGGGCAGCAGGATGATGTCGGCTCCTGGGAGGCCAGAGAGCTGGAAGTTGCAACAGTCAAGGTAGGACATGCTGAGGGCATGCCCAGTAGTTTTAATAGTCTGGACAGAAAGGGCTGGAACTTAGAGATGTTCTGGAGAAAGCTGTGGCAGGAGTTGGACAGAGTCTGAATGTGAGGGGAAAGGGAATCGGAGGAGACAAAGGTAACCCTAGACAATGGGCTTGAGTGATGGAGAAAACTGGTGTTGACAACAGCGGCAGAAGAGGGGAGTGGGGAAGGAAAATAGAGAGCTCAGTTTTAGCTATGTTAAGTTTTTCTATAACTTTAATCAGCAATTTAGCATATGCCTCAGTAAGACAAATACCAGCTCTGTATCAACAGCCAGTGGATAATGCCATTTCTCCCATACACACACATTTTGGGGCATTTACCACATTTCTGCCTTACAGTTTACCACATCTCGCTCGCAAGTAATGACTGTACTTTTTTGGTGCATCAATTTTTTAATCCAACGATCTCAACGCATTTCACAAACATTAATGAATTTAGCCTCACATCAGAACCCTGTATTCTCCACATAGTATCGTTAGTCCCTAATTTACAGATAAGGAAACTGAGGCATACACAGCTTCACATCTAAGTGGACAGAGTTTAGAGAGACAGTTTACATTATCACTGACAGTGCTTTTCCTATTAGGTGGATATATAGCAGACTTTAGTTCCCAGTGCTGTGAATCTTTCATGAGCACTACCAAAAAAAGGTCTCTCTTTAGAAGGTCAGCTTTTTATAAGGCATTGAACAGACAGACTTATTTCCAATAATATCTTTGTTTGGTGGCCACTTCCTAGTATAGTAAAAACCTTGAAATGCCAATTAAAAACATACAGAATTACTGTCTTTGCCAGGCTGACGAACCAGTGAAGATCAATCTGAAATATTTGTTGCTAATTCCCCCATTTTGTGGCATACATTTTAGCCATGATGCTTGGGTTTATGTCCACGGCAAAGATCTTAATAGGAAAACATTAAAGTTGAGACACACAGAAAAATCATTTGTGTGTTGCAGATGCTATGCTAGAAATAGGGTGTGGACACAAATCTGTTTACTAGAGCTTCACTATTTTAACAATTTTAGCCTGAAAAGTGCTTAGCTTGAAGGAAGAGATAGTAGTGACTCTTTGGGGTAAGAGTTTGATATAGTGCCTTTGTCATAGTCAGTTTGTAGTTTTACTGGTTTGGACAGTGTCCCTTAAAACATTTTCTGGTTGTTAATTTAGTATGAATTTAGGATGGAAACTGGTTTGCAGTCACTTGCAATGAGCTCCCACATCTATTAGCCCAAATGTACGAAGAGCCCTTAATCTGTATTGTATTTCTCTGCTTGCAACATTAAACATACAGATCACTTGCATGTGCAATTATTGATCATCACTTCTACACCCAAATGATAGGATTTCCACTCTTGTGTGCTCTACTTGTGTTTGATTTGCACACACACTGGTTTGTGTTGTAAATAATACTATCATTTGTGAGCACTAGTGATAGTGTTCAAATACAAAATGTGCAAGTGAATATGCACACATAATCGAATGTGCACTAATGGAGATAATGTTAGGAAAATGTTGGCCCTGGCCTCACAAATGATGCCATTTTTTAACAAGGTATCTACCATCACTTGCAGTAGGACAGCTGGAAATGTTTTGCATTAAATCTTTATTTTTAAATACATTTCATAGCTTAGGTACAGTGAGAAGGGATTCTAACTGCCTGAATTTTGCTTTACTGATCAAAATTCATACAGCTTTATTTTAAGAACCTAGAGAATGGCATATCCTGTGCAGCCTGCACTGCAGTAGCTGCAGTCTTGCCTGCTAATTTTTAGTGACCCTGGAACAATGCACCCTTGAGAGTTGTAGATTGACAACTACTGGGTAGCGCTGACCTGATAGGCATCCACAGCTAATATAGAAGATTCTTTGTCAAATGTTTACAAATTGAGACAATGGTTAACTTGCTTTCAGCACCAAATGAGTTTTTTTAATGTTTCAGAGCATTAAATATAAAGGATCTAGCATTTAAAGCCAAAAGGTATAAGGTGCTAACATCTGCCAGGATGTTCAAACTATTCTTTTTCCTTTCAGCAGCTGGAAGGTTTCTGTGTCTTTGTACCAAATTATCATCTCTGGATATATTGATAAGGGCTAGCCACTAAATTAACCTCAGGTCCATATCAGAGCTTCATGCAGAAAACACTTCAGAACTCCTCTCTTTTGTTGCAGCAAAACAATTAAGATAGTGCACCACTGCTTGGTAAAATGATCTGATAATCTCTCTGCCGCTCTGTCTCGCTTACATTAAGAGTGCTTATTAAAGTAATGACTGTTATTCTGCTTTCAGTTAGAGATGGGCCCCAAACCAAAATCCCACATCCAAACACGCCAGAATATTGGCAGTTTCAAAATGTGGATCTTCATAATCGGGCTACATTTTAGAATGTTCACAACCTAGAGCCAGATTTTGCAGCCCATCTTTATATTTTCTGAAGCATGCTTGCTTATCTACCAGAAAAAGAAAACTGCATCTTTTTTTGTATTGCATTGAGAACAGTTTTCAGCTTGTAAAATTTATGCAGTTCATTATGTAACCCCTCCCCAGTATGAACTCAGTAAATTAAAAAGAACCCTGCTTGGGGCTGGTTGAAAATTTCCATCAAAACCATCTTTCAGTGGAAAAGTAGCTTTTTGACAAAGTTAATATTTCCATGAAGACTGTCTGCTTCCTGTGGAAAATTTGAACTTTTCATAAAAGAAACCCCAACATCCAAAAAATGAAAGATTTTGATTTGGAGATGCTGCCATAGTGTCTCATGGGAGCTGTAGTTTGGGCCCTTCATGTCCCCATTCTCCTCTATGAGCCAGGTTTCCCAGACAGACCACGTCTCCCATGATGCACCATGGCCAGACATTCCCAAGTAGCTTTAATAATAATATGAAGTCAATGGGACAACTCATGTGTAAGTACTACTCACTGTGAGTAACCATTGCAGATTCAGGCTCTAAGTAATTCCAGTGTACCACAAAGATGTAAGCCTAGGGTTTTTATTTAATAGAATGTTACACTAGGAACAGCTTCCCCATCAACAACATTTGATCACAAATACACCAGAAATGTTTTATTTATGATGAAAATGAATGGGTCAGCTAACAACTGCAGTTTAGAAATATTAAGAAACTTGCTCTTTTTAAAGGGTAATTTGAATCCTGTCTTTGTGAGTTTAATTAACTAAGCAGCAGCTGGGAAAGCTAAGGTTAATTATACGGATGTTAATAAGTCCATGAAATTGCATTTTGATTAAGTTTCAGTTTGATTAACTGAAGCACTTTTTGACTTATTTTCAAAGATTCATATGTTATGTGCACTGAACCATGCTAAAATACAATGACCTATAGTCCAATTAGTATGATCTATCTGTGTGTGTTTATACATACATGATATGCTGATAAAACCTTTATACCACCCCAGTCTAAGTTTGGAATGGTCCCATTATGCATGAATGGAGAAGCCACAAGTAAGTTATGCATGTTATTCTAAGCAAGTGCTAATGAAACCTTTAAATTTCACGATCATGTATTCTGTATGTGGCATGTACGTTACAGAAAACCTGTTTTAAAAATGTTTTAGTGAGTTTTAAAAATAAGTATTGAAGATTATTTCTTGTTTCCTGTGGTCTGTAAAGCCAACTGGGTGGAGCTCAGAGGGAGTGAAAATTAAACTAATAAATGTAAAACACCTCTAAAAATGGCATAAATTAGCTTTTGTTTGCATAAAAGTGTTATGAATTTGAAGTCCACTTGGACTTTCAAGGCTAAAAACAGGTACTTTGTCTCACTGAGAAGCTGGGTGTACCACCTTTCCAGTGGTACAAAACTCCATTGCAGGGTCACAAGGTATCAGTCCTGAAACCTGGCCCTGGTCTAGGCTTTAATATTGCTCACACAAAGGGGGAAGTGGGTCCTATGTTCCACTGACCTTGGCACTGTAGCAGATCAGATTGGGCCACGGAGGATGAATGAGATACGAAGAACCTAAGTACTTTCCAAGTGCGGGGAGCTGCATGTGCTGGTTTATTCTATTTGAGAAAAATCGTAAAGATATGAAATAAGAGTTTCAATAGCGAGACCCTGAGATTCCTGCCTTGTCACAATCCCACTATTAGAAGAAAATATATCAGAAACATACACAGTGGTGATCTCATAAGTAGAAAATGAACAGTTAGTGATTACAACCAGGGACATTTCCCCTCTTTCCAGTCACAAAACCCTGGGATTTCTAGATTGTCTAATTAGCATATTTTGATCCTTCCCCCATTGAGTAGTGAAGCCTTTCCACTAACCCTCTGTCTGCTACCCTGCCAACTCTGTCTCAGTTTTAAGTTCTACTTAATAAATAAAAAGGATTTTATTTAGAATAATCCTGATGCCCAACCAAAAGCTGTACTCTGTTCTCTGGAAGAGGTGGTTCCTAATTCACATGACTCCTGATGCAGGCACCATAGGAGAATCCTTACTTCTGTCCTGGAGATAACAGCTGTGTATTTACAGAGTGCCCTCCTTGTAAAAGCGAGGTAGTGTCATGGAGTAGCATGCCTGTTTTAACACTACTACAAGAGCTACTGTATTGTGTGAACATTGATTCCATATGTGCAGAAGAAAGGGTGCATTTTTGGCCTTAATACTGCGGGAACCCCAATGACTTTTAAATCAGCTAATTGTGACAACCTAGCAGCCCATTACAATTGACCAAATTTGCCATGCTGATCACTTAGATGATTTTCGATCCCAGCATTTATGTTCCCTGTTGAAGATAGTCGGATGCATTTACTGAAACATTATACAGTAGAATGACATGTCTTGATAAAGATTTATTTGAATGGCTTTTTTTGTGTGTGTAAGTACAACCTGAAGCAGAGCACAGGAGAGGTGCAGAAACATAATATTGTTGGTGTACTGTTATGTATCAACTTCTGCTTCAGGATTAGGATAAATAGGGTGAAAGTGCTTCTCTTCTCAAGGAGAGAGAAAATAACAGGGAAAACCATGGTATGAATTCAAGGTACGTATCTATTTTAACAGAAAGTGAAGCCGGCAGCAGACAGGTAAAGGTTCATTGCACTACCTCAAATCTACTGAGACTGCTCTAAATAAAACTAATAGGCTTTGCTTCACAAACAAGTTGATTCAGCTACCTAAGTCCCTACAGAGAGCTTTGCTGCCTTTGTTTTATCATCAGGGGACAATGGAAACATCTCTCCAGTTTGATTCCATTATTAAAATAATACATGTATACCTGGTACATGTACCTTTGCTTGACTTAGTGATATCCTACAATCTGCGTCAGAGAGGGCACATATCACAGACTTAATATAAAACAAAATATCCAAGACCTATTAACTTCTGTAACTTCAGGTTATCTAACTGTCCAAAGGTCTGGAAAATGTTATTTTACTCATTATAACATACTTCATATACAAGGTCACTCTTATGATATTGTCCCTACCTATGCACCGTATAAGTCTACAGTGTTCTACCATATACCCTAAAACCACACAATGAAACTAGTTCTGGTCATATTTATACAGGAATGACTCCCACTGAAGTCAGTATACAGAGGGGAGAGGGATATTAATATAGTAAAATTTAATACTATACTTGTCTAAATATTTGTCTAAAAGACAAGCTTTCGAGCTATGCAGAACACTTCTTCAGGTCACTTTCTATGTAGCTTGATAGCTTGTCTCTTTCACCAACAAAATTTAGTCCAATAAAAGACATATCTCACCCATCTTGTCTCTCTCATATCCTGAGACCAACATGGCTACAACACCACTAAACATTTAATACTAACATTTAAGTGAATAGGTGTTGCCCCTGTATAGTTTAGGACAGAAATTGGTCCAATGAATCTAACTGGAAACTGTTTGAAAAAAATGTTGATATTTACTTTCTTGCATACTTGTGAAAGTGAAGATACAGTTGGTCTGGGTAACATAAATGGGTCTTCTGGGATAGTGGTGATGGTTAAGGTGCAAATTTCCCCTCAGAAAATTAGGGATAAAATCCTGGCCCCATTGAAGTCAATGGGAGTTTTGCCCTTGACTTCAGTGGGCTAAGATTTCACATAAAGACACTGAAATTATGGACAAATTCTCCAGTCCATTAAAGCTACTTTGTACTATGCGTGGAAGCTATGCGTGGAAGAATACAGCTGGTGGAGGTGTTTCTATCACTTTCTAAATCAGCCATCCCATCTCCTTCAGTATAAGTAAAATGAGAAGAGGTTGTGGCTGGGGCAGGGAGAGGAGAGGTTGTGTCCCTGCCCATGCTGCCCTATTACTGTGTGGCTCTGAATTAGGGAGGCATTTAGGGCCTATATATTATCATTTAAAAATACTTTCATAATAACACTCAATGGATGATTAAAAGAAATTGCTCTTTTTAATGTTTTATTGTAGGATAAGTTATAATGCACAGAAAAGATGCATCAAATAAATTTTATAATAAAATAGTAGTAGACAAAATTAAGACACAATTAAATTTCTAAAAAAATTTAAAAAGCGGTTTCTACTATTCTCTTGTAAATTCTTAATAAATGATTTTATTGTATTATGTTAGGAGCACAGAGGTTTATGGGCATGGGGCATCTTAAATGCACATATTTATTATTACAGAGCCAATCCTGCAAATGCTTTGACATATGGGTAGCTCTATATAGGTGAGTAGCCCCTAATTCATTATATAATAAATTAGGCTTCATTACTATTTTTTAAATGGCTGGAAGCTGAAGCTAAACAAATTCAGTCTAGGAATATTTCTAACAGTGCTAGGAATTAACCACTGGAACAATTTAGCAAGGGATACGGGAGATTCTGCAGCCTTTGAAATAGTTAAATCAAGGCTTGATGCCTTTTTAAATGACATGCTCTGGCTCAGCCAAGTTTTGGCCTTGACGCCAGAATTAGTGGGTGAAATTCTGTGGCCTTTGTTAAACTGGAGATCAGACTAGATGATCATAAATGGTCCCTTCTAGCCTTAAAATCAATGAATGTGTGACTCTGAGAAGTTATTGTTATAATCAATTAACATGTTACCCAAATATCAAAAGTAATCATGAATTTTATCATGAATCACATGCTTCAAGTTTAAATAAACTTGTAGGATTCATATTTTTCAGGCCCCAATCCTGCACTCATTCATATTAACAGGAATTTTGCCATTGCCCAAATGGGAGCAGGATTGGATTCCTATCTGTTTTGTCTGTAGTCAATCATATACACTTGAAGAGTTGAACTAGTTAAAATTTCTGGATGGTTCATTTCATTTTCCATGGCTCCTCAGGTCTGATGTTCCATGGCAACTGTATTCTTCCCCCATTTACTTTAAGGCTATTGTTAAATTTGATTAGAATGTAATTTTGGGGTCTTTTTATACTTATACTTAGACGTTCATCAAACAAAATGCCTTTCTCAAGGCAATGCAATAACTTTACATAAAAGGCAAAATATGGAAATAACTTTAATAAGTGATTGAAATTGTTAAATGAATTACAAATGCTAGCTAAATGAGACAACGGCTAAAAAAATGCATTGTGAAAAGCTCTACCCGTTTAATAATTAGAGACCAATAGTTCTTTCACTGTACTATGTGTCAAACCACTCAGAGAGAAATGCCCTCAGTCAGGTGAATTGTGTGAAAAGAAAATTGCATTTCCCACAGGTTAAAATACTTAAGTAATCTCTATAACAAGCAAAAGTTTTAAGTGAAAGAGATGTGAGTCCTCTACTGAGAGATGCCAACAGGGACTAAATAGGAAGCTGTGATTGAGGCTAGTTTCTGATACCCTCATGCTGAATAGTACCTTAGACCATGTGTAGTCCCATTAAATTCATTTTATTGCTATTTTTAGAGTAGTGATATTTTTAGAGTAAGGAAATATTTCATATTAGCCAGACTATAGCAATCTGATCCTAAATGTATGGAGTTTACGAGCCTATGCTAAAATATTGCCCAATGGTTGCTCTTTGGTATGTTCAGAATGCATCAGAAATATATTTCTTTGCACTAATATATTCATGGGTGTGATATTTTTATACCGAACATCCTGCTCCTGATTCTTTTTTCCCGTTCCCCTCTAGCAATACCCTTTGTGATAGTACTGTCTATATGTAACATTTCTTTTCATAGGGCCAAATGCTGATTCAGGCAAAAAGCCTGAGTAGGGGCTTTCCAAAAAGGTTCAGATCCGCCCCAGGGCACCAGTAGCAGCCATGGAACTTACACTCCCCTTCCATGGTAAGGTCTGACAGTGGGTTTGCATATTCAAACTGGTAGTCATGGTACTTGTACTCCCCTGCTGTGCCCCCAGAGTCTGGTTGCTCTGGAGAGATCTGCTGTTCTGTTATGAACAATAAGAGCCTGATACCCCTGTTTAGCCTCTCAGTACCTGGGAATGCCCCTCTTCCCCCAAAGCAGTGGACCCATGCTGATCCCACTGCTGTGACTCCCTTCCACAGGATGCAGGATTTGGCAGTTAAGAATCAGGGTTGTTTCTGGTTTGCTTTCACTCTTAGTCTGTCACAAAATACAAGCTGCTTCTAGCATCCTTTAGTTTCCGAACTTACCTTGCAGTATTTTGGAAGCATGGTCGTGAACTAGGCTGTAATGGCCCTTTTCCTCTGGAGCCTGGGATCAAATCCTAAATGAGGACACCAGTGCAAATGAGGGTTGTGGTCTCATCCTAGCCTCTTCTAATGGACGTTTGTCCACACCACACAAGCCCGGTTTAGTTCAGCGTGCCCTGCCGTCTGTGCTTGAGAGAGAGGCTCAGGGCTTCAATAATGGTGCTGCTAACGGTCAGGACTGCGCTGCATGGGCAGTCCTGTGTCCATGTCAGGAAGCTTTTACTGTGGCTAGGTTCCTGTCTGTGCTGCTAATTCAATCACTTTCATGAGCAATACATTCACATAAAAAATTAACAAATATCTAGCCAGCAGCAGTTCCCTCTGTTCCTTTTTCCAAAACTATGTAGCTTTCTCTTAAAATGATTGGGTTTAATGGCTCCTTAATGCTAGCAGCATGTTCTATATTTCAGCATTCAGTGAAAAGGAATTCTGCCTTTTTTGCTTAACAGCTTCTCAACTTCAGTCCATGACATTTTTTTATTTAGCTACTGTCTCCAACATTTTGTGCTAGATTGTCTCCTAACTACGTCTATGTAACCCCACTGAATTCACAGAGATTGTTGGGGGCATAGCTGAGGGCAGAATTAGGCACCTGTGACAGGGTATACAAACTCCACGCATGTCACGAAAGGGTTAGTGGGCTGTTAGTCAACCCCACCCTGCAACACCGGAAGCAGATGTCAGGCTTTGAGGGAGGAGCTAAAAGGGGAGAGCCCAGCTGAGTTGGCGCCTGGCTGGGAGGAAAAGTAGACCTTTGGTTCTGACTGTGGGAGAGAAGGGCCCAGGAACTGAGAAAGACAGTTGTCTACCAGATCCTTCCTGAGGGAAGGTAGGGCTGGCCTGGGAGGATTGCCTTGTTTGGCTGATAGTTACCAATTTAGGCTTGCATAAGCCCAGGTAGGGCTGAAGTGTTTGATTCCTAGTACGCTGCAGAGCCTGGGAGAAGCAAAGAGTTTGCTGAGGATACTGCACAGGAGTGGTGGAAGAGTTTGTTTCTTTGTGTTCATTTTGGACTTTGGGTACCCTGGAAGGGGTAGGATTTTTAGCTGGAGGGCTAAATTGCCTCAACCTGGAAAGTGTTGGAGGCTTCTGCATTGTGCCATGACATAAGCGGATGTGTAAGGAGGGCATGTGGTGACAGTACCTTCCTTTCATTAGGCTGCTCAATTTATCTCAAGAGCTCACATGATTCTATGCAACCTCACTTTATTCTCCAACCCCTAAGATACACTGCATGTGGGTATCATCTTATGCTCCTTAAATTCAGGGCTTGGTTGTGGTCATTAAGTGTTCCTGCATGTCTGTTGGACTACAGCCCTGCACACAGCACAACTTAAGGACTCCTTCCCTCTTTTGAATAAGAATCTTGGGGGGGGAGGGGGGAGAATCCAGATACCTTCCCTTCACTACCTCTTCTGAGAGGATGGAGTTTTCACCTCTCCAGGAGAAAAGAGATAGAATTTCCAAGCACCAGCCTAAGACTCTAATTAAGAATAGAGAGAAAGGATCCACTTAAAACAAACAACATGGGTCCTGTTGTGGACTGTATCCAAACTGTCCCTGGCACTGTTCAGGAGGTGAGGGAGAAAGTGTTTTTTCCCCCTTATGCCCCCAAATGGGACTGGCTGGGATCCTCACCCAGTCCTAGTGTAAGTTAGAGCAGCATGAGGCCATTTCAGCAGCCAGGGATCACTGGGGTACAGAGACAACCCTGCCACACCCTCTCCTCTGGCCATGCTCCTGCTACTGAGGCCTGTATACCATGTAAGAATAGATCGTTAAACCCGCATTATGGCTGTTTTGGTCCCTCAGATCAGTGGAAAGTAGATATCACATGGTCCATGATGTTCATAGTAAATCTAGTTTGAAATTCTGCAAAAGCTCATCCAGAAGATTCACCCAGCCTATCAGAGATTGTCTTTGGTATCAGATCTCTTGTGTTTTGCTTCCCCTGACCTGACTCTCAGCTTAGTCAGACTTTCAGGTTTCTCTGATGTGCTTCTCTCATCATCCTACCAGACACCCCCTCCCCCCCACACAGAGTCCCCTAGTGTCTCTAATGCCATGTCCATATCCTGTGTCCCAAATCCATCCAGGATTGAATTCACCGATTTGGCTAAACCGTTTCAGTTTGTTTTTTCTTCCAAAGCATCACAACTTGACAAGTCCCTTTGAAGATGTATCCGCACAGTAGTTGTTTTGCATCCTATTACTCTGACACCAAAGGCTTGTCTGCCCTTTATTCTCTTCTATCACACTTTTGTATGATATTAGTCTTGGCTGGGGGAGGGCGGGGCGGGGGTTAGTCTGAAACCAGCTCAGTCTACTCGGATAAGCCCAGTGTATCTTTTTAAAAAATTGTATTTCATTCTTAACATTCCATATTAAATACAAACCACAGATTAAAACTGTCCTGCCACATATGGATAATCTTTCCTAATAACCCAGACCTTCAAAACACAGGGAGACATTCTGGCTCATTTCTGCAGTACCAATTCATTTGTTGCAGTGTCTCTCTCTGACAGAATAATGGTTGAATGTAACAAGGCAATCAAAACCTGAGCATGCCATGTTATTCCATTTGTGGTCTCTTTTTCTTTGTCATAGGAGTTTAAGGCCAGAAGAGACTATCAGCTCATCAAGCATGACCTCCTCTATATCGCAAGCCATTAAAGTTCACATAGATACCCTACACTGAGCCCGAACACTTTAGTTAGACCCAAACATTTCAGTTCTCAGGAAACTAAACTGTATGCCACAGGCAGAGAACAGGAGAGACCAAGGTGCCACCAATGCCTGAGGCCCCAGCAATGGTAGGGAACTGATTATGTGAGATGTGTGCCCAGATGATCCCAGGTGAACTGCGCCCCATGCTATAGAGGAAGGCAAAAACAACCCAAAGGTCTCTGCTCTGGCTCTCAGTTGGATCGTGAGCATGTGAGTAAGACACACTAGCCAGGCATCTAGAAAGGATTCTATGTACCACCCGCAAGCACCAGTCCACTCCACCCAGTGTCCTGCCTCCAGAAGGGACCAAGCTCTGATGCTTCAGAGGAAGCTGCCCTCCCTGCCCAACCAACACATCATTGGTGTATTTTTTGATGAATTTTCTGCAGGTTTATACTCCAGTCCTCAAAACAGACAGTGAATCAATAACATAGGTACAACCCCACTTATTGTACTGGACTTGGTTAACCACTGAACCGAGCTGGACTCATACTCTACACCCCACAATCTATTTCACTTTTGCTAAACATTCTGCAGATTGTTTTTCTGTGAATTTGTCCCACTCCCTCTCTTTGTTACTTTATTCTATTTTATTCTATTCTATCCTTGATTATTGTCATCTGCCTCTATTTCCATGATGTTATTCCCTATTACTGTTATCTACTTCTGTGCCCCTACATGAATCATAATTCCATATATCTCTTAGCTGCAGCATTTCTGAAAGTAGTGTTGAATCTACTTGGCTAGGTTCTATTGTTTTGAATGTTAGCTTTCCCATTTTTGAGACACCATTATATATAGTCTCCTTGGCCACCCTCACTAAGTCATTTGTTTACAAGAGACTCAATCCTATGAGGCACTGAATGCCTTTAGCACCTCTGAAGTCTGGGGAAAGTTTAGATTAAAATCTGAACTTCATGGTTCAGGCTCACTTCTTATGTTGATCTCTTATTTAGATATTAATTGGTAATCAATATGGTCCCTGCTTCCATAACATCTACAGTCTTTTTAATGTATTTATCCTCACAACATCCTTGTGATCTAGGGAAGTACGATCTTCTCCAGTGTTACTACTGGGGAACTGAGGCCCTAAGTAACTTGTCCAAGGTCACACAGGAAGTCTGTGGCAGAGAAGGGATTTGAACCCAGGTCTGACTAGGCTAGAGCCTTAACCACTGGACCATCCTTCCTATCTGTCTGAGATATAGATCCTCAAGCTAAAAGGAAGGGACATTTATTTAAAGTAAGACACAAACCCACATACCAACTGGGCTTGGTGCCAGGTGTCAATGGCTTCTCTTCCTTGTACAATAATAAAGACATTTAACATTTCACACACATCCCCTTCTCCAGAAAAATAATGAATCCCAAGCTAGGAAATGTGACCTTCAGCTTAGTTTAAAATTACTGATGCAAAGTGTTCATTGAGTAACATCTGCTCATCTATCACGAACTTCCTCCTCCTGCCTCTAATGGCCTTTAAAAATGCATGTTTATCATTAGATTTATTTTATTGATGGCCAAATACCTTTACCATTACTAGTGTAAAAATTTGGCCCTAAATTTACTCCATTTACTTCAACATTCTTTTCCATTTTTACTTTCTTTCATTATGCAATAATCGTGCCAGTGCACAGTTTTATTTTCATTAATTACTTTGCGTCCAGTTCTGTAACATGTACTCATCCTACATGCCACTTATTCATGCAAACAGTCCCACTGAAGTCTTCTGTGAGCCTCTTTTCCCATCTCTTAGGGCTGGTTTATACACTGTTTTTCTATCAGTATTACTATATTGGTTTAGAAACTGATAATTGAGCTGGTACAACCTCCTAGTGTGGACAGAGTTATACTGGAAACAAAGTGCATATATTATTACAGCTTATACAATAAGTTAATAAGCTATACTGGTACAAGCATCTTTACATGGTCTAACTATGTCCACACTAGAGGCTTGTACCACTTTACCTATACCATTTTCTAAACTGATATAGTTATAGAAGTATGAAAATGGTGCATAGACCAGCCCTTAGGCCACTGAACCCCCACCTGTTGGCACATATAACTAGATGGTGGGCTCAGTCCAATTCCTAATAGACATGTATCGACACCACCCAAAACCACTGTCATAACTGGTACCCTTGATGGCACTTGCAGCAGAGAGGACAAGGGTTCTATGGGCCATGCTGACTGGAAAAACCTCTCCCCTAGAGGTGGTCCCTTTAGATTAGGGTGAGGTTCACATGTGTGACATCTTTCACTACCACTCTCTGTGCCTAGGCTAAATGTTCTTTTCAATCTTCCTGGGTTAAATTCACTCCATCCACAGGAAGCTGGATGATTCAGGTCCTATGTGGGTGAAGTGTTGGATGGTTGGAGAGGTGAGTTCCCCCACTCCCACTAAACCCAATGCCATAGTTCAGCCTATGGGTTGGAATAGTGGTTGCAATGCCTTTGTACCAGTTGCATTTTTTACTAGGAACACTGAATCTGTGTACATGCAGATCCATGGCCCGTCTCCTTTGGCCCACACCTGGACCACCTTAACCTGCCTCCAGCATGGCCTTCCATGCTAACCTCCACAGAACTGGAATGGAGACCCATCCCACAGCACGCTTGGAACATGCTGGGCAGCTACTTAGTAGGCAGTACCTATGTGCAGTTCCTTTGCAGAGCTTAAGGGGTGTGGAGGCCTTGCTCTGCACAACTAGGGTGAGTTTCACTCTCTTTGAATGAACAGATATCAGTCTGCACACTGTTCTGTGCAGCACCTTTCACAAGCACTACGTTTACTCAGACATTGAAAAGGAGAGATAGGGAGAACCCCTCCAGTGCCACACAACAGACCTGGCCTTACAGTTCAGTCTTCACACTCCCTTTTCTTCTCTGCACCCGAGCCAGCATGCCATACCTTGTATTGGGCAAATCAGATCAATAAATACCAGTTTCACATCAATTGCCTAATAGAGATTATGTGTATCTCCCAACTAAGTTATAAGGACAAACTACCTAGGATGCATCTCTCACATAGAGATTGCTGACTGGATAGATCATTTTTAAAAGACCCCAAATCATTGTCTATTATCAGTATTTTATTCCTATGCCTCTTCATACTGTTTATGTAGAAAGCAGCTAATGGACCAAATATGGTCAGATATGGTCTGAGCAGGCACAAATCCTCATGGCTGATTTTGGCCCAGTGATGTACTATTTATTCCTATACAACAGAAGCCATCCGTCACTGCTTAGCATCAGTAATCTTAAACCCTCATACTTTATAGCTGCGGAAATATATACATTTTTTTAATTTGTGCATCTAGTAGTCTAGAGAGAGAGAATTAAAAGTCCCTTGTAGCCCTGGATGCTTTCACTTATGTATACTCATGCAGAGAATTTTCCTCTTTACCAAATGGGTTTCAAGCAAAGCATGATGCCATATGTCACAGGCACTGTGATGGGTCCATATAAAAATCTAGTTAGAGGATTTTTGAAAAGAGGTTAATTCAAAGCAATTTAATCTTAGTTTGTCAAGAAAGGGGAATGCCAAACTGCACAACATGAAGGTGTTCTGTATGGATTGTCTCTTAAAAAAAAAATCTCTAGAGAAAAGAAAACTGGAGTGTTTTATATCCATGCTATGAAAAATTCTAGGGTGAAATCCTGGCTCCACTGATGTCAATGGGAACTTTGCCACTGATTTCAGTGAGGCCAGGTTTTTACCCTAGAGCACAATGGAATCTTTTCCAAAGGAATCTTGAAGCACACGGTCACAGGTTGCTGCTAGCTGAGTCAGCATTAAGCAGCTGACACAAGGCAGAAAGCTGTGATCAATAACCTGTTTTGAAACCCATATTTCAGAAAATGGGCCAAATTTTGTTTTCAGCTACACCACAGCATTCTCACAAAGTCCAGTTGGGACCTAATGGAAGTGAGTGAAACTCTGCAAGTGAATTGAATGGCATCTGCTCAGAATTTAGCCCACTGATCAGTGGGGCTGTACGGGTGTAAATGAGAGCAGGATTTAGCTCATTTTCTGTTATTTATTTTTCTTTTTTATCAAGAGGATTAAGTGGCGTAAGGAGAAGAAACAAGTGGCAGGAGCAGATGAACTCTCAAGAAGCAGTCTTGGTAACAGATTCAGGAAAGAGAAATACAAACAATATATGCTATATAAGCAGAATTGCCTCTAAGTAGCAAGGTTTTCAAAGACTTCCACGAAATGGCAGGAGTTCTCTAAGAGATATGTTTTTAAAAGGCTGTCAGTTGAAATGGGAATGGCATTCCAGCTATCATCTGTCTGGTTCTCAAGACAGAGCATAAAGCATAACCTAGTATATGGGGGGGGAGGGATAGCTCAGTGGTTTGAGCATTGGCCTGCTAAACCCAGGGTTGTGAATTCAATCCTTGAGGGGGCCATTTGGGGATTTAGTTGGGGATTGATCCTGCTTTGAGCAGGGGGTTGGACTAGATGATCTACTGAGGTCCCTTCCAACCCTAATAATCTATGATTCTATATAAATGTCACAATGAAACAACTGGTGCTAATTTTCCAGTTATAAATGAGTGTGACTGTATTGCTTTTGCACTCCCTGATGACTACTATCCAAAAGACATGTTAATGCAGTTGAAGCAACTATTTTCTCTCCTGCTGTTATGACAACTAGGAACTTAACTTTTTAGAACTGATGATCTTGCAAGGAAGTAAAGAAACTAAAGAATGCATGTCAGCAGTGATAGATGCACAGGAGCTTAAATAGTTTTTGGAGTTAGTATGTCTAAAAAAGCCTGGATTGTTTAAATGAGCCTTAGTGTAAGCTACACATTCCAGTGCATTCTGCGTGGATCTGTGCAGCCATTCAGAGCAAACCATTTTTTCCCGTTCGTGAATTCTCAGTTTTTCATAATTGTTCACTTTTTGACTGCATTTCAGCCAATGGGTTGTTCACAAACTACTTGTTTTGACTATATCCTCAACTATTTCTCCTTGTATTCATAATCTGTGGTATGTGATTGGTTGCCTAAATAACACGATATTGTTTCTGTTGCCTAATTGGATTATTGAAGTGTTATAAAGGTTGTGAACGTAGAGGAATAGCATAGAATGAATACTCCCACTTGTATGTTAATACCTGTGTTCACATGAGAATCTCTGCATCTGCATGAAATACAACTATTTCCCCAAAGTGTGTGAACAAAACCCTGCTTGCACCAATGTTCTCATGACACTGACTGTGGCTAAACCAAACAGCTATTTGGGAGTTGATCCGAAACTTGTTTTGTAGTATTTGTCCAGCTCGAACTATGAACATAAGAGGAAAAAGTTGGACAGCAAATCTTCAAGCAGGGAAATTCTGCTGTTCTTTGATAACTGTAGAGCACATGTGACTCAAAATCATTCTTCTGCCACCAAACTGTACAAGGTTAATTTGTCTAGTATATCAATGCTTGATCCACAACTGCAACCTACATAATTAAAAACAATTACATAATCATTCACACTGCTCATACTGATCAGAAGGGAACTGTTAACCCTTCAAGAACCATCCTGGGCACTTGCTAAATGAAGCTTGTTAGACAGCAAACGAGAGACTCTTTAGCACTATGCTTTTCCCCAGACCTTGAACAGCCATTAGGTAATGATCTCACATATTTGGAACCCCTTTGCTGGTATGACTCCTGAACTTCTGAGAAATGAACAGCAGAACAATGCTTCAGTGAACCATAATACAGCAACCACTGGCAACTAAAATATGCAAGGATGTAACGCAGTAGCTGTTCTCAAGAGGTGGTGGCATGACGATGAAGACAGTCATTCTGTCTGATACTCGAGGGGATGCAAAATATGATCAACAAGATCTGATATGGTACAGAAAACGGAGAGGCTGAACACTAGGTAGTTTTTATGAATCTGAATCATGCCTGGAGTTCTGTCTGACACCGCTGGAAAGTAAATGGAAATGACTTTGAGAAATGCTCCTCAGATCCCTTCAAAGAAAAGATTCCACCTGAGTTCAATTGGAGACTTTCCTGGGCAAAGGTTGCAAGACATAGCAGTTTGAGTTCTCTTATTCAAGATAACATGCTTTAGATAATAATCATCATACTCTGCTTTTATTATTACGACTCTGATAAAATAATGAATAAATCATTTATACAAAGCCACAAATGTACTCTGCACACTATGGGCTAAAATCTGCTCTCATCAGACCAGTATAAATCCCTACCACCACTGACCCCATTACGTTTTTATTACTGCTTGGCTTCTTTCTCATTCTAGCTCTTGTTATGCACATACAGAAGATTTATTATAAGAATATTATGGGCTAGATAATGGCTTTAAGCCACTATCCTCATTAGAGGGGTTGCAGAGATGAGAAGGGACTGTGCACCAACAACAGCTCCTAGGGCAAAACGTCGCCAGGAGCTCTGGAAGAGTGTGTACAACAGCAGCATCTGCTAGAGCCTTTAATAACATCCACTGTGCACTTCCCATTCCCCAGCCCATTTTCCCTTTTCCCTCTTTCTCCTCCTTTCTACTTCTCCTGTTGGCACTAGGTTCCTGAAGCTTTTGAGCACCAAGTGCAAAAGGATTAAGATTGTGCCTTGTTCCTGTGCAGGGGTACAAGAAGGATGGGGAAAGGCTCACTGTGCCTTCCCCTCCCACTTCCCTTTTGGGCCTGATACAGATGTTACTGAACTCAATGGAAAGACTCCGACTGATATCAATGGGCTTTGGATCAGGCCCTTTGTACACCCACATCTTTGCTGCTATTAAAATAAATTTGTGTGCACTAAGAATTTCCTAAACTGTTTTGGAATTTACTGATGTGATATAAGCACTTTCCTTCATGATCATCTCACAATAGTGTTGTATGATCATTTACTGAAAACAGTATGAAACACTCTAGGTCTCTCTTCCTAACTTCAGTGAAATATGGGCCTTTGCAATTATTTGGCAAAGATACAGCAGGCCATATCTTTAAAGGTCGTTAGACACCTAAAGATGCAGATACGTGTCTAATGGGATTTTCACCATGGAACTCAATGGGGCATAGGCGCTTTAGGTGCCTAAATACCTTTGAAAATCTGGCCCTGCAACATTTTGTAAGTAATGATGATCTGTTAAAAGCATCAGTGCAAAAACATATTGGAACCTCAGATTCTTGACCAGAAAAAAATGTTATTAGCATTTGTCAAGGGGTGATTTAAACCCCCAAATTTCCCATATGCCCCACTTGGCTGATGCTGACTTCCTTATGGGGGAAAGCTCTCATTGACTTAACTTCTCAAGTAAGAACCATTGGGGCTAGCCCTCAAGGGAAAATTCTTCTCCCTTTCCCACTAACATATGTTCCACTAAAAGTAGGTAGGTTCAGTTAAGTGGGAGAGAGGAGAGAATGCGGGGATTCTCCAGAGGGGAGTCAGCATTGCAGAGATCAGCTCCTAGGAGGACACACAAGTAGGTTTTGGAGTGGGGCCAGTGGATCAGCTGCCCCATGGATCCATCAATTATTGTCCTCTTCGCAGAGGGTGTGCAAGCTTTATGGAGGCTACTCTAGCCCTAAAGCGAGGACAATAGCTGTGAAGGGGCTTCACCTCTGCTTCATGGCCTCAGTGGGAAGATTCTTCTCATCCAGCTCTTGAATACTGAGCCAGGATTTTGGCCTTATTGAACAGTGTAAGGATGTTTTTCAGAGCCACTAACCAGGCCTAGAGGTTACCTTACAAACCTAGCAAACCAAAGAACCACTGCTTGTTATTGCAGACAAAACCACTACTAACTCTAGAGTTCAAATCCAAGAAACAGGTTTATGTCAGCATAGGTACAAAGTGCCACACCCCAGTGATCTGTTGAAGGTGACCGGCCATTGATCTAGCTGAGTATATACACACAAGGCTGTACACAGACAAGGCTCTACACAAACAAAGGTAAAAACTTAAGTCTCAGTACTGTCTTTTATACCCAGGATGACACCTTACTTCTATCAACACCCCTCTCCTCTGATTCATGACGTAATAACTAATAATGTTTTATGAGCAAATATGAGATTCTGCATTACACCCTAAATTATCTAACTTATAAGCAATAACAAAACTATCAATCTTAATATCTGACAGTGACTTTGGGGACTTTGGAAATTTTCTTTGTTTACCCTGGCCTATATTTGGCTGGATCATCCTAACCTCTCTTTGTTACTTCATACTTGGAACATCAGACCCAAAGTAAGGACATTCCAAGAAGTGAAATAACAGACTATTAAGAAAGCCAAACACGTTGTTTTTCACTCCTTACCGAAAAAGGGTTATTCTAAGGTCTGATGAACCAAACTAAACTAGGCCTACATTTATATTGATTGTGTACTTGCTTTTATATCACATATTAGCTAGTAAAATATACATGAGCCATTAAATACATGACTAAATTCACTGAGGCCTTTACTATTTAATCTGAGATCAGTTCACCTAATCGTTGTCTCATCTCCTAAAAAGCAGGGGTCAGGGTCTGCTGCTACTTCCACTGAAGTTAGTCAGAGTTCTTCAGTTCACTTAAATGCAAGCAGAATCAGGTCTCGGGTAACTGGTAGAGCATTTCTTCTACAATGGAAACCTATAAGTGGAAAAGTTACCTTCACTGCCAAACTTCAGTGAATTGCAACAGAAATAACTCATCACTCTGGTACACGTGTAGAGCAACCTTACTGTTGATATTTTATTAATCGTTTCTATGCAGTAACACCCAAAAGTCCCAGTTGGGATTGAGGCCCCATTATTGTGGGCACTCTACAAACCTAGTACTCTTCAGTTCTTCTGTTTAAAATCCTACAAACAACTTTCTTTCAGGGTTTTTTGGTTTTTAACTGGTGTCACCCCTGAGTTTAAAAGGCACTGATAAATAGGTCCACTGTGCAAAATTTGATGCTTTCTATCAATTTTATTTAATGCCCCCTGCAATGCTGCAGTCTGTCTTTATCCCATGCTTATTACCATGCTTATGTTAGTAAAACTGAGCTATGTAAACTCAGTGTTTTTAACTCTAATCTGCAAAGAGAGTATGTTATTTATATCTTCTTGACATATTGATCTGAGCATTTGAGGGTAGGTTTTAGCAGGGAAAAATTCTCTCTCAATCCACTTATAATGAACAGTGAATGTGTGTTCACTAACCTCTTTCCTTGATACAAGTACCAGTTGAAAACTCTGTTGGCTTAGAAAAAGCAATTCACAAAAGCTTTGCTGTTGCCACACAGGACAGTTGGTAACTTAGAACCAGGCTGGTGACAAGAAGAAAGCACGGTTAAAGGCAAAAAGGACCAAGGTGCCAATGCTGTCCTTACATATATCGGTGCAACTCCCACTGATATCAGTGGGAGTTCAGTTTGTGTAAATGAGAGCAAATTTGGGCCCGTTGTTATTTAGACCTAATCACCATGCTCTTCACTGGTTTGATTAGAGGATCACATAATTAACAAGGCAAATGCTAGTGTTTCCCTCTGCAGCTTTTTGGAGCTAACTCAAGGAAACCAGAATTATCAATATGAAGAAAAACGAAATAGATGGGCCAAATTCTGGCTGGTGCTGCACAAAGGTGCTGCATATTTTTAGCATGCAGTTGCCTGCTCCAAAGTCAGGTGAAGTTAATGGACGGGCTCCCACTGATTTCAGTGGGCTTTGGATCAGGCCCTGTGCGAGCAAGGCAAAAGATTATCACCCCTTTTCTGGCCTCACTAGAATGTTGCAGGGAAGCTTTTCCACAGGACAGGAGATTTTCATTACAGGACATAACCTACTGATCAGGGGACATAATCCATCCACTGATGTACATACATCCTTAAATTGGCTATGGCGTATATGCACGTATCTTGAACAGACTGTACCTGCTCTTAGCAGGAATCGATTATGTGAGGATGTTGGTCTTGGCCAAGATACAGGCAAATATTAATGTTGCTTTTATGTGCACCTATTTGGGAGTCCACTATGCCTATTTCCAAGTATCAGTCAGAATTTGGACTGTTAGTGTTTCCTTAGTTCTGGATAATTGTACTTTACACAACATCTGTTACTTAGATCAAAACAATGAAAACATGATGACAGGCATTTCACTCCACTACAAGAGCAACATGCCTAACTATTTTAACAGAGCTGCTGAAATTGAATGCCCATAGCAACTATTTCTTTTCATTAGCCTACCAGATTAAATGTCCTTAAAGACCATGGGGGAACTGGAACAGTTGTCTATATGTCTGAATTAATTACACAGAATTTTTACTAGCATAATCTGTCTTTATTATGATATTGGTATGGATTAGAAACTCATGGCTGGTATTTTATATAGTAATTGAATAATATGATGCAAAGCAATTAGAATTCTACATATGGCTGTATTTATGGTCCTAATCCATATTGGGTCTGGATGAAGTCAGAAATGGCAAGTTTTCAGAAGACTGTAGATCTGTTTACAAAGAGGATAATGTAAACGTGCGTTTGTACAGAGGCCCTAGATTTAACATGGTGAATTGCAGTGACTGGAGTGGAATGCTTCCCAGCCTGGGGAAAAACTAGCCCTGAGGGATTATGAGAGAAGAGCTGCGTGGCTCTGAATCCACACTATGAACATGATCCAATGGCCATGAGTAAAGTGGCAGGTGGGTTCCTTGAAAGACACTTTCTCTCCATTCTCCCACTCTGGCCTCGAATGCAGATTTAGTTCATGTTTATGGGGCTGTAGATTCAGGCAGCAGGAAGCTCACTAGTCCAGGCTTTGCGTCTGTCCACATGTGGCCCTGAGCTCCATTATGGAACACTGGTGGCATCACATGGCAGGGCCACCTTTGGCACATAGCCATGAGAGTGTTAAGCTGGCAGCCCCGTTAGAGGGCAGAAAAAATTAAACCGGGGGTGTGTGGGGGGAAAGTAGAGAAAAATCATAGAATTGGAGGAGGAGGAGAAAATAGAAGGACAAGAGGAGAGAAAACAGGCAATGGCACCTGTGCCAGGTTGTGGCTCAAGGGGACACGAAGGGTTTAGGGGAATAAGATTGGGACTTAAGTCCACCAGTTCAACACAAGAAAGAATTGGAAATCACTGTTATAATGTTAACATGCTCCACTAATCATGCAAAGCCTCTGTTGTTAATTTAAGGAAATTCATTTGTAGTATAAAGAGAGAAACATTACTCTCCAAATGAGGATGGTGACAAAGACGAGTCTTCCAGCCAGTGCAGTACATTTCAATTGATTAATATTTTTTGGAATCTCACTTAATTTGTCTCTATGCAAGTAAACTGGTGTAACCATGAACCAGAATTTCAAGTCCTTGAGAAGAACAGCGGTAAAATATCACAGTTCTCACTAGGACTTGTATCAATGTAGCAGACTTTGCTGATTATAGTCTTTATGACCCTTGGGCATTTTGGTTTGTGATGTTACGGGACAATGATGAAAATTTGTGACTACAGAAAGCAACCTCTTTATGTACATTTTACGTCACCTGATATGGAAGGCATCTACTTTAGTATGTTTTGTTATATCAACTGCTTCCAAAATGGACCAGGCAGACTTGTGTCCTGTGATATAATCAGCTGGTAGAGACTCCTCAACTGGGTAGATAAGCTAGACAACCTGATTAAATTCATATTAGAAAATAACAATTTCTATCATATTTCATTTACTGTTACAAAAATGTATTGGATTAAATTCAGTCACACCTGTTTTACATATCATCACATAACATGGACTTTCAGCAATCTTAATTTATTTGGAAACAATATTTTACTAGTTTAGTCAATGTCTTGTAGGGCTGAATCTTCTAAAGTGCCTCTAAAATTGTGGATATGACATTCTGTGTATAAGCTTTTTGGGCATGCAAAACCTCAGACGTGTTAGCCCAAGTAGCATTTTTGCATGGAACTCAAGTAGCTAAGTGTCTGACAATAAGATCTGTGAATGCAAACGCAAACTGCACTTGTGTATCAGAGTTTTGCATGTTAAAAGCACAAGGCTTGCTTCTGCAAAAGTCTACGCATGTGAGTAACTTTACACACATGAACTGTCTCATTGAAATTACTACTTACGTCTTTGCAGGACCGAGCCTTTTGTTGTGGATCATTATACCCATAGCTTTTGTGGTTGGGTTGAGGTCTGTTCTGAACATGTGACCACTAAAACACTTCATCTTATTTTAACACTGAACTGTATAAAAGAAACAGTGCCACCCTCAAATTTAGTCAGTTTCACAAAGTAAGTTAAGAGCAGTTTCAGATACCACAGCAGCACCAGAGTCTTCTTGCCAATTTTTTTTTGGGGGGAGGGCGGTTATTTTGAAATGTTTTCTCTCCAGTTACTATGTGAAAAGACACTGGAGACAAGAGGGAAAACTGACTGTAGTGAAACCGACTGTAATGAAACTGACTAGATACAGGTGCTATCCAGTGCGCAAAATAAGCAACAGAGAAAACTGACTACACTCAAAGGGCTGTTAAATGCAGATAGAAAACAAGCTAAGAAAGAAAGAAAGAATCTCAGTTATTTCTTTGTTACTATTATGATTGCTTGTCTTAGAGTTGTGCAAAGAGATCTCAACCAGGAATGGAGCCCCATAGGCTAGACACTGTCCAAACATGTAGCAGGAGACATTCCCTGACCTGAAGAGTTTACAAGCTAAGTAATCAAAGCAGACAATGGGCTAGTCTACACGACCATGCTGCATCAGCATCAGCGCAGCTGTAGCACATCTGGTGAGGACATGCTATGCCAGGGGTCGGCAACCACTCTAATTTAAGGCTTCGCGTGCTAGTAATACGTTTAAACGTTTTTAGAAGGTCTCTTTCTATAAGTCTATAATATATAACTAAACTATTGTTGTATGTAAAGTAAATAAGATTTTTTAAATGTTTAAGAAGCTTCATTTAAAATTAAATTAAAATGCAGAGCCCCCCGGACCGGTGGCCAGGACCTGGGCAGTGTGAGTGCCACTGAAAATCAGCTCACATGCCGCCTTTTCACGCGTGCCATAGGTTGCCTACTCCTGTGCTATGCCAACAGGAGAGCATCTCCCACCGACATAGCATGGTCGGACACCACTTTAAGTCAATGTAACTTTCGTCGCCCGGGGGGTGGCTTTTTCAGTGTAGACAAGTCCTATGTGTGGGAGATGAAACACAAGCATAAAGAGGAGAACTGACTTGCCCAAGGTCAGTGGCAGAACTGGAAGTATAACCCAGGTCTCCTGACTACCTAGCCACCAGACTACACTGCCTCACTTGTTATTATAATGGTAGGTAAAAAAGATTTAGGCAGAAGTGTGATGATTTTTTTAAAGTAAACAATGCCCCTTTCACAAAAACTGTTTCTTGCAATCGAATCAACTTGTTGTTTTTAAAAATGTAAGTTAGGGGATGGTTTTGTTTGTTTGTTTGTTTGTCTGTCTTTGTTTTTGAATGTCAGTAATCCCTAAAAGGCTGGATGACTCCTTGTTTGCATGGAACTCCTCTTAATGCACAGTACTTCAACTACCGTCAGCAAAAATGTGCTGGAACCTTGTAGTAAAATCATGGGATTCTCTGAGCCTTTGCAGGATTCTTTGCAAGGTTTCCATAAAGTTACTTAGCTGTTTTGAGGAGCACTTTGCAGAGTCTGTATTGCAGATACCCACAATTTGCACACGTAAAGCACTATTCTTAGCCAATGACATCCTACCACCTACTTCCCTTGAATGGAATGGGAGAGTAATGAGTCTCTTTCAATGGAAATGAGCTCATTTTTAATGTGTGCAGTTTATAACCAGCTCATAATCTACTATTCAAAATTTGAAAAACTGTTTATGAATAATAGGAAAACACACCATTGTATATACCACCCAGCCATCCTGAGTACTTTTCAAAGATGAGCTGTAATAATGATAATTATCAGCTTATCATAATGGAATTTCAGTATGGCTGGGAGTCACCATCCACCACTTTCATTAACGGTTACTCAACACTCCAATTACAAACTCAGATTTTCAGGGCTTCATAACTAAAGCTATACATTTCTCTTGGTCTTCAGCTTGCTGAGCAAAGGTTCAACTTAGCATTGAGTTTAACTGTATTTGTTTTGTGCAGCTTGTTTGTAAAACGGACAGTGTATATATAAAATGTCCTGTTTTGGTATACCCCTTTGCAGTCATAACTCAGGAATGGCTTGTTTTCCTATGTTTTTCAAATCACTAACCATGCAGCTAGTGAGGCTGTAGTATTTTAAAAAGAGTAACAAAACGACAAAGATGGGATTTGCCAAATCACTCAGCGTTGACATAACTCTGATCCCACTGAAGTCAATGAAAATGTTACCATTGATTTCAGTAGGAGAAGTCAGGCCAATGCTGAGAGCTTTTGAAAATCCCATCTTAAATGTTGGAAAATCAGGGCACATATGCAAAAATATTTGTCCTAACTTGTTTTAATATATGCAGCAAATAGTGATGTGAATTGGTACAATATCTCTCACCAGTTCCTTCAAGTTCTTTAGTGTGTCTTACAAATATTTAGCAGTTTCCAGTCAGAAGGCCCCCAAAGCACTTCACCCATTTAGAGCCTGATCCTAAAAGCACTTTTACACATAGATAACTCTGTTCACATCAGTAGACCCACAGAAGTCCTATGTGTATGTATTTGCAGAACAGGATCCTTCAATTGAAATGCAAATGATGCACATGGATCATTTAATCCATAACTGAAATTCAGCCACCTCTAGGGTAAAACACAGCAACTCTTCAGCAGCGCACAACAACACTGTCTAACAGGGACAGGAAGTGGATAACCTATGCAATTATCAGTTCAGGGAAAAACTAGGGAGACTGAATGTAATTATCTGATTTAGAACTTGGCCAGAACATCAGAGCTAATACCCTGTTCTTGCAAAATTGCCAGCGGAACATTAATAACCACAAGTGGTCAGGATCTCTGCTTTACCTGACATGTGGCACCTCCAAACACAGCAGTGCCACTTAGCTACACACATGAAATACCATGCCAACATTCTGCAAAATAGCTCCTTACTTGTTCAAAAATCTATTTTGTGGAAAGATGAGTGAGTAAAGGCATAAGAGTGGGATTTTCAAAAGCATTCACACTGGCCTAACTTCACTCCCACTGATGTGGGACTTCCACCACTGATTTCGATGCGAGCTGAGTTAAGCCAATACAGCACACTGTTAAAAGTCCTACCCCACAATCATAATTTACCCTCACTCCATGCCTGGAACTCCCATGAAGCTCAGAGAGAGGTCTGCACCAAGGGCAGTGGCACACACAGCGTCCGATAAAATGTAAAAGCTTTGCAACAGATTTTAAGTGCTGTTGTTAAAACGATGCAGATTTTAGAAGGTGACTAAGGCCTGGATCCTGCAACCACCCATGCACGGTTTTAACTCTACTCATGTGAGTAAATTTATGCACTTGTGTAAATGTTTGCAGGATTGGGACCTAAGTTAATGGGCCATGGATCTATCCTGAAGTTCTCTTCCTCCTGCAGAAGTCCCCACCAAAGGATCAGGCCTCAGAAAGGTAGCTAATATCTATCTTAGAAAATATGTCAATACATTCTACATTGTGGACAGCACACTGTTGAAAAGGAGTGGTTTGATCTGGTAAATAATATGGGCCTTAAAAATTGCTTCAATAATACTAAGATGTGTTTGCTTATTTAAATTATAGTGAAATGGCTTTGAAGGAGCTAGGTCATGCATTTCTCTGAGTATTGTCCCCGTGTGTCTTTCTGACTGCCTTGAAAGGTTCAATTCTGCTTTCTTCTCACTCTTTGATTGGGGCGCACAAGTAACATAGAATTCTGCCCTAAAAATGTGATGTAACAGTGGAAAGTGGATTACACCTATAATATGCCTTTCTTTCAAAACTACATTTCCCTTCCTAATTTGTTTAGGAATTCCCTAATATTTCTTTGTTGAAATAATAAATGAAGTGGCATGAAATTAAGAAAAAAACAGTAGTGGGAAAATCCAGCCCTGATGTAAGCACCGGCTACACTGGAACTGCACTTGCATATACCAAGGCAGAAGTGGCCCTGCATCTTGCTTATTTTGCCCACAAACAAAGCTGTGCATGTGAGCACTAAGAGAGAACACATACACAGCTTGTTATTTGAGGGATCAGTTCTAAAAAGAATGAGAGAGGAATCTAAATCTAAGACCTACAAGAAAAGAAGAACTTTTTAAAAACTGAGTCATTTTCTGGAATTCCTTGTAACATTTCAAATACTTTATGTACTACAAAGTAATAATTCAAAAAGTAGACACTAATATGTTATGGCGCTGATTTAGCAAATCACTTAAGTATGTGCTTGACTTCAGTGGGGCATGAGCACATGCTTAAAGTTCAGCATGTGCTTAAGTGCTTTCCTGAATCACGGCCTATTTAAGCTAGTCTTGGAGTGTTTCAAAGGGAGACTACAGGTTGGGGCTCAGTGTGAATATGCAAAATGGGTAAATTCTCAATCTATATAATGAACAAATGGCATTCCTTATATTGTTGTATGTCTAAATGTTTTCGTCTTGCAAAAGTCTTCCAAGAAAATAACTGAATCGCAACAATTGATTAATAAAACATTGCATTTGTAAACATTCATATTAAAGTAATTGGACTTGGGAAATTTTTCTGTAAATTCTAGTTTTATGTAGAAGGGCAAGACCTAGGGAAAAAGGAAAATGAATATTAGCATGCTGAAGTTTATGCATAAGTATGGACGAAATCCGGCATTCTTCTACCATCAGTGACTTCAGTGGGAGTTTTGTCTGAGTAAGGAGCGCAGGATCAGTGTTATATAGAATGGCCAATATTTTCAAATACAGGTGCCTAAAATTAGCTACTTAAATCCATATTTAGGCACCAGTTTAACAAAACACTTAGGTGTATGTTTCCCTTTAAACCAATATGCGCTACGAGTGCTCAGGAACTCTTAAAACTTGACTGGTTTTATTTAGGTGCCTACTTTTAAGCAATTTTATATACCACATAATTTGTAGATGATGAACCAGTGACAGAGAGATGTAAGCATTTCCAATTATCATAGCTTTCCCCAAAGTTAGCAGAACTGTTACCATATTTCACTGACTAGTTCACTTTGTAGAAAAACAAAGTAGAACCAAAAGGACTTGAGGTGCCTATGATGCTTCTGCATTTTTTGTTGGTACCTGGGTGGATACTATAGATGCATAAAACTGGTAGTTTGCCTTCCAAGGTGGTTTAAATAAACTTTATAGGAGATCAGCCCATTATAGATTAATTTGTTCTGTATTTTTCTTTGTCTGACTCACTTAAAAACTCAATAATTAAGCAGTTACCAAACATGAAGATGCTTTATAAAAGCTTTTTTTAGTCTTTTTACTGGTACCCTTAAGGATCTTAATGATTCCTGTTGGGATAGCAGCAGAACAAAATTGCACTGAAGAGCTTAATTGGACAAGTTGTTTCTTTGTTACATTTGACAAATATACTGAATAGAATTTTTAATTCAGTCAGCTTTGTAAGTGAGGTTGGTTAGAGTTTAGTTAAATTTTGATTAGTGACATTAGTCTACCAGCAAAATGCTTTTAAAAGTTGTGTATTTTAATAGAAAATTGTGGTATGTTTAGATCTGATTTTTCTATTATAACTCTAGTGCTAAATTAACTTTTAAAATGGTATTTGTTAAACTGTCCTGTTTTATGACTCATGTAATATACTGAAACTGCCAAGGATATCAATACACCATCACATTTCCCTTTTACCATTTGTAATATATTTATTCAAAGTTTACAATTTATTCTTCACAACAAAATAACTCTACTTTGTATAATGATACAAATATATTTTGCCCACTATCCAAAGTCAGTCATATTATTTATACAACTATTTTTGTGTTACTGTAAAACAATACACACTTTAACCTACTTCTAACCTAAATAAGTAGCAGTATGCTTATTTCCACCAATTACTTTTCTTGTTAAAACCTATTTATTCTTTAATCACAAATAATAGTATGACACAACAGTTATCATTTGCAGAGATTAAGTAATACAATTAAGTGGAAGGCAGCAACTGGTCTACATTCAATTTTGGAAAGCAGAGGGTGCTGAATCAGGATAGTTATTTAACTTGTATGTTATACAAAGTTTGACATTGACTTAAGTCTGTAGTAACTGTTCGGCATGTCTTGAAACACTGCATTCAGAACCACACAAAATAGTACTTACTAGTAGTGCAGTTTCTATGTAAACATCCTTGACACTCTCACATGCTACATGCCAGACTGGTGCCACTGTAACTAAAAAATGTGTTTGATCGTTTAACTCAATGAATTGGGATTGGGTCCCAATGCAAAGAAACAGCTTTGTGAGGTCAGTGTCAACTTCTATGCTGCTTTACTATTTCCCTCTGTTCTCCAGCATACAGCTGGCTTTTTAAGGAAGAGCCACGTGAAGGAGAATGAGAGTCAAGGTTACAGTAATCACGTCCAAAGCACTAGTGAGTGAGCAGCAGGGAGAGGCATCTTCAGTGATGTAGCTCGATAGCACCAGAAGCCAAGATTTCTACCTAAAATGTTGAAGTCGCTTAGACACGTGTTTGAAATGCCACCCTACAGAGTCATCCTGGTACTTAGCGAGATGAATCCCCGTCCCATAATGGGGCCGGGGGGGGGGGACGGGACAGAAACCGACCACTTCTGAACACGACGCGTCTGTGCAATAAGAGGAAAGCAATGCATGGCTTTAGTGTGGAATGAAATATATGCCGAGTTTGCAAAGCATTTAGTCTGCCTCTCCCCTTATTGTTTGCCCTTCACATGACATACATGGAGGGATGCATCAAGAGGGTGGCAAGAGACGCGGGTCAGTTGCAAACACACCACGAACGTTTGCCCTGAAATGATCACTTGAACCTATCTGAATGATCGTAAATTAACATACATGTTTGAGCGAAATAAATGAACAAATAAACATCAAACTTCACCTAGTTATAAAGTTGGCAGATTTCCACATCCCTCCTTTTTTTTAGCTAACCCCGGTCGAGTTTTTCCCTCAACTCCGAATGCCACGATCATTTTGCACCAATTCACCTGTTGCCTGGTGCGAAAGCAGAATCCCCCTCCCCTCTTACACACAGCCCACAGAAACTTAACAGAATCACCTTTCTGCAGAGCCAGCTACGCGTGCTTCCCACAGGGTAGCCTACTAGCACGCTCTTACCTGCATGTGTCCTTGGTACATTCTGCTGTGCCTGGTTCGGATCCCTCTGAGGCCGACACGTTGTGGAAGGTTTTTTTTTCTGTGCACTTGCAAAAAAAAAAAAAAGGAGACACAAAAACAAAAAAAAAAAAAAAAAAGGGGGGGGGGAAGACTTAATGATTGTTTTTGCAAAGGGCTCCGTTTGTGCTGGAAGCTGCTGCTTTGTTGCTTTCCGCTGCCCCGGGTGACCCGAACTGCTTCCTTTTTAATGCAGTGCTGCAAACTGCAAAGGAGCTGTTCCTTCTTGGGGTGCTGAGAGGGAAGGCGGGCAGGACTGAGGCACAAGGAGAGCAGGGAGCTTGCAATGCAAAGAGAGCACGCGGGGGAGGGAATGCAAAAACTCTTGCTCTCGCTGGAGCCTCTACAACTCTCCTCTCCTTTTCAGCCGAACTCTTTCTGGCTTTCTGCTTGGCTCCTTCATTTCTCTCCCTGTCCAAAGCGTCCCCTCCCGTACATCCTCCTCCTGGAGGCAACCACAGCCTCCCTCCCCGCCCCCTGCAGAGAAGGGAGCGCGCGGCATCCGGGGAACGTTCTCAGGAGCAGCGCGCGCGGCCAGTGAAGCGCCAGCGTTCTGCCTGCAAACCCAGGGAGGGAGAGAGGGAAAAGCTGGATCTAGGGGGATCCCGCCGATTCCTGACGGTCTTTGGCCCCAAGCTCCCACACTACTGCATCAAAATAGCGAGTAAGTCCATCGGTTTGGACTGCACCAGAAAATATCCGGGCCCCGGAGTATCCTGGAGCACGAGCATCGCAAAAACCTGGAACTGGCCCCAGGCTTCTGCTGGATCCAAGCACATTTTTAGTCCCAGAAACCCTTACAAATATTCGGAAACCTAGCGGGAGAATGAGTGGACCCAGCTGCTCCCGTGGCACTGCAAAAGTCTAGATCCTGGTGCATCCCGAAGCATGAGCGTCACAAAAACCCGAGTATGGCGCATAGATCCTGCCAGAGCCACCCAAGTTTTGGCCCTCACCCCCAAATACCATAGCCTGAATAGGGAACAAGGCTACTCACTCTTGCTGCAGCAAAAATAAATAAAGTAATTCAAGATCCCAGTGCAGGAGTAATGCAAAAACCCCATCCAGCGTATTGATGCAGGTGCAGCCTGCCAATTTTTGGTCCCAAGCCCCAAACTGTGCACTCTAAATGGAAAACAAGTGTAATCACTCTTATTCCACAGGAAAAAGCTGGACCCTAAATATATATGGGACACCTGAATCCTGCCAATTTTTAAACCCAATCTCTCAAATCCTACTGTCTAAAGAAAGAAACAAAAAAAATGTAACCACAGTTATGAAAAAAATAAATCCAGGCCCTCTGGCAAACTGGCTCAGAAAAACCACAACAGACATGTATTGGGCACCCGGAGCTAGCAATGTTTTGGCCATAAATCTCTACATTCTATGATAAAAATACAGAACATAAGAATGGTCATACTGGGTCAGACCAATGATCCATCTATCCCAGTATCCTGTTTTCTGACAGTGGCCAATGACAGATGCTTCCGTGGGAATGAACAGATCAGGGCAATTATCAAGTGATCCCTCCCCTGTTGTCCACTCCCAGTTTCTGGCAGTTAGAGGTTTAGGACACCCATACTATGGGATTGAATCCCTGATCATCTTGGCTAATAGCCATTGATGGACATATCTTCCATGACATTATCTAATTTTTTTTTTAACCCTGTTATAGATTTGGCCTTCACAACATCCCCTGGCAACAAGTTCCACAGTACACCTCTACCCCGATATAACGTGACCCGATATAACACGAATTAGGATATAACGCCGTAAAGCAGCGCTCCGGGGGTGGGGGGGGGCTGCGCACTCCGGTGGATCAAAGCAAGTTTGATATAACGCAGTTTCACCTATAACGTGCTAAGATTTTTTGGCTCCTGAGGACAGCGTTATATCGGGATAGAGGTGTACTTCTTTTTTGTTTGTTTTAAACCTGCTGCCTGTTAATCTCATTGGGTGATCCCTGGTTCATGTGTTATGTGAAGGGGTAAATAACACTTCCCTATTCACTTTTTCCACACCAGTCACGATTTTATAGACCTCTATCATATCCCCCCCTTAGTCGTCTTTTTTCCAAGCTGAACAGTCCCAGTCTTTTTAATCTCTCCTCATATGGAAGCTGTTCCATACCCCTAATCATTGTTGTTGCCCTTCTGTGTATCTTTTCCAATTCTAATATATCTTTTTTGAGATGGGGTGACCAGACTTGCACACAATATTCAAGATGTGGGCATACCATGGATTTATATAGAGGCATTATGATATTTTCTGTCTTATTATTTATCCCTTTCCTAATGGTTCCTAACATTCTGTTTGCTTTTTTGCCTGCTGCTGCACATTGAGCGGATGTTTTCAGAGAACTATCCACAATGACCAAGTAGCTCCCAACCCACTGTACAAATCTGGTCCTTGAGCACGTGAGCACTTGAAAAATCCAAATATGGACCTGGATCCAGCAAGGTCTAGCCCATTTTTTCACATAGACCTCCATAATTTTACCTTCTAGATAGACAGCAAAGGTAGAATCCTGTTACATCAGATAAACTTGTATCCAATACGCTAAGATTTTCAAAGGAATCTAAGGGATTTAGACACACGTTTTCTATTAAAAGGTGTTTAAAAATTAACAAAGGTGTTTGTTTAAATCAGCTTTGAAAATATCAGTCAAGGGTTGATGAGTTTAAACCACTTCTAAAGTGATCATCCACACCTGCTAAGCCAATTTGACTGCCAATTTTCAGTGTTATAGTATGGAATTTGGCTGTATCTATAAAGCTCAAGATAAAAGATTTAGGTTATTATAGCTTCTCTTAAAATACAATGCATTGGATATAAGTATCTCTGATGGAAAAAGTTAGCTATACTTGCTCTAAATCAGGAAGGAAATATTGGGGAATACTGTATAGGTGAAAAAATGGACTAAACCTTTCAGTATCCAGGTCCAAGTGCTAGATGTATGTCTTTGAAATTATATTGAGCAGAGAAGTATTGGGGGGCTGTATTTTTTTGCAGTGGAATTGGAGCAGCTGCACGCCTTCTCTGTTTAACTGGTGGAATTTTAGGGAGTAGGATATAAACTAGCTGGATGGAGTAGGGATCCAGGTGCCAGAAACGTTTTTTGCAGGGTTGCTGTGCAAATTTGCTGCAGGGTCTGGATTTTGTTGATGCATAGGAAATTGCTACTTTTTTGCCAATTGGAAAAAATGCTGGAGATTGGGGTTAAAAATTGGCAGGATCCAGCTAACAGATATGCATTTTTCCAATGCAATTAGGCCAGAATACATCAGGATCCAGATTTTTTCCTGTAGAGTAGGAGCAGCTACACTTATTTTCTATTTAGAGCACAGTTTTTGGTCCCAAACCCTAAATTGTGCTACGATCCAGTTGGATCCATTTGTCAGATTTGAGTTTTTACAGTGCTCATGTGCCAGGATTCCAGGGTCATGACTTTTCGGTGCAGTTCATAGAATATCAGTGTTGGAAGGGACCTCAGGAGGTCATCTAGTCCAACCCCCTGCTCAAAGCAGGACCAATCCCCAGACAGATTTTTGCCCCAGATCCTTAAATGGCCCCCTCAACGATTGAACTCACAATTAGCAGGTCAATGCTCAAACCACTGAACTATCCCTCCCCCTACAGTTAGAGGGACTGTATTTGTTCTCTAGTCATAGCATAGCATTTGGGGGTTCGGTCCAAAAATTGAACTAATCTGGTGAGATCCATGTGCCAGATCTAGGTTTCTGTGGCACTCATGCATAGGGGTATGTTGGGATATAGAGTTTTTGGTGCGGCAGGCGTGGGTAGATTTTTTCCCTATTTTGACGGTACAACTTGAGTGTTGGTGCCAGAAGTTGGCAAGATCTGGCAAATCAGCAGGATCCAGGTTGTTCCAGCTTTTATCTTTTTCCCCAGGTTGGGAGCTTAAACACTTGGCACCAGCTGGCAAGGAGGCTGAGAAAGCAGCAGTCAGTGGTGTGCAGTGGAGAGACTGAGGGAGATCAAGATGCATGCAAAGATAGATGGATGGTTGTAGTTTCTTGCTGGGGAGCTGTTCTCTAAATGTCTTTTCGTGAGAAGGCAAAATATAAAACACACACACACACACACACACACACACACCCCGCTCTACCAGTTTAAACTCTGTCACTGCTCTATCTCTTTGCAAGTACTTATTTCATCAGAAGTAGCAGCAGCAGAAAGGCCGTTTCTCTCTCCATCTGTTCGTAACTCAAAACCAAAGCATGATATTTATTGCTCAGTCACTGTGGTTGTAAAAATGCATGAAGGGTGGAGGAACGGATAGCATTACTGTACTATGCTGCAATTTTGAACTGTAAAAATAAAGGCAGGGCTCTTTGCAGCAAAGGAAAAGGTGAGTGCTGCAATACATGCCGTTCTGTGCTCCTGCTCTACATGTGAATGTAAGGGATTGATTTGTCTTGTGAAGTTTTTATTGCAAATGGTTCTGTTTGTAGAAAAGTGCTGTTGTTTCCCCGTTTGGTCTCTGTGTGTGGCACCACTGTTGTTTGAAGCAGTGATGTCTGTGTGCTCTGATGTTCTCTCTAAGGCTGGTTGTTATGGCAAAAGAAAAAGTCATGGTAAACATAATGCAAAAGTCATAATGCTGGTTAAAAAAGGGAAAAGTCACCACATGGCTCACCATATTTTAATTAATACTAAATTGCCATGAAAAATTATACAAAATGTCAAGTAAAAATCCTTTATTTTACAATAAAATGCTCAGGATAAGATTTTCAAAAACACCTACGGAAGTTAAGAACTCAGAGCCAGATTTTTGAAGGTATTAGATGTCTAAAGATGCAGATAGGTTCCTTGTGTGATTTTCAAAAGCATCTAGACACCTCTCTGCATCTTTAGGTGTCTAAATACCTTTAAAATCTGTCCCTCGGCCTCTACTGAAAGTCCCATTGACTTTGACTAGAGTTGGATACCTAATTCCTTTAGGCCTCTTTAAATGTCCCAGCCTTAACATTTAACTAGTAGTTTAAAACCATTAAAATCTGAATCTTCACTACAGTGGAGAACCAAATTAGTAACAATTAATGGAGTTTTGCTCAGTCAAGAGCTGTCTGGGGTGACAAAATCCATGGCTTCTACAAAAAAAAAATTGACAAGTCATGATTTTTCTTGTGGAAGTCAGAGCCATGACAAACAGAGACATAAGCTCTGATTAAGAAAAGGACTTACAAATGCTTAATTTTAAATATGTGCTTAAGTGTCCTTTTCTAAGTTGGGGCCTTTAGTTAACTGTGAATGCCGTGAGTACCCAAAGCAGTAACATTATTTCCCACAAGTGGTCAACCAGAAATTTTCTTTATGTAAATTGATGGTGATACTTATCCAAACAGAAATCAACCACTGATCATACAGTGCTGTGCTCTAAGAATCTCAGAAGCAAGGGCTGGACAAAACCTTTTATAATGCAGGTCCAAGCCCTGCACCTACTGCAGGTTATTCCCTACATCATTCCTCTGAGTTTTGTATCTGATCGCTGTGAATCTTTTGACACTTCTCATATTGGACATAGTATTAAATTGTTGACATCCCAAGATAACATACATCTAGCCAGTGATTTGTGGATCATGGTTAGCTTGGCAATAGATACTGATCTAATGATTTGTTAAATCGCAAATGAAAGATCTGGCACTTATACTTTATATAAAACATCAGTCTGTGAACAAATGTAACCATGGATATAAGAATTTAATTTGCTTAAATGGAGATTCTGTAAGTTCACTTAGGCCCAGCATATAAGGTTTGTTGGGAAAGACCTTTAAAAACACTAATATAAATAAACACTTGCATGGTTTTTTTTAATTCAGTGAAAATCAGATGTTTTGTTTGGATGTAAACAATTTCTCATTTGCAAACCAAAGGTTTCAGCATTGGCCCAGTTTGTGAGAACTCGAAAATGAAACTGACTCAAAACAAGTTTGAAATTAATGAGTCTATTTTCAAAGTCTAGCCCAGTGCAAACATTAAAAAGCACAAATCATTAATAAATTGAAATTTAAAATTTTTAACAGTTGTAGGGGTTATTAATAACATAGAGAATAAAACAAATTAACCTGACAAAGTCCCTTTAAATTTAACATTAATTATATAATTTGTTTTATAATAGGTATTGGTATTTATAATATTCATTGGTCTATATTATAAGTGTTACAGGTATGGATCAAGTTCTAATTAGATCATATATATATATTCACACATTGATCACTTATGTTCACATAGTCTTTGTGTGTTGGTGAGATGTTGTGTACAAGAACTGCTGTTCTTGTAAAATTTACAGAATATAGTGAATGGGTAACTCTGAACCATACCTGGTCTTCACATAATTTTAAAATATAAATATTATTAAGGATGCAGATACTACTTTTAACAAACATGGCTTGAAGTAGAAACCGCAAATCATAACGAGAAACAGGATTTACATGAGAAATAGTCTCTGGATAAAATATTAAGGGATTGTTTCTCCATTCTATGGCACCATTTGTGTACTGGTGTAACTCCACTTAAATCAACGGATATTGGCATAGAACTGGTGCAGTAGATTGGAGAATCCAGCCCCCATTCTTTAAGTTAGTAACCAGTATAATTACCAGCTCCACAGTCCTGATTCAGGCAAAGCTTCCATTGACTTCAGTAGGAATTCTCTGCCTAGGAACTGTGGAGTAGAATTCATGATGATACATGGTACTGGTGAGATGTTGTAACTCACTTGCTAATTGTGGGGCCCTGAGTCAAGGGCTAGTGCCTACTCAGGCAAAGCTCCACTGAATTCAATGGCAGAGTTGCCTAAATAAGGACTGCAGGACCTGGCCTATGCTCTCTGTTCAAGCTTTTAAAAATAATCAATTGAGATAAAGGAAAAATCACTTTCATATAGTCTGTTAAATGTTCCAGCCCACATTGAAGCATAGCAATTGAAGACAAGAAAACTCTTTTAAGATGTCTACTGAGACCAACCTCCTAGCAACGCAGGACTGTTCTCTACAATAACACCATATTTACTACTGTTTATCTAGCCTTGTATTTAATTTCTTACCAGATGGGGCTTTCTTCCTGTGGGAGCTGTTTTCACAAATTAATGCGTACCGGGATTCCTCGTAACAACAGAAAAAAGTTTTGAGACACCCCCCCCCCTTCCCATCCAGCCATAAAGAAAGGGAATAAATTGCCTAGGGAGGTTGTGGAATCTCCATCTCTGGAGATATTTAAGAGTAGGTTAGATAAATGTCTATCAGGGATGGTCTAGACAGTATTTGGTCCTGCCATGCGGGCAGGGGACTGGACTCGATGATCTCTCGAGGTCCCTTCCAGTCCTAGAATCTATGAATCTATGAAGTGCGATTGCAAACTTTCCTTCCCCATAAACCTGTTTGTGACCCCAAGGAAGTTATGATCCCAATGGCGACAGCCTAAAGCAGCTCACTGTCAGGAAGCTTTTCCTGATATTGGGCCCAGTCCCGCTTCCATTGAAATCAATGGTACAACTTCTATTTACTCCAATGCAACTGGTTGCATGATTGAGGAATACTCATATGAGTAAGGATTGCAGGATCAGACCCTAAATCAGGCACTCCTTCTACACAACACTTTTTACACGCATTTGCAAAATGTTTTTCACAAGGCATTTATGACATGACTTGATTTACCCCTCTTAATTCCATGTGAAACAGAGGACCTTCACCTCTGCCTTCCATCTTGGCAGTCTCTTGCTGCAGTCTCAGTTTCTTCCCATGTCATTTTGATAGCTTTCAGTTCTGCTCCTGTGATGTGTTTAGAAGTTCTCTTTGCTCTACCCTGCTTCCTCTTGTCCTTGGGATTCCAGTCCAATGCCTGTCTTGTTATGTTATTCAGTTCTGTCCTCTATGTGTATCCTAGCCATCTCCATTTTCGTTCCATAATTTCCTGTGATATCCTCCTACTTAATTTAGTTTGGCATTAGGGAAATTATTTAAATAGCAAGACTTATTTAGAGAAAGCACTAATGAAAATCTGCTTTTAATGATTGTTGGGAATGTTATCATCATGTTTACATAAGTTATAATTACAAAATATTGCTAAAAATATGCCATGTAGCGCCAGCAGCTGAAATGTACTGGATTCCCAAACAGTGCCGAGAAACAGCCTCACATGATTACTTAAGGTTTTTTTGCTCTGATTATTATTTTTGTAGAATTACAGAGATGCTTTGCATTCTTGCAGTTTAGTGAGATCTCATCCCCTGATGGTGTCTGATAATACAGATGATATGTTTCCCTCTTACAAACATTAACAGCTTCATCATTTGTTACACTTGGCTAATCCTGAGAATCCATTGGTTACAATAAAGCATCCATATATAACCACTGTACAAAAATACATAAGGGATTGCAGCAGCGAGGGGTTTAATGTTATATAAATTTTAGGTAGCACAAATAAAAAGGTTATGGGAAATAGTTTGTATGACACTCAGTTTAGGATGAAGGAGGTAGACTATATCTGACAACTCAGAAATATTTTTCTTGCAATGTGAATATCCAGTAATTTCTGAAGTATTCCAATAATACAGAACAAAAGAATAATATCTAGCTCTTATATAGCACTTTTCATCTGTACATCTCAAAACACTATACAAAGGAGATAAGTATCATTATTCCCATTTTACAGCTGGGGAAACTGAGACACAGAAAGTTGAGTTCCATTCCAACATTAGTGCAGGAGGATGTTAAACAGCAGCTACTAATGTTAGACATTTTAAAATCAGCATTGATCCAGATAACTTTTGCAGCCAAGAATTTTAGAAGAGGTGGCCAAGGAGCTCTCTGGACCATTAATATTGATTTTCAATACATCTTGGAATACTGGAGGAGTTCCAGAGGACTGGAAGAAAGTTAATGTTTGTGCCAATATTTTAAAAAGGTAAATGGGATGACCAAATAATTACACACTGGTTAGTCTGACATCAGTCCTTGGCAAAATAATGAAATGGCTGATATGGGACTCAATTAATAAAGAATTAAAGAGGATAATGTAATTAATGGCAATCAACATGGGTTTATGGAAAATAGATCTTGTCAAACTAACTTGATATCTTTTTTTTGGATGACATTACAAGTTTGTTTGATAAAGGTAATAGTGTTGATGTAATATACTTAGACTGCTGGAAGGCTGACTTACTTCACATGGTATCATACAACATTTTGATTAAGAAACTAGAACTATACTAATTCATCCTGGTACACATTAAATGGATTAAAAACTGGCTAACTCATAGGTCTCAAAATGTAATTGTGAATGGGGAATCATCACTGAACAGGTATGTCTCTAATGGGGTCCTGCAGAGATTGATTCTTGGCCCTACACACGTTAACATTTTTATCAATGACCTGGAAGAAAACACAAAATCATCACTGGTGAAGTTTACAGATAAACACAAAGATTGGGAGACTGGTAAGTAATGAAGAGGTTAGGTCACTGATACAGTAATCTGGATTTTTTTGATAAATTGGGTGCATGCAAACAGTATGTGTTTTAATATATGACTTAAATGTGTTTCAAAGTCATATATCTGAGAACAAAGAAAGCATGTCATACTCATAGGATGGGGGACTCTATCCTGTGAAGCAGTGACTCTGAAAACGACTTGGGGATTCATGGTGCATAATCAGCAGAACATGAGTTCCCAGTATGAAGCTGTGACCAAATGAGCTAATGTGATCCTTGGATAAATAAATAGGAATATCAAATAGGAGCAGGGAGGTTATATTACCTCTGTATTTGGCACTGGTGTGATTGCTACTAGGATATTGTATCCAATTCTGGTGTCTACAATGGTCCCCACTGGCTCTTGGAGCCTTCAGTGTTGAGCTAGGGGTTTGTACTTCAATTGCTGAGTTTACATCATGCTAGGGTGACCATATTTCCAAAGGGAAAATGGGACACAGCGTGGGGCTAGCCCAAGCCCCTCCTGTGCCCGAGCCACTCACCCACACACCCCTACCCACGCGGGGCTGGCTTTGCTGCTCACCCAAGCCTTGCCTGCCCCCACCATGCTAGGCTGGGGCTGCTCCCTTGAGCCCTGCCTCCTCCCGCCCCCGCCGTGCAGGGCTGGCATTGCTGCTTGCCCCCCACCACGTTCCTCTGCACCCCACTTTTTGACAAAAGTGAGCATTTGTCCCATTTGTTCTTGCCAAATGAGCAAGTTGACAAGAGCAAACAACACAAATGCCCACTTTTGCCAAAAAAGTCAGGATAACCGGGACAGGGCTTAAAAGGAACTGTCCCAGCCAAAATGGGACCGATGGTCACGCTACATCATGCATATTCAATTCTGTTCTACATGGGAGAAATTCTTAATGATGGATTCTTTCTTTTTGCCCTGAAGCAACCCGAAGCATCTCAACTGGGGATGTAATAAGATCCCTGTCATAGAGAATTGGGGACAGAGATAATGGTAATTGATATCAGGAAAATATGTATCCTTGAAAGGGAGGAGTATAATGAAAGATGTTCTGGGATCTGATCCAAAAAAATCCTGAGCATTGGCAACTTCCAGCACTTTAATGGGCCAAATCCTAATCTCTTTACTCAGTTGCCTGATCCTGAGAGGTGCGGTCAGGGCATAGGTCCAAGTGGGTCAAATCCTGAGTGACTCAGTTTTTATCCAGACCAACTCCCATTATTGGGTAACCTTTATATAGTGTGAAATACACCCCAGTGCTGTGGTGTGGAGATCCAGCACCAGGACCTCTGTACTATTTATTTCTGCTTTGAAGCTGGACAGGGAGCCATCAGTGAACCAACCACACAGGGGTACATGGATACTTTTCATGGTGAATATTGGGTATCTCCATGCCATCCTCACATAAGCTGGTGTGGATGACTTAGAAGGAGGCCAACCAAGGGAAGAACAACTGGATCACCATTTATATGGGTCCAGTAGCTCTAGCACCCCCACAAGTAGTGCAGAAGGGCTGTGGCTTCCATTCCAGGTTGGAGCAGCAGCCTGTGAGGCCGGTGGAGGATTGTGTGGCAGCTCTGTACTGAACCAAGGTTTGAAGGGGATGAATTTCATTTCCACAGCTCACCTGTGCAGAGCCAGATCAGGAATTACCTTTTAGGGGTGAAATTTGCTCATGCACAAAAAGGCCTATCCACAACTTAAGTCCTAAAATTGAACTAAAGTGGGACTTAATGGTGCATTAGACTGGTGTTAGCCCTCTGCACAGGGGTGAATTTCACCCCAGTGAATCATAGCACAGGCTAAACATGCCAGAATAGATTACCCCAAAGTAAACACATGGTTGAATCTCATCTTATGTCTCTTCTGCCATTCAGCTCATGGTTTTATGGCTACAGTGGTGCCCCTTAAGTGACTGTATTTATTCCAAAGCCACTCATTTTTCCTACATACAGTATATGGAAGAATGCTCTATCGCTTGGCTATTCATAAGACATCAACAAAATAGCTGTTCTGAAGTCTTGGGATATGTTAATTGCAACAGTGATGGCAGCTGTGCAGGCTTTTGCATACAGCAATGTCTGTGAAGTTTTCCCTGGTTCCTAAGGATTTTTCACCAAGTGGGTTGGATTATCAATAGTCATTTTATTTTTTTAACACATTAAGATAGGCATAAGTGTAACTTATCCTTTCTGTGTGTTGGAAATGTCTCCATTTTTTGACAGCTCGGAAACAAATGATTAAAGTGCACAGTAGGGCTGTGAAATCTGTCTTTTGATAGATTAATGATTTGAAAGCTCACCCCTGGCTTATTTCAGTGTTTCAGGTATTATAAGGCTCCTTTTAGGACTGACTTCATTTACATATGAAAATGAAAGACCTTCATACTTAAAAAGAGCTGGAGAAAGTGTTAAGTTTTGGCTTTGGGCTAGCTTTATGACCTCTGCCACCATCACCAACAAAAAGAGAGGGAGATTCAGAGGGGGAGATTTCCAAAGGCACCTAAGGGATTTAGGAGTCCAAGTCCTATGGAAAGCTATGGACTTGTGCTTCTGAGTGCCTGATTTTCAGAGGTATTTGGCATCTAACACCCACCGATTTCAATGAGAGTTAGGGGCCTGAACACCATTAAAATCTGGTCGTAAGCATCTCAGGTGAAAAGGCTCCCACACAGTCTATTGAAAGTCTCCCACAAAATCTCTAAAAAACCTGCTCATTATTTCAAATAGCCTGTCTGAAAGTGATTCTGTGGTGTCTGTGTTGCTGAGGGCAAATAAGGCACCAGAGCAAACCTTTAAAAGAAAACTCTTCAGATGAGCTTGTTACCCTGTTTCCCCGAAAATAAGACAGTGTCTTATATTAATTTTTGCTCCCAAAGATGCGCTAGGTCTTATTTTCAGGGGAGGTCTTATTTTTCCTGGAGCTTCGGGGCCTTATATTCCGGGGTGGCCTTATTATCGGGGAGGTCTTATTTTCGGGGGATGCCTTATATTACAGCGAGAGGCAAAACTGGAAGTAGGTCTTATTTTCAGGGGATGTCTTACTTTCGGGGAAAGATGGTACTAACAACTCCTCTGTTTCAGTTTTCACTGTTCACTTTCTATGCACTTTTTAAAGTGAAATGTTGACCCTTTCTGTCATTTTCAGAAAGAAAAAGTGTCTCACAGAGAAGTGTGTTATAGCGAGGAACGCCTGGGTTCTAATCTAACACTGATCCTGTATGGCTTTGAGCAAATGACTCAATCTCTCTGTCAGTTTCCCCAACTGTAAAATGGGGGTTTAGTTGTTTGTGTCACAGGGATGTTGTTAATTGCTAGTGATCATTATTGTTTGACATATCATCTGGCTATGTGTAAGGGGACTTTTGTCCCCTTACTAAAACTCAGTGAGGGTGTTTTGGTTGGGTAGCTCCCAGTACTAAAAGTAAGGGGAAGGGTAGATGGGAAATCAGGACCCTGAGACTGACAGTCCCCAGGAACAATGGGGAGAGGCCAGTGCTCCAGGTCAGCCTGACTGACAGGGCGGGCAGGCTAATCAGGGAGTCAGGAGGCCAGGGGGGTCCCGTCCTCTGTGTGAGCTGGAATTGCCTGGGTCAGTCAGAGTGGGGCCGAGCTAAGGAGAGAGCAGGGGCCCAAGTTGAGCTGGGGAGCAGAGCTGTGCCAGCCAGAGGGGCCAGAGAAGCAGCCCAGGGAGCCGAAGACAGAGCAGCAGCAGCAGCAGTGCTGAGGCAGAGTGATGGAGCTGGAGCTGAGGCAGAGTAGAGCTGGGGCTGGAGCAGTCCAGAGCCAGGTGCGGTGAGCAGCTGTGGGGAGAGAGAGAGACCCTGGGCAGCGGGCCCAGCACAGGAAGATGCCCCCAGCCAAGACACCCTGCAGGCCAGACTTGGAGGGGGATCGTAACCCAAACGGGGAGGGGGCGATGCTGGGAAGAAGGGTCCTGCCACCTAGATCCTGAGAGCGTGTGGCCACCGCCAGATCAAGTGTCCGACCCGCAGCATCCCTGCAGGCCAGGCAGGGCCTGAGAAGGAGGCCTGGGATGTGTGAGGAACAGACTGAACTTCACTTACATTCCAGAGATGCTGATTGTGATGTCCCCGTGCCACAGAGCGAGGTGATGTGTTTTCCTTTAACTTTTCCCATTTTTCTCTTATTTTTTAAATTGATTGCTGTTTAATAAATTGTATTTGCTTTGAACTGTATGTAACGATCAGTGGGTCAGGGAAGCATCCAGTGCAGAAAGAGCACCCTGGAGTGAGGACACCCTAGCCCCTGCCCTAAGTGACCAAGACAAGGTTGGGAGTCGAGCCCCCCAGGAATCCGGGGCCCAGCCTTGTTGGGGTTAAGAGGACTCTGCCACACAGGAGTGTGAAAGGGAAGCCCCCCAAGGTCAGGCAGGCCTCTGGGTAAAGGAAGTGGGAGCAAGGACTCAGATCCTTTCGCTAGCCCATTTCACCGGGGTAGTGTATAAGCCAGGAAAGTTCCCCACAGTAGCAGGATATGGTTAGTGGTGGACTCCTGATTCAGAAGCTTGCAAAGCAGTCGTTATTAGAAAGGAGGAATATTTACAAATGGAAGCATATATAGTTGAAAGGCTAAAAGAGCAAGGGTTCTAAGCACAAACAAGTCATCTTCCAATAAGTATTTCTGATAGCGTAACATTTTACCGCTACAACAACAATTGTGAATATCCAGGGCAGATCTTCAGCTGGTGTAAATTGTCATCACCCCATTTAAATAAATGGACAACAATTTTCCCTAGCTCAGGATCTGATCCCTAGCGAATAGCTCTGCCTCATTATAGGAAATTAATCCCTTTGCAGAGAGCTATTCACCACTAAAACCCATTTAAGCCTTATTTGGAGGGCTTAAAGTGGTGAATAGGCCTTGGGCTGAGGTGAATTTCACCCACTGTGATTCTGGACACTTTAAGGTAAAGACAAACAACATATGGTCCAAACAGAAATGGAAAAGTCTTTACTAAACAGTGTGAAAGAAGACTCGTATAGCTTGAGGCACTATGATTAAGACATAACGCTACAATTCCTCTGGGGGGAAATAATACATGGAAAGTATCGGTGATGAAGACATCATTTGTGGCAGATGCACCCATTGACTGGCACAGGGAACAGGGGAAAGGTGAAGATGAGGACAGAGGTAACAAGGGAGAGGAGAAGAGTGCAATGCGTAATGGGTGTGGGAGATTTGGTTAGAGCAGTACATGGGGGTAACCAGTGATGGAGGGGTCAAATAGATGAATGAAAAATGCAGAGCTGATGTCTGAAGCCTGGTGGGCATGTGGAGGACTTCTGTTGTCTAGGTCTGCTTTTGCTTATGCTAGCAACAAGAGCCCTTGAGGAGCCTCCTGGCGGAATGGGGGGTTAGGGTTGAATTTTTTACTCTTCTCTTCCTCCCTTCTTTTTACCTGCTACACCAACCTTGCTTGATTAAGCTGATTACTATCATGCTGGAGACAATTTGCAGAGAGGTTCAACTATTCTCTTTGACCAAGATGCTCTAAACATCCTGATCCTTCTATCTGAAGTAGGGAGTGATTTCAAACAAAACACATGCATTATGACAGACAGGGATGGGCCATCTCTGGTTGCTAAGGGAAACCTTCCTTCCTTATGTGTATCTGTTTCCTGGGGCAGACAAGGTACAGAATTCCTATTTGCTGTGCAAGCCCATTCTCCCAACAGCTAGTGCTGGGATGCTTCTATCCTAGACTTGGAGTCTCTTCATAAATAATAGCAAGCACATTACTGCTCAGGCATTGTTCTTTGCAACTCATGCAAACCTGCACTTGAAAACCCATTCAAACAAAACTTCATTTCTCAATGTTTTTGTTAAGGAGTCATAAAAAAAACATTTCCACTCTCTACAGTACAGAAATCTTTGCTCTGGTTATGCCTGTGAAACCCTTAATGTGTTCAATTAAGACTTTGTGATTCTTTTCATGGTAACAGATTGTGTTATCACTCTACAAAAACTGTGAAGTAAGAAGTTGACAGGGATCAAAATACCTATTGTACCAGCATCTGGCTCCTCTTGCATTACAGGGATGTTAGCTCTAGTGTCCTGGCCAAATTCCACCTTAGGGCAAGTCTACACTGCAAAATTAAGTCAACCTAAGTGATGTCGATGTACAGCCACCACAGTAATTAAACTGCTTTTGCATGTCCACACTATGCTGCTTGTGTCGGCGATGCGCATCCTCACCAGGACTGCTTGCACTGATTTAACTGCCAGTGTGGGGCATTGTGGGATGGCTTCTGAAAGGCAGCAACAGTTGATGTAAGTAATACAGTGTCTATGCTGACACTGCGTCAACCTAACTACATCGACCTAAGCGCTACGCCTCTCGCGGAGGTGGAGTTATTAAGTCGGCATAGCGGGTGAGTTACATTGGTGGGAACTACAGTTTAGTGTAGACGCTTACAGAGTTAGGTCGACATAAGCTGCCTTTTGTTGACCTAACTCTGTGGTATAGAGCAGGCCTTAAAGTAATTATATTCTGCCCATCTAAATTCCACCTCCTTCCCAGCACTTCAGCTGGGTACAGTATTTTTCACTACCCGTCATAAACCGTTGTGTCGTTATTGTGTGCTGTTAAACAACTATTGAATTCCACCCAGAGCTTCTGACTCCATTTCAGTGTAGGCTAAATGATCCCTATTATATAGTCTGTATATCCATTTGCACAGCACTTTAGGATCTGTTGGGATCAGGGCTGGCTCCAGGCACCAGCGCAGCAAGCAGGTGCCTGGGGCGGCCGATGAAGAGGGGGGCGCCATGTCCGGTTGTTCAGCGGCAATTCGGCAGCGGGGCCATCACTCACTCTCGGAGCGAAGGACCTGCCGCCGTAGAATGCTTGGGGCGGCAAAAACGCTAGAGCCGGCCCTGGTTGGGATAAAGTGTATATAAATGTAAGTTACTGTTACATTATCCGCTGCTGATAGTTATATAATTCCAGATACAAACATGAAGAAGATAATCAAATTTATTTAATGCTTTCTTTATGGGCACTGTACATTCAATATGTTTTTGCATGTGTTTCTATTGCAGTACATAAGTGAAAAATGTGTTTCAGACTTTAAAATGTCCTCATTAACCTAAACAAATCTAAAACCCCACCAAGGCAGGAGTTGCAGTTCTATAAAGATCCCAGCTCTTTAGCTAAGTAATACAATACAAATACTTTGTATTTCTGAGACATTTTGTCTCAGCATCTCAAAACATTTTATACATATTAATGAATTTAGCCTTGCATTACTGTTGTGAGGTGGGTAATAATCAACATCTCCATTTACAGAGAAATATACTAAGCCACCAAGAGAACTTAAATGATGTGCTCTAGGTCATACAGTCAGACAGAGCTTTGAACTTCTGGTATCCTATCTGTGTCTGAAGTACAAGGCCATTCTTTTTTCCTAAAAGTAATTACATAACCCAGCAACATCACTTACAGGGGTGGAAGGTGGCTAATAGAGAAGAATTGTCCAGTGCCTACAGCACTAGCTTAGGACTTGGGAGATCTGTGTTCAAGTCTCTGCTCTGCTACAGACTTCCTGTGTGACCTTGGGCAAGTCATCTATCTTCTTTGCACCTCAGTTCCCCATCTTTAAAATGGGGATAATAGCCCTGACTATGTCACAGGGCTGTTGAGGATAAATACATTAAAGATTGTGAGGCACTCAGATGCTACCGTGATGGCGGTGCCATATAAGCACGGGGTTTGTTTCATTCATGGACACATAGGTGCATGTTGCACTTTCTCCAGCAGTTAATGTAAGGAGGTTGCTTTTGCATTTCTGTCTCTTTCCTGCCTACAAGAACAACACTGTGGGTGAGCACACAAACACTGTCAAACCAAACCAAAGCTGGTTCTGTAGGTCCCATTTAATGCTGAGAAGCCTTAATTGGGCTTGATTCTGCAAGATCTTGAGCACTCTGGCTCCAACCCAGCAAAGCACTTAAGCCATGAATAGTCCCACTGAATTCAGTGGGGCTATTCATACTGGTGCTTAACTTTAAGCGCATGCTTAAGTGCTTTGCTGGCTCAGGGCCAGAGTACTCAGCACAATATAGAATAAATCTATATAGAATGGGAATCTAATGACCCATAAATGCCAAAAAGAGCTGGACACCATACAATGTAGCTCGAAACTAATGTGGAATTATTAGAGATTTGTATAACACAGAACAGAAAGATGGTCACTTCCCCAAAAAGCTTACAATCTCTGCTTGTGTGAAAGAGGTGATCAAAGATGTCCTTCACATACAGCAGGGTTCAGAGCACAACAGATTGAGGAGGTTAGCCGGGAGCACTATTCAAACATTCTCTAATTCACTCCAGGTTAATACAGCATGGCAAGGTAGAAAAGCGATGGTTAGGGTTTAATTAAATACTTTGGGTAATACTTATTCCTTCTAGTTTGGTCAGTGAGGTTTGCATTGATGTAAATGAGGGCAGACTTTGGCCCCAAAGCTCAGATTACTTACAGTAATCTATCTACCTATCCATACGACTCCTGTCACTGTTACCTGAGTATCTCGCCATCCTCTTATCCACATTCTTCTGTCAATCTGAATAATTGATCTCTCTCTTTCTGCTATGTTAGCAGTCTTTGATTCATCCCTCTATTTGCCTTGCTCACATCCAGGATCTTGCTATATCCTGTCAATACTTCCCTTAAGATATTTCAAAATTAGTCTTTTCCTCTCCTGGTGAAAACACTTGGACCTTTCTTGTCATGGCTCCTGCAGCCTCATTCTCTCTGATCTACTTGCATCTGCCTACTTCCCCATTAAGTCTATCCAAAACACCATCATTCTGGTAATTCTCTTCTCCCTCTGGCTGCATTTCTTTCCTTTCTGAGCTCTCATGGCTAAATTGCTCTTTCCTTTTTGTAAATATTTGAGGCTTATCATCGTCAGTCCATGCTCAATCCATGCCAGCACCATTTATCATACTTCAGCACGCTGCTAAAATTTTCTTCTTTCCCTTGACCTTGCCTCAGTGTGCTGCTGCAGTCCAACAAACAAGATGTTGGGCGGCATAAGGAATGGGAGGGAGACTAATAAGGAAAATATTATAATGCTCTTCTATAAAACAATGTTGTAGTCTCACCTAGGATACTGTGTGGCATTGGTCAGCCCATCGCAAAAAAAGGGTACTTCAAAATTAGATGGGATTCAGAAAAGGGTGGGAAAATGATTACGGGTCTGGAAAACAACTCCTATATAAAAAGATTGGATTGTTTACTTTAGAAAGGAGATGAATAAGGGGTATGATAAAAGCCTGTAAAATAACAAATGGTCTGCAGTATGTACACTAGGAGTTTCTTGCTTCTACTCTCCCTGTCTCATAACACAAGAACAAGGGGACATGCAATGAAATTAAAAGATGGCAAATTCAAAACCAATAAAAAGAAATACTTTCACGCAACAGATAATTAGACTGTGGAACTCATTGCCCTAGGATGTAACTGAGTCCACAAATGAATAGGATGAGACATTTTATATGGATAACAAGAATATCAGGGTTATAATAACTTATGCTAAGAAAAGCTTTGAAAGAGATATTAAAAGTCATGTTTCAGGGCTTAAGCCAATCTCTAATATTAAGGCATTACACAGAAGCCCAATGTGGGGAGGTGAATCATTCCCAATACAAAGTGTCTTGCACCTTCCTTGGAAGCTTCTGGTGCTGGCAATTGTCTGAGACAGGATACCAGACTAGATGGAACACAGATCTGATGCAGTATGGCAATCCCTATGTTCCTATGGATGCAAAACCCAGTATTTCTACAGTCTTTCCTTGCACCTGTTTGGGGAAGCAAAAAGTAAAGGAACCCAGAATGTGGCCCATATTGGTACCACACTAAAATTTCCATTGTAGGTAGATTTCTAATTCTTATTATTTTTATAGCATGTGCTAGTGTGGTGGGCAATGTGCAGTACAAATGGACATACATGGTCTCTACCTCGAAGAGATTCTATTTTAATCTTAGACATGGCATGATAAGAGGGGGTAACAAACAATAGGGAGAGGATGGACTAAGAGAGACTGAGGGTTACGAGATTGCATAGTTACTCAGTTTAGGTTTGAGCACATCTCTGTGATTCAGTTACAAATGGGGTATGTGTTTATTATAATAATGATTGTGGTTGATTCACTTTTTATGGGCAGCATGGAAGAAGTGAGTCTTAAGAAAGGATTTGACTGAAGAGTTTAAGTCTGGTGGTAGTTGATCCTTATTGGCCTTTCAATGTGTAGGAAGCAGCATAGAAAAAAAGGATGGAGATCTCTGGGAAAATCAGAGAAACGCTGCATCCAATAATTCCCCATAGACTCGGTAATGTTCATTTTCCTAGGTAAGTGGCTATAGTGAAAGACCACAAAAGGACATAAATCTAGTCCTATGTACTTCTGTAGGTAAGTGGCAAGATACAGTTAAAAATGGTGCTATTTCTTGCAAGCAATGCATGCCACGTTTTGTAAAAATGTTATTTGCTCCTACTAAAATCTTGAAATAGAATTCGCTGAATTAAGGGGGGGAAAGTTGATGCTTAAGGTGTTCCACAGGGATTGTCATTGTATATCTTTTTGCTTTATTCAATGACCTTAGAGTACAATAGGAGTTTGATTGACTTTCTCAGGGAATTAAATCTGAATGCACACACAGCCTGATCATGAAACCTAAAAAAACCAGATAGAGCCAGTAATCTTCAGTAATTGCTTACTTGCCCAATTCAGTGAGGACTGTAAGGATTTACTATTTTACAAAACTACAACAAAATAATAATTGCTTTTTTATCTAAACTCTGAAAGAAACATTTGAAGACTCCTACCACGTCAGCAGGAAGGAGCCGGTAATCAGCCCACTTGTCCTTGAGTGGTAAGAAATGGATGCTGTGAAACCTACAGGTGATATATTTCAATCCTTGTATACTGATCATATCTCCTGTACCAAACAAAATCCTGATTCTCAAATATTTGTCTTTCAAACTACAACAACCCATGGGCCCCAATTCAGCAGATCACCTAAGCATGTACTTACCGTTAAGCAGGTGACTAGCCCCACTGAAGTCAAGGGAGTTACTTGCATGCTGAAAATTAAGCATGTGTTTAAGTGCTTTGCTGAATCAGGGCCTAAATGAAGAGATGGTATTAATCTGAATGTTGGCGGAAGAGGTGGTGGTTAATATTCAAATATGGCTCCAGATCAGAATTAGGCAAATCACTCCTCTATTTATAAAGAGCCTAACCAAATACCCAAGATCCATACACCTGCAAATCGTGAAGCTTTCAGTCTGGATTTGAATGTGCAGGTTGCGCCCAACTCTGCTTAAATATGAAAATAATCCAAATATGTAATGCTTTATAGAACAACCCATTCAGTCGTTTTCACTGTTCTCAGGCTCAAAGCAATGTGCAATTGTTGACATGTTTGTGCGTGTTATCCATCTGGTAGGCTACAAGAATGTTTCAGTCTTTGTTTAAAAAGTCTGAAAAGCCTCCACAAAGGACAGGATAGATCAAGATTTTGGCAATGGGATGCAGAATCTTTCACATCCATGTTTGCCTCTTTGAGTGCAGCCCAAATTGCTAGTGAAGAAAGTTATCAAAGGCTGGGCTATTCATTAGCCGGTGTAAAATGAGTGATGCGTCTCTACGAGGAGTGATTTTTCTTGTGAAAAGAAAAGAAGTTAAACTTCAACAGGGGTGTTCTGCATCTTAGCCACGTAACTGATTTCATTTTCAGGCACTTTATTCATGTGTCAACAAACAGTACTCAGATTGGCACCCATGTGGGCTCAGGAGACACTCCAAGCATTGAATGGATATGAAGAATAGGTTCTGCTCTCAGCCCCACAGGTTTTGGTTCCTCCAAGCGAGGTGTGATGACTTGGGAACTCCAACTGTATAACATGAATTTGATGTAAGAGTATAACCTCTCGGTGTGTATTTTTATCAAGCTATGAACTCCATTTTGATTTTGAAGCACTTTGCCTTTTCTGTTGTCCTTTTGCCTCCATGTTGGACTGAAATTCCAAGAGGCAGTGATACAGAGCTGACAACAGAGGGTCTGGATCATATTCAATACAAGCATCCTAGACAATAGGCTGGCTACCACCCAGGAGAACTAGCTCTGTCATGGGAGAGGTCACCTGGCAACAAAGTCACCTGATAGAGGTCTGTGATCTCCTGAGGTGGCTGATCAGGGAGTTATCCAACAAAGGAGACTGGAAAGCTGTATTTGGGGGTCTTTGGCCATTTTCACTAGCTGAAGATGAAGGAAGCCGCTGCAGGAGCCTATGAAGTGGGGAAAACCCTGCCTACCTGAACACAGATGGTCCCCCCCAAGGACTCCCAAGGGATAGGTGAGCTAGAGTGAGGGGCATTGCATTCCGGATAATTGTTGTTTTCTAAATGATCTGTACTGTCTGTGGATTATCTCATAAATAAAGATCAATGGTGTTCTAGAATCCTGTGCAAAGTACGAGTGTGTGTTAAGTGCTACACCTATCACAGGCCCCTAAAGAGTTAACCTGGGAACCCAGGGTGCCCACGCGGCTGGCGTTCTGGGTGTATTTAAGCTACAGAGGAGACTGAGGGGTCAGCACCGGTCCCAGGGGCTAGGCAATTGGAATTGGGTACTACAGCTCTCAGAAAGGTGTGCTAGAGGGGATCTGCACCCCAAGAACATACCTACAGAGTCCAAGTCAGAGGCCGTGCCTGGACTTTGTTCAGACTCGAGCTTAAAAGCACAAGGGATTCAGTGGTTGGATCCTTCCAGCAGTCTGAGTGGCCAAGAGGGGAAGCTCTATATGTGACACCAGGGATGAGGCACATAAGTCTGGCAGCATGGAAGGAACTTGCACTGCTGCTACCATGCTTTTCCATTAGCAGAGGGCTGTCAGTCTGTCACCTTGCATAGGCATGACATTGGTTTAAAAAAGAATGCAAATCTACGGGAGAAATTCATGCGCATGCAAAGAGTCCACACACTTCTTAAATCTCATAGAAGCCCTTTTTAGAGTGGTGCGCAGGTCTAATGAAGCTCCTCTACACAGAGGTGAATTTCACCTTAAAAGAACAGAAAAGTTTAGTAAGACATTGGTGTTCAGCTTCTCAGCCTTGTGCCTGATTTGCTCTCCATGCACTTTATCTATTCATATTTCACTGAGCAGTTATAATGGCAGATCAGCACCAAAACTTACAAATACTTTATAAAGGTGTAGCAAAAAATAACCTCGGCACCACCCCACTTGTGTGCCAGTAATGGAATGTGCTAAAATGCACAGGGAAATTGGGCGAAGAAGTGGATTTAGAACTCTCGCAATAGCTAATGAGATTTTAATGTAGTCTATGACCTCGTTGGTCAGTAGTGGAACTGGATGCTCTATCAACATTCCCAGGCGCTATTCTGTAATGTAACATTCATGAAGGTTTCATAAAGATCAGAAAAACCCACGTCATTTTGACGATAAATTGCAAGCTCCTCTGGGCAGGGACCTGCCATATTTGCTAGTCTGTAAAGAACCATGAAAACCCCGACACTAGATAAATAATAAATGATAACAATAATAGATGAGAAGCCATGATGCAAAAAGAGAGCAAGAGGGAAAATGCACTGAGCAATATAAACGGAGAGGGCAAAGCTACTTAACAAAAGCTTTAATTAATAATTCATAATTTGGCTTTACAGTTAGAACTCCTAAAGGAAAGGAATTGTTGAAATTTTTACAAAACTAGTAAAATAAATTGAGACATACAGTGCAAACACATAGGCTTCTGCAAGACCTAAAGGCTCTTAGGAAAAAAAGAGGGAGCAAAATGTAAACACCAACAAATGAAAAAGCCATCTGGAAACTGGGGTAAAATTAGGCATGCCTCATCTTCCTGTATGATCTATGGGCAAAATGAATGATTTTTAGGGGGATGGAAGTGGTGCATTCGGCCCTGTGCTGCTTCTCTGTGACCCTGCTGGAAAACTTCCCTATCTTTGACCAAAGATATTGCAGAAATTTCTGTACAAGGGAGGGGTAAAAACTGATGAAAATTTTGCCAAAAAATAAAATGGGAAAACATTTTGTAATAGATGTAAAGCTGGTCAAGAAATGTTAAGTTGTCATTTCTTTTCAATGAGAGTCTTCATCAGAATGTTACGTATTGAAGACAAAAAATATGGAATGGTGGGAAATTTGAATGAAATGTTTGTTACTTGATTCTTGCCCTGTGTTGAAATTGTTTGATTTTTCAAAATTTCAGTGAAATTTCCATGAATTTTATTTTCCCTGTCTTTTAACCAACTCTCATTTATAATTGCATTTCATGATATTTCATAACCCAGGAGACAAGATTTGTATGAAATTATCAATGGGTCAGTCTTGCATCAAGCCAGGGAAATTTCAAATGTATGTCTTCTAAGTGAAATTTTGAATTTTTTTCTTGAAAACACAACCATTTTGTCTACCTCTTCTCTCCCCTACATAAAGAAATCACAAAGGCTTTTCATGAAATTGGACAATTTTGTGTCTTTAAGATGAAATGCAAAACCATCTCATTTTGAGGTTTTCAGTTGTTGCTGTAAATATTTCTCATAGCTGATGGACCTGATTCTGCTGACACTTAACAAGGGTAGTATTACTAGTGTGAGTAGCCCCATTAAAACTCATGTTCTACTCATGGTGTAAACATTAAATAGTAAGTACTTGCACTATCAGACCCTAATGTTGTACTGAGCAGATCAGTGCATCCGAATAATTTTTCATTATACTAAGGGTTAGATTGTGCCTTTAGGCATAGCTCTGAGCACCAACCCAGGAATAGCTGCAGGAGGCACTGGGATTTCTAGATAACCCTCTGAGAGCCTTTGGTGAGTCACTCTAATCTCTTTGCTGTTTATTGCTCTTCTTTTTAGAAAAATATTGTACTGTTTGGTCTAGTCTGAATGACTATCTGCTCTGTTGATAACATCTAATCTAGCTTACTGATTTCTAGTGATCTCCACATGTATGCTTTTATTCATCGGATACTCTATTGAGAAGCAACTTATAGCAGTGCATGTTTTATATTCTGCCACATCCACCTGGCACGTCTTATCTTTATCTTCAAAGCATGGTGACATAGTTCACTCTATGCATAGAGGGATATCATCTCTGGAAGGATATATACTTGAAATCGTAGAGACAAAGGGGAAAGAAGGGAAGGAAAGAGAATGATTGGCACTGAAAGTCATTACATTTTTGTGACAAGGCTTTGGCATGTTGTTTATAGGCAAATGTACCTTATTAAATTTCATAAGCCACCTGCATTTCCCAAGACTCTTTGATGCTCTTTGGTGCAGAGACTTCATAGCATCTGAAGTTATTGAAAGGATGTAAGACAGTAGATAGCCTTGCTGGGTTTTTCTGTAGATGTTCTATATGCAACTTTAAAGTTATGGCACGCATATAATGGTGCACAAACTTACTGTACCCCCTTTGACTTTTTCTTATGTACTACCTCCCACCCAGACTTGATTCTGCTAATAAGGAGTTGCTTTGTTCCTTGCAAAGTACATCCAGAGTGTGGCCTTACTCTAAATTGATAATTGCAAGAATCCAGAAATAATTTGTGGCATCAATAAAAGTGTCTCAACAATTAGTCTGCAGTTGCCGGAGCCAAGAAAGACCTCCAACGAGGAGCAACATGAGAGAGCAAAACTGAGTGAGTGAGCAGGGCGTAAGAAAATAGAAAGGAGGAAGGAACGGATCATAGATTGGGGAGGATGAGCGTTGAGCATGAGGTCTGTGATACCACATTCCTTGAGGAAAGCAGGCTTTTTATCACACAGCTTCCTGCATTCCAGAGCAAGAAGCTTTTTATTATTTTTCTGTCACTGCTTGTAAATGCTCTGTCCTAGTTCTCGTTGAGGGGATCTCAACTCTCACTGAAGTTGAGGGCACGCAGTAGCCTCCCAGGAAGCACTCAGCTCCTTGCAGGAGTGGCCCTTTAATACAGGTTTTGATGGCTCTAGCTGTCTGAGAGCTGGGTTGTTCAGCTGCTTTCTTAAACACTGTTCTTGAATAATTTTGTGTTACCTTTAGAGATGGGCCTTGTCACAGAGTGAGCTGGGCCTTTAAGGGATTCATATCCCCGTTCTTACCCTCCCCTGATTCTCCTCAGTTCTGTTGATTGTGTGACTGAGGGAGCAAGTGAGTGGGAGCTAAGCCTGTTGGGAAATATGAAGCAGCCTGTTCTGAGTACTGGGGAGTTGGCAGGAAGGTTTTCCAGGAACAAGGAAAGGAGGGCAGAGAGGGCCAGAGAGGAGGCCTAGCGATGGGCTACAGAAGAACCTGAGAGGGGGAGATATTTATGTGCTGAGGAGCCAGAGAAGACCTGACCAACAATAGGCACTATAAGAGGTGACCTTGGGGAGCAAGTGGACGGAGGCTTAGAGCAGACTGCTGCCTGTAACTTAGAGTCACAGGGCTGGTGCCTGTAATAGTAATATGGAGACCTTCCCTCTAAAGGGGTAAGGGCTATTGAGCCTGGGGGTGAACTGATGGGACTGCCTTGTTTATGTTTTGTTTCTGATTTTGCCCAGGAAGAGGAGGATTCTTGCTTGGCTTACGGGGCCAAGTCACCCAACTTGCTAAAGTCTCAAATTGGCTGATGTGACAAACTCGGAGCTGACAGTTCAGAGAGAGTGGGGGAAGGCAGATATATCAGCCCTAGAATGGTAAAGGCCCTTTACCCAATGAACTGAAAAGAGTTTACCTCAGATTAACTAGGGACACCTGAGTCCAATTAAGGGCCACTGGTATCCTTTATAAACCCCTCTTCTGGTCAGAGAGAAAAAAGAGGGATGAGAAATAAGCTGTAGGAGGGAGAAAAGGCTTCTCCCGGGTGGAAGGCTGCTCTCTTCTGTGTAAGGGAAATAACCCAGTTAACGGCTGTTTGTGGAAGGACTGGCAATCAGAACCCAGTGTAATAAGGCAAAACCCTGGAGAGGGGGTAGGGAGAGGTATTTATTTTTGTGTTATGAGTTTGGGTTTTGTGTGGCTTAAGAGAACTACTTGGGCCTACTCTGTGGCCCAGTGAAAAATAAACCAGAGTGCAGAATTAAAACCCTTTGGACTAGGACTGATTTCCTCACCACCAGAGGGAAAAACACTGAAGCTGAGGGAGCAAAGGAGGGTGCCTTGCCATGCATACCATTGGTCAAGAGACTGCTGACCTCTGATGGGAAACTGAGCTACAGAGAAAAGGGAAATTGAGGCACAGAAGAACTGACACTGTACTGGGTAAGTGACCCTATTATGGGCCTAATCAAAGGTCCAGATATGAATACATGGGGAGCTTTGAGGACATTCTGTTCCTGTATTGCTCTGGTACCATCCTCATCGCTGGTGTATGAGCACCCAATTCCAATCTGAAGTTTGGTGCTAAAGCTCTAGTTAAAATCAAAGCCAGTTGGTTTTGTCTGTTTGGGTTTGTGTGCATTCAACTAATGGGCCTTCATTATTATTTTCCCCATTTTCCTTCAGGGTTTTCTTTGTGATACACGGTGTTAGGGACCCTACGTTTTAGGAATTTGGGATCCTGTGTTTGTTCCCCAAACAGTATAAAGATGTGGTCATGGTTTCTGAAAGCAAACTTATGAGAGGGGTTTGTGCATGTAAAGTTGAAGGAAGTTCAGTATGTAAGTCAAGAGAAATGTAGTTGTTGATGAGAACAAAACTGCCATGTACAATCATGAGAAGAGACTTTTAGAAGGGTGAATGTCAATAATGGAAAGATCTTGCCTCTACCATGTGCTAAATACAAGGATAAAACAGAGTACCAATAATACTACTCAAAAGTAGTATCCGATCGGAGAAGTCGGAGCATACCTCTGCATGGAAAAATAATTGTCACTATTTTAACTTCAAGTTGTAAGAACAATAAAGGCCATATGGCATCAGGAACAATGGGAGATAAAAGGAGAATTCAACCATGAAAGCCAGAAAAGAGAAGTGAAGATGAACCAGAGCCAAATGCAAGATCGTGTAACAGACTCATAAGAGCACAGCTGACTTGTGAGAACAATTAAGAATAGCTGATAAAATAGCTCAAAACTAAACAAAATCAGAAAAGAATGAGACTAATCATGGATTTTAGCAGTAGATGCCCTAGCAGCCCCCCAAGTCCACTGCTCCATGCAGTGTGCAAGGTGGGACATTTTCAAGAGTTTCAAGATGATTTAGAAGCCTAAATCTCAAATCTGTTTGGTAAATGTGACTTGGGCATTCTTGAAAATGTTACCCCAATAAACTTTTTCTTGATTTTTTTTTTCAAGAGACAAAAAAACATTAAATGTCATGAGTAAGATACTTAAATGCCTACAGCCATCATTGTTTTCAACACTGGGCCAAAGGAATGCAGATTTATACATAAGAATTGACATCCTGTATTAGACCAGACCTCTATCTACTCCTGAATCTGACAAATAAGTGCCAGATGCTTCAGGGAGGTGCAAGAAACCCTATAGTGGATAACTATGGAATAACCTGCCCATAGGGAAACTTGTTCCTAATCCCCCTCAATTAGGGATGATCTTATGTCTGAAGCATGAGGATTTATAGACACAAAGATGTGAAGGCCAGAAGGCACCATGATGATGATCAAGTCTGGCCTCCTGCACAACAGAAGCCATAGAATTTCATTAATTCCTGTATTTTCAAGCCCATAACTTCTTGTTGAGATAGAGGATAATCTCTGTTTCAAGGGAGAGAATCCACTAAACCCTATCTTATAGCCCGTTTATCTACTACTTTATACTTGTTCATTTGTTACTAAAAATATTCTGTATGAAAGAAACTATATCACAAGCACATGTAACACATCCTATTTGTTAAGCTGTGACAATGTGAGACTGATGTGCATAGTAAAAAATTACTATAGGCCCCACTTGCAAATATCATGGATACTATTAACAATAGCCATGGAAAATCTGATCTGAAGCATAATGGATTTGGGCAGTTTGAGGCCACCACCTACTGGCTGGGTGGAAGGTGTTTGGCTTTGTGGGAGTGAGAGAGATCTCAGTAAAAATCGCTGGCAGGTAGACCATGAAAGCACCAATTATATTGATTTTTTTGTAGTACAAACTGGTGCGCAAGACAGTGGCTCACCATTAGATTCTATGCTTTGTGCTATCTCTGGGTGCACAGAGGTTTGGGATTAGCATGGAAATCCTGGTCCAGGAGCAAAAGACTCCACATGACTTGCTCTAATACAGGGGTGGGCAAACTTTTGGGCCCGAGGGCCACATCAGGGTTGCGCAACTGTATGGAGGGCTGGGTAGGGAAGGCTGTGCCTCCCCAAACAGCCTGGCCTCTGCCCCCTATCCACCCCCTCCCACTTCCCACCCCCTGACTGCCCCCTTCAGAACCCCCAACCCATCCAACCCCCCTACTCCCTGTCCTCTGACTGCCCTCCTGACCCCTATCCACATCCCCGCCCCGACAGGCTCCCTGGGACTCCCACTCCCAACCCTCCCTGTTCCCCATCCCCTGACCGCCCCCCAGAATCTCCGTCCCATCCAACCGACCCCTCCTCCCTGACTGCCCCCCAGGACTCCCCGCTCCCTTAACCCCGCCGCTCCCCACCCCCTTACCAGCAGCAGGAGCTCGCAGCCGCAACACCCGGCCAGAGCCAGCTGCGCTCCCCACGCTGCCCAGCGGCCTGCGTGGCTGCGGGGGAGGGGGGCAGTGGGAGAGGGGCCGGGGACTAGGCTCCCTGGCCGGGAGCTCAGGGGCTGGGCAGGATGGTCTCGCGGGCCAGATGTGACCCGCGGGCCGTAGTTTGCCCACACCTGCTCTAATATTAGCCCAATTTGGCTTGCAGGTGGTGCTGGTAACAAAGGCCAAGCGAAGTAGGTGCAGGACAGAAAGTGAAGCAGTATATGGGGATCTGGATCAGGTCTAGGGGTAATTGAGAAATTTGGCTCATACTGTTTTATTACCTCTAACTTACAGATGAGACTCTTCAGTATCAGCTAGACCAGGGGTCTCAAACTCAGATGACCGCGAGGGCCACATGAGGACTAGTGCATTGGCCCGAGGGCCGCATCACTGACACCCCCCCTCGCTGCCCCTGGCCCCACCCCCACTCCACCCCTTCCATGAGGCCCCGCCCCGCCCCGTTTCTCCTCCACCTCCTCCTCCAAGCGGTTTTAATAAAATATATACACTCAGTAAAGCCCCCCCACTGCACTGGGCTACACCACCACTCCCCCCCTGCTCTGCCTCTTCCAGGGGTGGCAAGTTTGTAGAAATTTTGGGTGCCCAAAACCTGCCCCCCCAAACTCCGCCCCCACCTGCCTAAGGCTCTGGGATGGAATTTGGGTGCTGGGTGCGGGCTCCGGGCTGGGGCAGGGGGTGGGGGTGCAGACTCTGGGATGGAGTTTGGGGATAGGAGGGGGTGCAGGGGTGAGGGCAGTGGGGCTGGGGCTGAGGGGTTTGGGGCATTGGAGAGGCTCAGGACTAGGGCAGGGGAAGGGCAGCCTGCTCTGACCCTAGTGAGGGGGGCACTAGGACCCTGCGGCAGCAAGTGATGCCAGAAGCCAGCAGAGCAGTGCGTGAGCTGCAGGCTCGGGGCAGTGAAGGGGCAGCAAGTGAGGCCGGGGGACACTCGGGGGAGGCGCGTGGGGGCGGCAGGCGGGGCGGGGGAGAGACCCGGCCCCAAACATTGGGGAGCAGCGCGCGGGGAACTTAGCTGCCACATAAAGTAACTCGGGGGGGGGGGGGGGGGTGGGGGGGGGGGGGGTTTGAGGGGGACGGGAGGGAAGGGGGGGGCACGGGGAGCTTGGCGGGCCGCAGGGAAGAACTCCGCGGGCCGCGTGTTTGAGACCCATGAGCTAAACTCAGCCACTGTAGTGCAAAGGCCTTGTCAGCATTGCTAATGATAAAATACTGAATAAAACTTTCAAGCCCATGGTATTTGAAACACATGACTGACTCTTAACCAATTGTCTCTCCTTATTTTAACTGAACCTGCCATGAACTGCAGTCAACAATAACGTTACAGGCAAGACAGGAACTGCTGTCTTCTCCTAAACTCTCTCATTCCTAACAGGTTATATAAATAGCAACAGAGGGCCCTGTGGCACCTTTAAGACTAACAGAAGTATTGGGAGCATAAGCTTTCGTGGGTAAGAACCTCACTTCTTCAGATGCAAGAGGTTATATAAATAACGTTGAATCAGATTTTTCTGGGGTGCTTTCCACTTCATGGTAGATATGCAAGTCATTGTTAATTACCTTTCTCTTCTGAATTAATGATATACCTACAAACCTTTACACATAGTGTCACTGACTTCTCATGTGAGTGAATACACACAAGACTAAGAACTTCCAGGATCTAACCCATAAAGTGGGTGGGACTATGAGTTGAAAGACTTGGGCGTGGGGAGGGTCAGGAAGACTTTCAAAATAGTTTAGCACTCAACCGCTCCTATTCTTGGGGACAGAAATGTAACCTTGCACTTATAGCAATCCCAAGTTGCTTGAGTTTCTATATAACCCTGGGCAAGTCACTTAACATGTCTGATCCCTAGTTTCCTTTTCAGTCAAATGGGGATAATACTTGACATACCTACGTAATAGGGTGTTCTGAGGCTTAATAACTTAGACTTCATTTCAATGGGACTATTAATGCTTAAAATTAGGCACATGCTGAAATACCTTTCTGAATGTGGGCCATGATGATCACTGAGATCCTCAGAAGGCCTGCAGTATGTATAATGCTAAGGTTTATGATTCTAATTCCTCCACACACTATTTCTGGTTAGCATTACCATATTGCTGAGGTGAGCAAGAATCGTCCACAGTTGCAAAGTGAAATGAGGGTTACTAAACCACTAAGTCACCATATGTTAAATACACTTTTTAAATATTTTTTTATATGCAAAAACCTTACAGGAGTAAGAGTGACTCTATACTATATATGCACATAGATCTCCTTAATGTGTGCAAATTACTTGCATGTGCCAAATATTATTTTTAAAGACAGTCTTACAAAAAAAAGTAAAACAAAATGAAAGATGATAATTACCTTAAAACTACCCTGTTCCAGGCTCATTTACAGGAAAAAGAACTTAAAGTAAATGGAGACACAAAAGAGCCTGAAGCATCAGCAAAACTTTTCATGATAACAACCAAATGTTCCAACTGTTATAAACTCAAATTCTGAAGCAAATCAATGAGCATTGACAAAAATCTCTCCTAACAAGGTTGGAATGTCTATTACTGAGCTCTGTTATCTTCCTAAGGGTCAAATCCTGCACACACTGAAGTCACTGAGAGATTTGCTAGTGACTTCACTAGGAACAAGATCAAACCTCAAGAGTGTAATTTGGAAACGTATTAACTTCTCAAGTGTCTAATACAAGTTCAAATGAGCTGCACCAGGTTATGGAATAAAAAATCTGTACTTGCTATTGTCTCCTGCTATCTATGAGAAACTATAGAAATACAGGAACATTACTCTCTCCCTTCATAAAAACCACACGTGGTTTCCAAGAAATACAAATGTGAAGAGATAATGCATTTCGAGTAGCCAAGGGAACTAGGTTAGGCAATCAGTTAAGCTCTCTGTTGGTGCCTGCTAGTTGTTATTTTTAGCAGGTAGATTGGCCACTGCTGAGCTAACACATCTTCAGCTCTGCACCACAGTTTACCTTTTTTTTTTTTTTTTTTTTTTTTATGTAATATCTCCATGTATGCAGCTCAAGTTTTGTCTGACTTTTTCCTATTATAAACCCTGACTTTTATGGCATTGGATATATTGACCATCTGAAATATTTTTTTAAAGAGCCTGATCTCCCATCCTTTTATCATCTGCATTAGGCCCTTCCTCCTTGTCTCTGTCTGCAGTGCCCTTCACAATGTAGCTCCCACTTACCTGTCTGCTGTCTTCTGTTTCAATCATCTCACCCTCTTTGCTTTGTCCAAGCTAGATAGCCAACCACCTCCTTCTGCTTTCATCTCTGTATCTTCTTTCATACTGACCCCATAGCTGAAACCCCCCTGCTGACTCTATCATGCTTCCAAGCCCCTTTTCCTTCATGTCCCTGCATAAAGCACGCTTCTGCCATGAGGCCTGTAAAACCTAATTTTCCTCTTCAAGAAACTGTACCTTGAATAAAGTCTGTGTAACCTTCATGACATAGGGCCTGATTCAGTGGCATACACCTGGTGTAGTCATTCGGTGATTTTCCCCAATCAGCTGGAATCTGTGTTCACAATGCTTCCATGTGCTGTGCAAACATCCTGTGAGGTCTAAGAGCGAAGGGGCCTGATTTTCCACTGCCTGGCACCTTTAAGTAGTCTGGGATGTATTAGCAGGAGTGTTGTAAGCAAGACACGAGAAGTCATTCTTCCACTCTACTGCGCACTGATTAGGCCTCAACTGGAGTATTGTGTCCAGTTCTGGGTGCCACATTTCAGGAAAGATGTGGACAAATTGGAGAGAGTCCAGAGAAGAGCGACAAAAATGATTAAAGGTCTAGAAAACCTGACCTATGAGGGAAGGTTGAAAAAATTGGGTTTGTTTAGTTTGGAAAAGAGAAGACTGAGAGGGGACATAACAATTTTCAAGTATGTAAAAGGAGGAGGGAGAAAAATTGTTTTTCTTTATCTCTGAGGACAGGACAGAAGCAATGGGCTTAAATTGCAGCAAGGGAGGTTTAAGTTGGACATTAGGAAAAACTTCCTAATTGTCAGGGTGGCTAAGCACTGGAATAAATTGCCTAAGGAGATTGTGGAATCTCCATCATTGGAGATTTTTAAGAGCAGGTTAGACAAACACCTGTCAGGAATGGTCTAGGTAATACTTAGTCCTGCCGTGAGTGCAGGGGACTAGATTAGATGACCTCTCGAGGTCCCTTCCAGTCCTATGATTCACCCCTGAGGAAAGTGTCTAAAACGCAACCAAATCAGCATGATGGCATTTTATATCCACTCTACGCAGGTGTAAATGAATGTGCAAGGCAGTGAAAAATCAGGCCCTTGGAGTGAAGATCTTGATAATGCTATACATTACACAAGTATATAAACTGATTTTTTTAAAGTTATATATGAAAAGAAGTGGCTCCTCAGGAGACTGCTAATGGAAAACCAAGCTTTTCACCATCTACGATTCAGTTTTGGCACAAGTTAGTAGAGGCCAAGATTCGTTACATGACGTTAATGAGAAATATCTTAGTCCAGTTGTTTGGAGTGTTCACATCTTCTCTTGGGACCCAATTCAACAAAGCGCTTAAGCACATGCCTAATTTTTAAGCACATTGAAGTTGGCACAAAAGAATGCAGATATATGGAGCTCAATCTGGCAAGGTTCTGAACACTCTGTTCCCAGTCTAGCAAGCAGGTGCTTAACTTGGACTTGAGTGGGACTATTCACATGCTTAAAATTAAGCATCTGTGTAAGCACATTGCTCAGTTGAGGCCTTGGTGAGAAATGAGCCGTTTGAACTTCTGCCCATGCTGTCAGAATGCTCCAATGGTGAAAATGTGCTGGTTAGGAGATGTGATGACTGTTCTGTAACCAAATGTGCATTATGCATTTTTTTTTTACCATTAATTTTAGAAATACTAAAGGTTTTAGAAGTCAATATTTTAAAACACAAACTTCATTGAAGAAAATGCCCCCTGTGTACAGAGAAGCATTGTATAGCTTTCTCCCTATTAGAGTTGCTACAGTTCTTAGTGTTGGTCAATCTTCATATTTCACGTTCACTTCAAACTAAATTTAATATGTAATTAACACATGATAGATAACTTTTTAAACATTGAAGAAATAATTTAAAAAACCTGACGGGGAAAAACTGCATCAATGATTTAAAATCACTCTTTTCTGAATGAAACATGAATATCATAAAGGACTGTTATATATTAAAAATAATTGCACAAATGAGAAGTTTACATAGGAGGAAAGTACAGTAGCTTTTGGGTCTCCATTTGACAGATTCTCTGTATTTCCCCATGTGGTGGGCAACCTGCAGCCCACGGGCAATCAGGGTAATCCACTGGCAGGCCACCAGACAGTTTGTTTACATTTGCACAGCCGCCCACAGCTCCCAGTGGCTGCGGTTCTCCGTTCCCAGCCAATGGGAGCTGCAGGAAGCGGTGGCCAGCATGTCCCCGTAGCCCATGTTGCTTCCCGCAGCTCCCATTGGCTGGGAATGGTGAACTGCAGCCACTGGGAGATGTGGGTGGCAGTGCAAATGTAAACAAACTGTCTCGCAGCCTGCCAGCGGATTATCCTGACGGGCTGCAGGTTGCCCACCACTGCCTTAGTGTGATTAGAGCCATGTAGACTTATTTGGAATAGATTATGAGCTTTTTTTGCAGTACATCAGTGACTTTAGCTGTGGGTACTATGGGCTAGCTGTGAATGAGCAGTGCTTGGTACAGTTGAGGGCGTGGAGCATATATGCCCAGATGGCTGTTTTTTGGCATAAAGTCTCAAGGCTGCTCATTTTATGCTGGCTTCCATTGGCCTGAAGGAGCCCCACTGGCACCTGGGTATCGCTGGGTGGGATACCCTGGCTGCATCCCCTTATTCCAAGTTGCAGCCCCTGAATCACAAAGGGGTGTGGGAGTGGGGTTGAGTGGCTAAGAACTGCTCCAATAGCTCTCTGCCATCCTAGATTTTTCTCTACGCTGGGGGACAGTGGCCAGAATAACCAGATTTAGGGCTGATTTGTTTCACCAGAACAATTTAAAGCCGCCACATCCTGCTGGAGGATCTCTGCATTCCTCCAGCTTAAAGAAACAAAGGACAAGGACGTCTCTCAGGTGGGACAAGTGTTACTGAATGTCTCATCCCAAACCACAGCAGTGAGTACGCTGGGACATGAAAGGACGGTTTATACATATAAGCCTTATCAAGGGCAGCTACAGTCTAGGTAGTGACCCACATATGCACAGTAACTGCTTACTCTGGTACAACATGCTTGCTTGCAGTAGCTTAGCAACGAATGAAAAATTATGGGTCATGCTGTCTCTTCTGAGAAGAGGGGAGTAACTTAAAATCTGCACTCACCAGGTTCATAGGGAGTGTGGGCTTCTGGTTTCTAAGTAATGCAATATACAGTCATTGAGTAATATGCATGCTTGGGACTCGTCAATGGGAGTTGTTGTGTTGAAGGCAGATCATGAGTGGGAGGTCAGAGTTACAAATCTGGCTTTTTACCTTAAATTTCCTTCTATCCTGGGACAAAGTTCACTTGTGGTTCTACCAGCTTCAGCAGGTGGAAGTGACACTGTTCAGTGTCCATCAGGCTGGAAGTCCAGAGATTTGGTTCTGTTCCCAGCTCTGCAACTGCCTTGCTGCTCTGTGACCTTGGGAAAGCCAGTTCTCTGTGCTTCAGTTTCCTCATCTGTAAAATTGGGATAATAGTGCTTACTTACATATGTAAAGCATCCTGAAAAGTGCTATGTTAGGCCTGGTCAGTGGCCTTGGACAGCAGTAAGTTTATCGGGGCGGGGGGAGGGGGAGGGAGGTGTTGTGGCTGCACAGTTGGATGAAAGCCATGGAGGGCCAGCATAGCACAGGGCAGATGTACTGATTAAAGCACTTTTCCCTACCAGTCTCCAGCAGTGGAGCTCCAGTAGAGCCACCTACTGACGCTAAGTGGCCACCCCACTGTGGGATCCTCCTCACAACTCCAACTGGGACTGTGGGTTCAGTTCTGCCTACCATTGTTCTGGGTGAATCCCCCTGGAGAGGAAGAGGATCACCTGCCATGGTGTAATATAACATACAATTTAGTGAACCCACTTCTGGAAATCTGGCCCTATGAGAATGAAGCAGACTGAAATTAGTTGCAATCTGGGCGTGAAAGGGTCTAGTTTTAAATTAACTCCCCAACAAACAATTTTTCCAAGATTATTTTATTTCTTGTGGTTAAATGATCGCATATTTCAAATCTGAAAATAAAAATTAATGTGACGGAACCAACGAACAATATCCAGTTGTCTAAAATATTTTATTCCAGGTGAATAGACACCTTTTTTTTTTTTTCATTTTATTGGTGAAAGCAATTACCAAGATAAGCGATAGGGAAGGAGAAATAAGGGTGGTTATAGTTGTGAGCAGTGTATTGGCAGGGAGCAGCCTAAATAAGAGGAAGGGGTGATCTAGTGGTGAGGGCACAAACCCAGGACTTGAGATCTCTGGGTTCAAGTTCCAGCTTTCCCACAGAGGCCCTGTGACTTTGGACAAGTCCCTTAGATTCTCTGTGCCATAACTCCCTATCTGTACTACTGGGGACAGTAACTCACAACATGTTGAGGATAAATTCATTAAAGAGTGTGAGGTATTCAGATACTCTGGTAATGTGGGGCATATATGTACTATAAATAACGTGTGCTCTGTTTCACTTCAATGCCACCATTCATTTCTAGCTTTAAATACCCATAAATGTTGGGTTTTGTTGATGGCTCTTTTCCGTAAGAATATCTATATAAACAGCTGTGATAAGCAAGATTTATATATATCCCTCCACATGACCTGACTATTTAAAAAGTGTGTATTGATTTTTCTGGTAAGAGTAAGAAACAACTGAAGAAAATAAGCAACTTCAAATGCAAGATACAGATGTCTTCTCAAAATGGAAGAACAAAGACCCAGATTCAGCAAGCTATTTAAGCACATGCCCAACTCTGAGGACATGAGAGTCCCTTCCATCAGTGTTCTTCCATTTTGGGGAAACATCAGTACCTTGCATTTGAAGCAGCTTAAGTAGCCAAATGTGTGTCTGCATTTTTGTCTGCAGACTGTTAAAGTTAGGGGAGAAAGGAATATAGGACACAAAGAGATCATGAAAGTACGTTCATTACACAAATTGCATGCGTGGTATGTACGTGGACATGTCACGTAATTTTAACTTTAATAGATGCAATACACCTTCTAAAACCCTCATGAGGGACCCACAGATAAACACTGTACACCCTGGTAAATTATTTTCTAATGTTAATCTAGCCATTTTCATGTTAGCAAGCTGGGTACGTCATATCTTGCCTGGAGGGGCATTGTTCTTGTCAGGGAATCTCCATTCATCACGTTCATCAGCATGGTTTCTCTTACCACTTGTATTTAATCTTCCCAGATACACATGCTGTGCTGGTTCTCTTCATATGGAAGAACTATTTTTTTTTTTTATTTGTCCGGCTCTTTCAGGGAATTTTACACTTGTGAATGCATCCTTCCTAAGGGGGAGGGATAGCTCAGTGGTTTGAGCATTGGCCTGCTAAACCCAGGGTTGTGAGTTCAATCCTTGAGGGGGCCATTTAGGGATCTGGGGCAAAAATCTGTCTGGGGAGTGGTCCTGCTCTGAGCAGGAGGTTGGACTAGATGACTTCCTGAGGTCCCTTCCAATCCTGACATTCTATTAAAAAAAATTGATTGCTATAGGTTCTTTTTTCTTTCTACTTTATTTCAAAGACTGGATTCAACCCAAGTAACACTGATTGCAAGAACCAAGCTAGAGTGTTTTGAGTCACATCAATTTCAAAGCTCATGTGGGAGTTGTTTGGTGTGCAGCAGCATTAGCAGCTCCTGGGATTAGACGCATCGAGGGTAAATGCCTCTAGTCTGTGTCCTTTTTCAAATTAAATAGAAACATTTGTAGAGGGGGAATGAATGAACAATACCACATCTTTCTTCAATTTTAGGGACATGTAAACATGATGGCAGGTGATCTGGGCAGAGAGTAGTTCTGACCGAATGGGAGTGTTGTTAAATGGTTAGAGCTGGGCATTGAGACTGGGCTCTATCTCTAGAACTGCCACTGATTTGATTTGTCGCTGAACCTCTCTGCATTTGTCTATGTACAAAATGAAGAAGATGGCTCAGATCCTGCTTTGTGATGTTGCCTTGAGCCTGCAGTATGTTTAAAGCAGCCCTAAATCCAGCATAGCCAACCACAAGAGACTTGTCTGAGTTAAAGGGTATGCTCTGATGGTGAAGAGCTGACATTGCAGCTCCTGTACTACTCCCACACCTTGCTGATTGCATAGGGGGCATGGTATGGTGTGTCCGGATGATTTCTTCCAGGTTCATTTCTGACCCCTTGTGGCCCTTTGCATCCACAGCTGCTCTAAGATTTGCCAACCCAGCATTCCACTGGTCCAGGATTAGGACAGCAAGAAGACCTTTGCACCTCATTCCTAAACTGTGCTAGGCTCTCCTGTGTGATAGCTGAGGAACATGGATAAAAACATTTCCCTCTCGTTGGGAACTTTGAAATTCTCCAAAGAAAATGCCTCTTAAAGGCCCACTCCTATTATGCTGCTTATAGTGAAGCAAGATGACTTAAAGATGCAATTTATGTACCCCTTCACCTGAAGTCTGTCTGTCTCCTTCAGTTATGTCCTCAGAGCAGGGACCCTTCCTTCCTATTTGGAAAGCACCTAGCCTGCAGTGGGCACTACTGGAAATAAGAAGACTAATAATGACAAAGTCATGGCAAAAAACCTCATTTAGTAATCATCCCTACTGGCAGCAATCCATCACTTTTTCCTAGTCTTGCCCACTTTATAGTTACATGTCTATATAGAAACAAGCAAAGGATTAATTGGTTTCCTCTGCATCTTGGAAGATAGATGTTAGAGCTAGTAATTTAAAATAACAACATCCATTTTATTAAAATGCACTCGATAAGTTCTAAGACCCAATGTTTTGGACTGGAATGCTCAGGCAACCATCAGGAGATATGGGTGATTATTGCTAATAGCTGGAGCCAATCTGTAAAGAGCTAGCTGAACACAAAATACCATAAAACAATTTAAAGCATATTTGAATTCATATAAAACAACAGTTATATTCTAAATTACTTGCTTAACACAGTTTTGCAAGCTTCAGAGATAATCACTTTTAGGATTTAAAAAAAATATATATCAGAGAGCTTTAGCTTTCCCTGGTATATTCATATCTAGCTTTATCTCTGGGCAGATTGTGATACCCTTACTCAAAATGGGCCTGATTCCCATTTACACTGAGGTCCATTTACACAGTCACAATAGGGTAAGGGGCTTTTCTGTAAATGATTAAGCCCGTTGAGTAGCATCTTAGGCCATGTCTACACTAGCGAACTTACAGCGGCACAGCTGTATCGACGCAGCTGCACCGCTATAAGATTGCTCGTGTAGCTGCTCTAATAAAACCATCCAAATGAGTGGCAATGTATCTATGTCAGCGGGAGAAAGTTTCCCGCTAATGTAGTGGTGTGCACACGAGCACTTATGCCAGCAAAACTTATGTCGATCAGGGGTGTGGGTTTTTTTTCATACAATGCCAGGTGCCCCAACATAAGTGGTAGTATAGATATGGCCTTAGTCCATAAATAGTCCTATAGTCTGCCCTTGAGTTATGTTACATCTACCTAAATATTCTTCGCAAGCAGAAATAGTTTGATTCAAAGCATGAACTTATGACATTAATGAAAACTAGGATAGATTGCACCCTGGTTAGGCATGTAATTGAAATATCCTGCTTTGTTTCGCTCAGCAGTCAATACATGTAACGAACTAATGGCTGAGAGCATATGGCCTTTTGTAGTGCAGGAGGTCAGACTAGATGCTATGAGAAAATAATTAGGTATTATCACCTTTTTGGGAAACTGAAGCACAGAGGCTCAACAATTTGCCCTTTGTGCCTTCTCCCATGCTGCCCCACGTGCTTGGAAGGACCTCCCTATAAATATCTGCAAAGCTGCCTCATTCTCCATCTTGAAATGCCTCCTTAAAACTCTCCCTAGGCGTGTTGCCTACAAAACACTTGACAACAGTTAGATTGCTAGTGTGCAAAGACCACCGCCTGTCATTCTGACCAGTATTTTTTCACTGTTTCCTTGTGCCTCCCTGTCAATCTGTATCTGTTTCTTGTCTCTTACTTAGAATGTAAGCTCCTTGGGGCAGGGACCACCTTTTTGTTCCGAGTTTGTACAGCACCTAGCACAATGAGGTCCTGGTCCATGACTAGGGCTCCTAGGCAGTACAGTAATACAAATAATTCAGGAAATAGAAATCAGGAGATCTGGATTCTATTCATAGTACTGCTTCCTATCTATAGTTTTAGTATCTCTATTGCAGTAGTGCTTAGAGGGCCCAGCCAAGATCGGGACCCCTTTGTGCTAGGTACTGTTCCTGCACACAATAAGACAGTCTAGTCCTTGAACAGCTTATCTAAATAGCCTACCCCACCCTTTCTCTTCTCTAACTCAAGTATTTTCTCCATTTTTAGATGGGGAACTGAGGCACACAAATTAAGGGGCTTATCCAAGATCACACATGGAGTCTGTGGCAGAGCCAGATCTCCTGAGTCCCAGTCCAATGCCTTAACCACGAGACCATCCTTCCTCTTGATGGTAGGGCTAATGTTCCTATCATAGTAGTATTCAGGCACCAGATTCTCAGGCCTGTGCTTCATTCATAAGATCATTCTTCCCCCTTTTGCCCACTGCTAAGTGGACAACAGAACTTCTAAGGAACCTATGGAACTGGCAAGGCTCCACTAAGACACCACGCTTGTTTGGATTCTTTTGCTAATAGTAAATAATACTTTAGCTATACTTTCTTTAGCTTTTCCAAAATTGACCCTTGCTTTATGGATCAGATTCTATTTTTTGTCTCCAAAACAGGAGAAAGAGAATGTGTGCTGATCCTGAAGTTGAGCACAGTGTCCTCTCCAAACTGTACCAGGAGTGTGACAAATATGCATGGGTCAGAGAGGAAGGTGCAGATGAACTTTTGTTGGATTTAGGGGTGGCTAAACTAAAGTACAGAGCCCTTACCTTTGATCTCCAAACCCTGCCCTCCACTCCATGGCTCCAGTCTTTTGAACGGTGCAGCAGAAGATTTATTCCCAGCATTGGACTGTGGCTTATGTGGTATGTATAGGGCCCTACCAAATTCATGGTCCATTTGGGTCAATTTTACGGTCATAGGAATTTAAAAATAATAAATTTCATGATTTCAGCTATCTAAATCTGAAATGTCACGGTGTTGTAATTGTAGGGGTCCTGACCCAAAAAGGAGTTGGGGGGGAGGTCGCAAGGTTATTGTAGGGGGTGTTGTGGTACGCCTACCCTTACTTCTGCACTGCTGCTGGAGTGGTGCTGCCTTCAGAGCTGGGCAGCTGGAGAGCAGTGGATGCTGGCTCGGAGCCCAGCTATGAAGGCAGAGCGTCTGCCAGCAGCAGCTCAGAGGTAAGGATCGCATGGTATGGTATTGCCCCTCATACTTCTGTGCTGCTGCTGGCGGAGCGCTGCCTTCAGAGTTGGGCGCTGGGCCAACAGCCACCGCTCTCTGGATGCCCAGCTCTGAAGGCAGCACAGACGTAAGGGTGGCAATACCATGACCTTTCTCAAATAACCTTGTGACACTCCCCCACAACTCCCTTTTGAGTCAGGACCCCCAATTTGAGAAATGCTGGTCTCCCCTGTGAAATCTGTATAGTATTGGGTAAAAGCAAACAAAAGACGTAGACCAGATTTCACGGTTTGTGACGTGTTTTTCATGGCCATGAATTTGATAGGGCCCTAGGTGTGTGCAGTATCTAGCCAGAACGTCCTCTCTATGGCAAGAATACTAAGAATTTAATTTTCGGGATCCATAAACTCCAACAATTCCTATGGAATTGTGTGATTTGATTGGGAATTTCAGCAAATCAAAAACAAACCTTCACGCAGGTTAGATTCAAATGAGCCTATAGCTTCTTCTGAGGAGCGAGACAGATGAGCATTTTGATCCTGATTCTCCACAGTCTTGCTTTTGGTGTAAAATGCCAATAGCCTGATTCTGTAATGTTTTCCACTCATTTTGCTGGAAAGTAAGTGACTAGACAAAGTGCAAGTGGAGAATTGGGCCCTTTTAGGCCTTCCCAGTTGTTGAGGAGTCATTCTCCATTACCTTAAACTTTGTGTGGTCACTTCTGCTGGTGCACAGTGAGTGAAAAATGCTGCCAAATCAGAATGGTTGTGCTTTTCATGACCGTAGAAGACGCAGGGCACCAGAGAATCATGCCCAGAGTGTTTACTGAACATAGAAGCATTGTGAAAACAGCTTCCACACTGATCATGGAGTCACTGTGAAATGGTCAGTAATCTTCTATATGTGACTGATTTCTGGGCTCCTTTCCCAACCTGAATTCCTACTTGTTCTAGGGGAAACTCTTTCAAGTAAAGAGACTGATTCAAAGACTCCAGTCTCTTCCATAGATCTTCTATTCTGAAAGCATGTCTTGTATCAGCAAATCCCTCTGTGACAGCAGCTTTTCTCATAAGACTGGAAGTGTTATGCAAATGCAAATGCAGAAAGTTTCCACAGTCTCTTCATACTCCTGAGTTTATAGGGACTTTACCAACTGGATGGCAAATGAATATTCAGGTCCCTTTTCAGATGTGTCAGGATAAGTTATGAATTATTTATCGTTTTTAGATTGAAGTCTTGTCCTTCAATTTCTGCTTTAGAAACGTAAGCATCAGCAGTGGCTTTTCTATTTTCTGAGATTAAAGCTGTATCCTAAATATTCTTTGCTCTGCAGGCATCTAAACCGAGCAAACTGAAGACTCTGAAGTATAATAGTTAGGGGATATTATAACACTGAATTTTCTAAGGAAATCTAACAGTACTTCATGTCCTATAAAATTATCTGCAAAACTGTAATCCTTCCTATGCTTGTTCTGTGCAGCAAAGAGTAGCAGAGCAGTAATTTATCAGACATGCTGAAACCTGATTGTAAAGCACATTGTCCTGGCTGAGAAATATTGCTGTGTTCCAGATGTAATAATTCCATCAGTTGATTCTATATGATCAGGCATGAAAAGGGACACTGCAGAATTGTCCCATTCATTTCTGGAGACTTAAGTACAGTGGATACGGTGAAGAAAAGATTCTGAGCAGTCCTCTCTTCTTAAAAAAAGTCATAAACCTTCTAAATTAAATACAATTAGAACCTATTGCAAGTTGCTCTCAATGATGGTGGTGTTGATAAAGTATTATTTATTGATGGCTGGCACTGTGCTTTTCTCTGTACAAAAACTGGGATATAAAAAGAGATTTCTGGAGAGGAATAGCTGTAAACAATGCATTATACAAAAAGAGGTTCTTTAGCACCTAAAAACTATGATCTATAGGCTGTAAACTCAGATTTTAAAGGTGACCTGCAAAGGAGGTTGGTGGAAATAGACTGGTGCCCTTTTTTGTTGCTGCTTTAATGGATAAAGGCCTGTTGCAAATCTACAGAGCTTTGTGAAGTGCTTCAGGAGTGGCTCTGTCCTTGGCACTGCTTGTTGCTATTAGAGTATGGATCATCATCTTACATCTGTGTGTCTTTTAATCCTTATTTCAGAGGAGTTTCCAGTAGATCTTTGCACTAGGAAAAATAGCTTGTAGTAGAGGAATGGAACAAGAGAACCTTAGAGTACAAGTTTGAAATCCTTCCCTCAACCCACGTCTCTAGTATTTGGAGTACAATTCTAAAACTAATTGATTATTAAGGTTATCTGAAATATTGAGCCCTTTCCTCTTTTCCCTGATGACCCCGCTCCACTTTCAACAGCAAGTTCAGACCTAATAGCATTCTCTTACTTTCAGAATCTCTCTCAGCCTCTGATAGATTTTGGGCAAGATTTTTCTTTCCATTTTTATCTCAAAGCAGAAGTGATGAACTCTTGCAAGTGGAAACATGAGCAAGCCCAACACGTCTGGACTTCAGCATTAGAAACTAGAGTTAATGAATCTTCACACACTGGGAGTGCCTTGCATTCCAAATCAGAATGAATAGAACTAGCCTGAGAAGAACTAAGCTGTGTACATTATTTGTCCAGTGTATGCTAGGCCATTTACAAAGAGGTTTGAGGACAAGCTTCCTGCCACAAAGACCTTATAATCAAAGAGGGAGCGTGTCCTCAGGTGCCTTAGAGGGTGAAGAAGCTGGTGACACAGCTGGTGTCCCCAGGAGGAATTCTGGCTGAGTCAGCCACTGTTCATCCAGGGAGAGGAGAGAGAAGGGACTCGTGGGTAGCAGCTACATTGATCTTGGGAGTAAGTACAGCATGTTTTACATTGTGCAGCTGGCTACTGTGCAGTTCAGGGGTGGACCATGATCACCTCCTTTTTTTTTCCATCTTCCCTCCTGCCTTCAGTTAGGTTATGCCTGTGGAGGTACTAGAAAGGAGCAAGGTCTACATTTTCCACACCATACCGTAGCTGACCCTTGCTCAGGAGTACAAAAATAGGGGACCGCCTCATCTGGCATTCACTGTGGGTTCTATTCTGAAATGAGAAGTGAGCCCAGCAGTGGAGATAGTCAGAGTGGGAAGGTTCTGATCCATACCCAAACTTTTGCCAGGCAAAAGGAGTAGGAAGAGTTTGGGTCTGGAGTTCTAGTGGGGGCCCATCTCCTATAGCAGGGAAAGGTAATATCAGATATTCAACATGTTTCATTTGTTTGAAAGGAACACTTGCAAATGAGCTGTGAAGCACCTTGATGCAAATGATAGGGGGGTGGGGAAGCCATTCATCTGGGGATTATTCTGAAGAAGCTGAAGACTGGCTCTTTGTATTCATGCATGCTGTTTTGTTAGGAACTGAGAGTTGCAAATTCTATTATCTCTTTGATTCTGACTTTTTTTTTTTTTTTTTTTTTTTTTTCTTCTCATGCAGACCCCTAGGTTTGCAGCAGCTCCTCTCTTCCTGGGCACTAAGCCTAATTAAGGTAAAAAATGTTGAATTCTCATTCATGTTTTTGAAAACCTGGTGCAAGCGTGAGGTACGGGTATGGTTATAGGAGCTATACAATGAGACAACTATAGTGGGGTGGAGAGCAGTGTGAGAATCAAGCATCTAGTCTGAAACTATTGCAACTGGGGGTCTGAAATAAATTTATCTCCACTTTTAAGGGTATATCTATACTGCATGGGAGAGGGGTGATTACAGCACATGTAGACATATCCAGGGCCGGCTCCAGGCACCAGCTTACCAAGCAGGTGCTTGGGGCGGCCACTTCAGAGAGGGGCGGCACGTCCAGCTGTTCGGCAGCAATTCGGCGGACGGTCCCTCACTCCTGCTCCAAGCAAAGGACCTTCCTGCCGAATTGCCGCCGCAGATTGCGATCGCGGCCTTTTTTGTTTTTTGTTTTTGTTTGGCTGCTTGGGGCGGCAAAAACCCTGGAGCCGGCCCTGGACATATCGAGCTAGCTTTAATCCAATTAGCGTGATTACCAACAGCATAAAGCTGTGGCAGCTCAGGCTAGATGCCTGAGTACATACCCAGGGTCCATGCACTGAAGCCTGTGCTGTGTGGCTTCACTACTATTGGTACTCAGGTGAGCTCACATGGTTGCAATCACACCTCTGACTGAAGTACAGACATACCCTAAGGGACCCTGTATGCCGCCAAAGCTGTATAAAGGGGACTTATTGTAAATGAGAATTCTCCATTAGTGGACTTGTTCTTCCTTGTCGTCAAATCCATAATTGGCTGTTCCTGTTCATAGACCCGTCGAGGTTGTCTGCATTTCACTCACCCTGCCTGCATAGCTTAGGCTTGTACTCCATTTTCATTATCTCTCTCACACGTACATGTTCATTTTTCCCTACACGGCATGATGCTTCAACAACTGTAAGACCTTTCGAAAGGTGTGTAATCTGTGTAGATCTGCTGAGTTATGAATGGAAAAAAAACCCACTTATTCAATTTCTCTTTTATTTTGTGCACTAGACAAAGAAGTCCATTTAAATCAACCTGGTGGAACTAACCTCTCAGTTCCAATGAAAAGATGGCTTTCCCGATGGGAGAGGTACTCTAGGTTGAAGATCAGTCTGTCAGTTCATAGGATCAAGGTTTTGAGAAGGATCAGAAGCACCATCCTTTGAGAACCTTGACATTTTCAATGATGCACTTGTCTACCTTCCTTACAGTCGGACATGTGCTGCTGCTGGCATTGGTAACCTGTAGTGGGGGCTGGTGACATTTGGAAATGGGTAGGCAAAACTGACACAAAACAATATGCTCCAAGCCAGCTCATAGCAGTGGGGAAAGATAATGCTGTATCTGCCTCAAAACACAGCAGACAATGTACCTACCCTAAGGAGCCTCCTGTACTAACCTACTTATACCAAGTATCAGAGGGGTAGCCGTGTTAGTCTGAATCTGTAAAAAGCAACAGACGGTCCTGTGGCACCTTTAAGACTAACAGAAGTATTGGAGCATAAGCTTTCGTGGGTAAAAACCTCACTTCTTAAGATATATCGCCCTTAGAGATATGAGAGAGATATCTTAAGAAGTGAGGTTTTTACCCACGAAAGCTTATGCTCCAATACTTCTGTTAGTCTTAAAGATGCCACAGGACCCTCTGTTGCTACTTATACCAAGAGCCAGTAAAGAAAACAAGCTCATGTCACTACAGTCCCTCTTCTCCCGGAGGGATGTGTATTTCATAGATATTTCATTGACGAATAGAATCAGGACTCTAGCATTCTAGTCCCTATGGTCATAAAACAAACATGTTTGATTGGGACAGAAAGCCATTAATTTAAATACTTATAAATATAACATCAAGTGTGTGTGTGTGTGTGTGTGTGGCTTATAAAGAGGAAAAATGCTGAAAAACCCAGATAACAAGTGATTTGTTATCTGCAGAATTTGACTTTCAAATTCTGGTTTTTAGAACCAGACACTTTTGGCATCTTTCTGAAATAATTTGACATTTAAATTCATTAATGGGGAGAGAGTTATTTGTGCACAGCAAAGTTCATGCTTTTCTGCTTATGGCCAAGGAATAATCTCTCTCATATCTCTAAGGGCGATATATTTTTGTATTTAAATTACACTATTTTTTGTACATTATTTTTAGCTGAGTGTTTACTTCTACAATATCACTGAGGATTAGACTTCAGCCTTCTGGAGCTAAGGCCTTGTCTACGCTTAAAAAGGTTTGCCACTATAGCAATACGAGGAAATCCTCCTAGCGCAGACACAGTTTATGCTGGCAAAAAAAAGTCCTGCCAACGTAACTGTGTCTGTATCAGAACTTTTGCAGGCATAGCTACTCTGTAGTGTATACCAAGCCTAAGTTTTTTCTTTTTGATTTTTATAATGTGCTTAACACAGCTCTGTAGGAGTAGTAAGATCTGAGAAAGCAAACCACTTATGCCCTAAGGGCTGGATTCTGCCAGTTTCTGAACAATCTGGTCTCAATCCGGCAAAATTAAACATGTGCTTAATTTTAAGCATGTGAGTAGTTTTGTTGCCTTCAATGATTCTACTCACATGCTTTAGGTTAAATGTGCTTATTTTGTTGTATCAGTGGCCTTAATGAAATTAAAAATGCAAACCTGACATGAAACAAATGACGACAATAAACCGCTCCTGAACCCATAAATAGGAAAAAAGAACCTCTCTACTGACCTCTCCCAACACTGTTCCATCAATCAGGACCCAGAAGCTGCTATGGTAGAGGAAAAGAATCTCTTTACCTCCATCAAAGCCAGGACATCAAACTCTTTATGGCATGGTAGATCAGATTCAGAGCATAATTTCCACTGCTAGTTTTCTAGCTTTCTGCCTTCCAGCTTCATCTACCACAGGTCACGTGCAAGGATGATGCAAAAGGAGGGAGCATCTGGGAAGTGTGGACAAAAGGCAATTGTGAGTACGTAAAGGTTTTTTGGGTTTTTTTGAGTGAATTACAATGCACCACTGAAATCAATGGTGCCTCATATAACTGAAAAGGGAGCATTGCCACTGATGTCAATGGGAGTATGATCCGGCCAGAAGGAGCTGAAGGAAACATAATAATACACCACATCCCCAGCAGAGGTGAAAGTGGGCCTTTGATAACTTATATCAGCTGAGGATCTTCCCCCAGAAAACTTCATTGCCATTACATTTCTTTTGCAAAGGAAATTCCCTTTAATGCTCCAATTTGTTCTGAAAACTCTTGGGAAGTTTAACTTCTCAGAACTTCAGCCATATTCTATTCCACATGAAAAGAATGCTTCTTTTTTTAAAGTCCTCTACAGGCATGTACAGCTTAATAGCATATTGCGTGCAGCCAGGTTGAGTGGCTTATATGAAATCCATTCAGAAAAATGGGCTGATCCCTGCTCTCTGTTACACCCTGAGTATCTCAACTTAAGTTGAATGGCATTACTCCAAGTTTTCACTGGTATAACTGAGACCAGAATGCATCCCAAATGTTTCTTGGTCTCTTGTGGGCCTCTTTGTACTAGGAAGAAGTGAGAACAAAATGATGAAATGAAGGCAAATATTCCCGTCTGTCAAATTAATGATAGATGCCATCGAAACCGGAGAACAAAACCTGAAGTGCTAGTTCCATGCATAGCCAGTGCCTTTAATTATGATGGTTTGACAGATGGAAAGATCATTGTGTAGGTTTTATTTAAGAGGCTCATGCAACTGTAGCTTTTCTGCCAAGGGTAATCAGTCATGATAAAGAATTTGCCAGAAAGTACAAATCTGCCTTATTTATAACTAGCTACGTCCTAATTATTTCTCTTAAATGCATAGTCAAATAATAACATGTAAACAAAACATCCATAGAGCTGTAATAACCACACAGTGGATGGCCTCCCCCAAGGCATATGATGCTTTCAAACCTTACTGTGTCACCAAGCAACACCACTGGAACAGGGCAGTCAAAGAACATATAATCATTTTAAATGGGCGATTTCCTTCTTGCTCTGTAACCACAAGCCATTCTACAAGCTTAAAATGAAGTCCTTTTTCATGCTAATAGCATGAAAAAGGACTTTGGGGTTAATAACCCCATCAAGCCTCTTGCATCATGTTGAATTGGACACCTGAAGTTTGACATCTTCCCGATTTCCATAGGTCTTCCCATTCTTGCAGAACAAATAGTCATGACTTGTTCAGCGACCCAGTGTCATGGTGCACTAAACAACATGGCAATTTCAGGTCATGACATTGATGCTGCCGCCCCCAAGTGGTGATTACTTGCCATTCCTTTGTCCCTCAGGCCACCTACAAAAAGTTGCTGTTCCAAATGAGGTTGATCCTGATATTTTGTTGCATGCAGTGGTGTAGTAGCCATGTCTGTCCCAGAATTGGAAAGACAAGGTGGGTGTGGTAATCTTTTATTGAGCCAACTTCTGTTGGTGAGAGAGAGAAGCTTTTGAGTTTACATTGAGCACTTCTTCAGGGCTAGGAAACTTACTCAGAGTGTCACAGCAATAAAAGGTTGAATAGATTGTTTAGCATAAATAGCTAACATGTTTTATAGGACTACTCAGGGTGAAGTGGCCCGTTAACACCCCTTGTTGTAATAAGCCATGAAACTAGTGTCTCTATTCAGTCCATGATTTTTAATGTCTAACAAAGTTATGAATTTAAGCTCTTGGGGTCGTCTTTTGAAAATGTTGTGCAGGTTTCCTTTGAAGAGGAGGACTAATGGATCAGATATAAAGTGATCGCTTTGTGAAATGTGTTCACCCCTCAGGCGATATGTTTTTGTCGTATCATTTTCCTGCGTGAGCATGGATGGCAGGAGACCCGCCGGTTAGGGGACTGGCCCCCGCTCCTCTTCCCCTGCCAGAGCCCAGAGCCCCAACCCCCCCACCCCAGTGCGCTGAGTGGTCATGTGGCCTCTGAGCGCCAGGTGGGCAGTGAGTGGGCCCCCACAACCCCGGAGCACATCTTGAGTTCCTGGGAGGATTACAGCGATGCACCAAACACAGGGGCAACCACATCTTAACAGCAGGGACATATTTCTAGTTACCAAAGCCAGCTACAATATCCCATTTACCCTCTGTGCCAAGCTCTTCTGATGATCTGGTTATAAGTATTGCAATGGGAATTGCTGGGTGCAGAACTCTTTCGAAATCTGGTCCTGATTAGGGGCCCTGAGCTGTTTTGAAAATCCGGCCCGGTTTGACCACTAGGCAGAGGTGCGTGGCTAATGGGGAGGCTCGAGGTCATCCTAGATTTCACATGGATGGGAAAGTAGCTAACACTAGCTCACATCCTAGTGTTTTAATAGCAATAGGCTAAATAAAAGGATTTAAAGACACGGCTATTAAGGGTCAGACTATGAGTTGCCCCATGCAGGTGTGCAAAAGTAGAGCGAAGATGCAAGGAGCCCTCTGGTCTGCACTGGCATCTCTATGGCACCTTTGCGCTCCTGGCAGGCAAGGGATTGGGGAATTTAGCAACAGCACTGGCTGTACCAGGCTCTTCACAGGGGACAAACAGCAGCTGAAGTGAGGTGGAAGAGACTCACCCATACCCGTCCTTACCCCTATGCAAAGTACGCAGCTGCGTAGGGCACCAGGAAATTTGGGGCACCACATTTCGCAGTGCCCTGCGCAGCTACGTGCTGTTCCAGCCCCTGCTCCGCCACTTCCCCATGGCCTCGGCCCCAGCCCTGCCTCTTCCCGCCCCTGCTCCACCCTGCCCCTTCCCCACTCCCCTGAGGACTGCAGCAGGGCTGGGCCTGCACTCACGGGCGGCGGGAAGTGCAGTGACCCAGCCCCAGTCGTGCCGCCGGTGAGTGCTGGGGGGTGGTTCCCCTCTGTCCCCCAAGCCAGCCCTGCCCCCTCTGCGGAGGCCTGGGGCCAGCCTCCCCCCCCCATGGGGGGAGGGCTGTGTGGGGCCCCAGAATAGCTAGGGACGACCCTGGGTATAGCCACTGCAGTGCATGCTCACTAAGCACTCCCCACACCTCTATCGCTCCCCAAGCTTCAAGTAAACCACTGACTGCAAGGAGAGAGTGGGAAACCCTTTCTCTAGCCTTCCCCAGACAGGTGATGCTTCACACCCCCACATGCACAAACAAAGAAACAGACTTCCAAATGGCTGTCTGGTTCGTTACCATTACAGCTATGAAAGCTCTTGAAATCAGCCCCCTTCATCTGATACAGTGGAAGACCTAGCCCTGAAAGGAAAAGACACTTTCTTGTTGGGTGCACACATTTAAATTCCTGTTGGAGTGGGTGGATAGGGTGTGAATGGCAATGCCTTATTAATATCAGTACGATCACTTATTTTCATCAGAAACGATGACATAAATAAACCTCTTCAAAGGATGTACTGCAGGTATCCGGGAAATGGCACTGTCATTGGTCTTTGATGGGAACTTCAAAGGAAATAGTAAATGAGCAGATAAAACTTTCTCCAGAAAGTTCTATTTTCAAACATGTCTATATCACAGCCTCAGTTCTTGGTGAGGTTACAATGATATACTCAAAACATGGGCAACCGAATACGCTGTCAGCTGTTCTAGTTCTCAAAAGCTGGCTACAAAATCCCAATAGTATCTCTCTCTCTCTCTCTCTCAAAAAAAATCACTACTTAATACAGTCAATTAGCTCCGTAAGGTTTCTAAAACCAGGGGAAACTTACACATTGAGTATAAGAGGAGACCAAAAGAATACAACTTTAAGTGCCTTACACCTTTGTTCCATGCAAACTCTATCCCCAAATGCTTTAGAGAGTTAAATAAGATCATTAGAGAGCCAAATAATAGCATAGTAAGACGAAATAAGAGGCATATGTGAGGAGCAATAAACATAGGGTGAAATCCTGGCCCCATTGAAGTCCATGCCAAAACTCTCATTGACTTGACTGAGACCAGGATGTCACCTTGAACATTTGAGATTTGAAAATGAACAATGAGTCCGATACGTGAAAGCTGTTTCAAAAGCCAAGAGCTATAGAGGGGAGACAAGTGTCTTGGCAACAGTGTCCAGATTCTGTGATTGAATTAAGAGAAGACACCAGTACTAGGTAATGGAGAGGGAGTCAGGAGGGAGTAGAGGGAGACAAGGATCCTGTAGGTTAGGGATTTTTAAAAGGAAGGCAACTTGAACTAGATCCTGACGTGAATGGGGGATTGTTTAATGGGGGTGACATGATTGCCCTTGTATATGTGAGAAATTAGCTTGTGGCATTTGGTTCACACTAGAATCTGGAGCACTGTGACTTGGGAGAGTCAGAGAGAAGAGAGTTGCAGTTATCAAGATGAGAGAGGATCAAGGCCTAGAAGAGGTGGATCAGTCAAAGTCCTCAACTGAGGTTGCAAATCCCTTAACAAAAACACCTCTCCTTCCCCAAAACACAGGCACAAGCAAAGGACACTCAACAAACTAGAACAGGGGTAGGAAACCTATGGCATGCGTGCCGAAGGCAGCACGCAAGCTGATTTTCAGTGGCACTCACACTGCCCGGGTCCTGGCCACAGGTCCGGGGGGCTCTGCATTTTAATTTAATTTTAAATGAAGCTTCTTAAACATTTTTAAAACCTTATTTACTTTACATACAACAATAGTTTAGTTATATATTATAGATTTATAGAAAGAGACCTTCTAAAAATGTTAAAATGTATTACTGGCACACGGAACCTTAAATTAGAGTGAATAAATGAAGACTCGGCACACCACTTCTGAAAGGTTGCCGACCCCTGAACTAGAATAACGTTGGCCTCTATTGCTTAAATCAGACTGTAATCTACTAAGGGGCTTGTTACACAAGAACACATGTATAGAGCCCTGCGCAGGTACAAAACATGTATCCGCATCCAATCCGCAAACATGGTACGCAGATATCTACCGATTTGCAGGACTGTACACATGTCATGCAGTCAGACCCAAAAGTGAAGGATATCAGCTCGTATAAGAAATTCCTTCATATGGGCTGTGAAGGGGAAAGTTCTGCCTAAATCATCATCTGAGGTGAAATCCTCACCCCCACTTTGGCCCCTTGACACCATGTAGAGGGGCCAGCGTGGGATAATGTAGCTACAAAAGACCCAGACTGGCCATGTGGAGAATTCTCCTAGTGCAGGACCTACAGATGACAGCCATCAGGCCATCTTTTGAGGGACCCCTCACAAGCCCTGGCTTAGGGGCTGTGCCTGGAGGTATGTTGGGGGCATGGCTGCAGGACACTGCATTGCAGTGATACTGAGAAGTGCTGCCTCAAAGCTGTCTAAATTATGCCGGGGCTGCAGGGCATCTCAGGAGGGTGCGAAGGTGGCTTAAATATTAATTCCTAGCTCTTATCAATAGATTTAAAAGTGCTGTACAAAGGAGGTAAGTATCATTAGTCCCATTTTACAGAGGAGGAAATGGAGGCACAGAGAGAGTAAGTGATTTATTCAAGGTAGGGTTGCCTCTGAGGTACAAAAACCTCAGGACATCCAGTATGATCCTCAACAGAGCCTATAAAACTGGACAGCTGGCAGGGTATACTGAGCACCCTTACAAATATTCCAAGATGGCTACCCCCCAAAAAGGAGGATCACAGGTGACCTTAAAGTGAACTGCCATTGCACCTGTACAGGTTTTCCTATCCGGCAAGTGGCAAAGTTAGGCACAGAACCTAGCTCTTGTGAGTCCTATGCCAGCACGTTTATCCACCAAGCCATGCTGCCTCTCTCTGTTAGACCCCTCTCCTTGGCCTATGATTCTTACTGCGGAACTATTGGAAGATTCCAGGAAAGACTGAGCCGCTGGATTTTTTTCATTGGGGTGGATTTTAATCATCAGCAAGAGTACTCTAACATACTGTTAGCACATGGAGTTAATAAAGAACTAGTCAGAAAAATAGAAGATAGGAAATATTTTAAAGAGAAGCAGTTTCTAAGTAAGGGATGTCATTGTTTGAGCCATTGCTATATTAAAAATATATCTGATGCAGACTGAAGCAGCTACTTGAACTAATTACTTTGCTAATGATTCCATAAAAATGAATGGAAAGGTAATTATGAAGACAGCAAGTTAAATTCAAAAGGATCTGAATGTGACTCTGCCTAATAAAAGGGCTCAAGAGGCCACGTGAAAAAGCATGTACATTTGGGCTGAAAAATAATGACTTCAAATAAGGGAATGAGAAATTGTACTTGAGCACGTGCCAAACTTTAAGTACATGAGTAATCTCATTGACTACAATGGGATTACTCATGTGCTTGAAGTAAGACACGTGTTTAAGTACCATGCTGAAAAAGGCCTAAAGGAGTCTGTATTAAAGACAATCTTCAAAATATATAAACTTTAATGACTCCAAGTTTGATTAATAGTAATTAATCATGCCAAAAGAAGGGCAAAGATTCTAGGGAGAACAGTATATTCCAAGGGACAGCAAGGTTTTGTCATTACAAAGTTTGGGCCTGATCCTGCAGTTTGTATTCAGAAAATGTTCCCACGAAAGGCAAAGGTTGTTTCCTTTGAGTAATGACAAAAGTGTTAGCCCCTGAGTTTGACTTGATCATGGGAAACTCAGAGCTCGTTTCTTGTTTTCTTTGTTCAGCTCTGTCTTCGGGTACCAGATATTGTTTTTACAAGCTTTGAAATTTCTACCCACATAATGGGTCATGTTATGATTGTAGTTACCCTGGTGTAAATTCAGAGTAATCCCTTTGAAATCACAGGACAAATTGAGAGCTGTGTCCTGTGTCCATTATCCTAATTCCAATTACTTTGTTAGAGCTAAACCAAATTACACCAGATGAGGATCTGGCCAGGAGCGCCGCCAGCTTTTCTGACGCCCTAGGTGGCAGAAGGTCCCGTCCCGAAATGCCGCCCCCCACAGAGGCGGCGGAAGGTCCTGCTGCCGAAATACCACCGCGGTCGCCGCCCCCCAAATTGTAGTGCCCTAGGCAACCACCTAGGTCGCCTAATGGGTTGCACCAGTCCTGGATCTGGCCCATGGCTTCTGAATTATAACTGAAGCAAAAGAATTGGAGTAACCTGTCTTAAATTTGTTTCCTTTTTAAATAAGTCTGTTAGAAGCACTGGAACAAATTCATCCTTGATATGACTCTAATGAAGTCCAAGGCATTATGTATGAGATGTGTGTGGATCTCATAACACCCTTTGTTTTATTGAATTTTGCCATACTTCCAGTTGATATTGTAAGGTGTACACTGGAGCTTCTCAGTAGGACTGCTAGCCCAATGACATTTAGCATCCTTAAGAATAGTATTTTATGGTGTTGAATGCAGCATTTGTGAAACTATATAAGAAAGGTTGGACACTAAGGTACTGGGTGAAAACCTTCAGTTCTTTTCATAAGAAAAGACATGAATTTCAGACAAACGTTGTGCCTCTGTGATGGGGTATAATCACTCTCATCCCAGCACTTAAGGGGTTAAGAGGAGCTGGCGAGCAGGTGCATCCAATTACACCTGGAGGCAGGGTCAGGACCAATTTGGAATGAGACTGAGATGGGGATGTCTAGGTGGCTACTATAAGGGAAAGGCTTCAGGGTAGAGAGGAGAAGGTGGTCTAATGGGGTTTGGGGATTGTCTCCTGAGAGGAAATATAGGAAAAGGCTAAGGAAAGCTAGGCTGTAGAGGAAGGTAACTTTCCTGGACAGTGGGTCCTGAGAGAAGGGCAAGACTAGAAGAAAGCCTGGGCTATTGGGGAGGCAGGATAGCAGGGCCTGAAAGAAGGATGGGCCTCAGTGAGAGCTTTGACAATGGAGTTAAGTCCTGAAAGGGGCTCGGTATGCTGGGCTTTGGAAGAAGGTATAGATTCAAGGGGAAAGGAACAATTGAGGGGCCTGCAGGAAGGAGCTTATACCCTGAGACCCTCCTTAAAGGGAGAGGGCAGCTGGGATAAGGAGATTTCTAAAGCAGGGTTGGGGGAAGATACTCCAGGGAAGACGCTCTGAGGGCCAGTAGCTTGGAAGGAGCTGGACTTCCATGGAGAAAGCTGTGGGAGGCAATGCTTGGTGACAGAGTGATGAGGAACTCTTAAGAGCCCAGGAGAGGGGTGAAGTCTGTGGAGGATTCCTTCTGGGAAGGATAGACGCATTTTTTTTATTCCTCTGAATTTAGAGGTTATTACCCTGGAAAGGGTGGACTTAATTGTCACCTGGCTGGTGGGCCAAGTCATGGGAAGAAATGGACCACCAGAGGACCACAGTGGCTGTTGGCAGAGGGCATGAGATGGGGAGAGCTCCTATGCCATGCCCAGCCATGAGTTCATTCCTTTCATACTCTGGTTAGAAGTTCATGTAACAAAAAACTTTGGTTGAGATTTTCAGTTCAGTGTAGAGAATTTAGACACAGCTTTCAGACATCTTTGAAAATCTCAACCTATGTTTAAAGGAAATCTAATAGAGCATGTTCTTCCCTCCTTCACATGCAAATGAATGATGCCTGATCAAGAAGTCTCATAAATTTTAAAGCCAGAGGGGATCGCAACAATTTAGTCTGACCTCCAATATAACACAAGCATGACTGAGCATCAGGACATCTGGGTTCTTTTCCCAGCTCTACCACAGGACTGCAGTGTGACCTTGGGAAAGTCTATAGAGGCCTATGCGTTCATTTCTCCACCTAGTTTGGATGCTTTTGTTTTTAAATGGCCAACTTGAGAGACTGGGAGCCTGATTTTTTTCCTCCCCAGAGTTGCAGAGTCCCCTGGAGGCACCCAAAAGTTAGTGGGCAAATTGAAAGTTTTATGAAAGATTTCTCTCCCCTTCTTCTCTAAAATGGGTACAATTGTACCTGCAACAGAGAGTTGTTAGGCTTAATCAATAAGACTCCAATTCAGCAAAACATTGAAGTACATACTTCGCTTCAAGCATATGAGTAGTTCCATTGACTTATAGGACTACTCACAGGCATAAATTTAAACATGTGCATAAGTGTTTTGCTGAATCTGAGGTTTAATGTTAGACCAGAACGTTGTGGTCCTTGCATAGAAGGTGCTACAGTGGTGTGAAGTATTAGTGACACCTAGATACCACAGAGACAAGTGTATTATAGAGCATAATTTGATAAAATGTTTTTTCCATTGGAAAACACTGACTTGTTGAAACAGAAACTTTAAACAGAATTACATTGGTTTCAACAAATTTTTCTGGGTCTGTGATTGGGAAGGGGAACACCATTTCAGCCCAGAGAATAGCTAATAGCCCAATGGTTAGGGCTCTCACCTAGGACATGAGCAACCCAGATTTGAGTCCTTGCTCTGAATCAGGCAGAGTGACTGCCCGAATTGTTGGCTGGTGGTATCAGTCAATCACTCTCCACTTTAATTGAGCCAGAGAGAGACTGACACCATATTCTGATAGGGGCCTCGTGGGTGACCCAGGTTCAAATACCTGTTCCGAAACCAACAACTTAAAACCTTGATTGTTTTGTGAAATGGAATTCTTATTTTCTGGCCAGTCCTAGTGTATTAGAAACTTATAAAACCCGTGGATGAAATTTTGGCCCCATTGAAATCAGTGGAAGTTTAGCTATTGACTTGAATGGGATCAGGATTCGATTCTATATACGGCCCATCTACACACATACATGTACTCCATTGATCTTTATAGGGGTGGAATTGAGAGGACAAACAGTTAATCATTTCAGGACTAACAAAATGTACTCTGCTTTCTAAAAACGACTTCCCATTCTATCACTGATTTTCTATTTTTAGTGCAGAGATATGTTTTATTTCCACATACAGATGGGTGTATTTTTATAGCTTATGCAGTTGCTTATGTAGCTCTTTTAGGCTCCGAGCATTGCTGTGAATGATTACTCTTATTAGCATGCGAGCTCCAAATTTCCTTTGAGCATAAGTGCAGCTTTTGCAAGAAAGATCTCCCTGCTTCCCTGAACACCTATTTCACAGAGAAGGCACTAGTCCAGTTTTCTTGCTTCTATATGAAATCTTGGTGGATTTACAGGCTGATATATAAAAAAGAGACTAATATCTTTGTTCGTGTAGAAGATCAGAAAGCAGCACCAGACTGTTTAACTCAACTGATAACAGATTGAATATATAGAGCAAAACAGCATCTTTCCTTAATGAGTCCATGTATGGTGCAACATGCAGATGGTCATCTTTGAATTCCAGCTTGTATTCTGCACTGGGATCTACAATGACTAAAAAGATGTCAGTACTGCAGTCAGTGTAATCACTGTATGCAGCTGCTAAGATCCAGCCAAATGAATGCACTGGCTGTTTTCAAGCCCTGAGAGATGCAGCTAATGATTGACTGTCCTCAGTGTTGGAGTCTGGACATCTTAGAATATTTGAATGGAGTTGTTCTTCTGTCACAGCTGTAGTGCTATGTTTTTTGCAATCATAAGGGTATTATAGATTCAGCGGTAACTCCGGGAGGGGTCTCTTTCTGCTGTGCGTGTCTCCTCCCCTGGCTAGTGGAGTGTAGAATGCCCATGGAAGAAGTAAGAGGATATGGATAATAGTGCACACCGATCCCTTTAGTGCACCACTGACCGCTTACTCATGCCTTTCCTTCCTGACGTGAACTTATTGCTTGGTATAGGGGACAGAAGGACATACAAAGACCTCCCGAAAAGATAGATCCTGAAGACCTATCCATAAAATAAGTATGGTGCATGGACAGAATTGGTGCAAGTTTCCTTGTACTATCCTTCTACAATGCCACCCGCCTGACTTGGAGGGACCAATGCCAGTGCTAAGAGAGCAGGTCACTCTCCACATCCGCCAGTCAGATTTCTGCTCTTCTGCTTGAAACCTCCATTTAGGGTGCTAATTACTCCTCGTGGTGGTGGTTTTGGGGGTATGGGAACTTGGGCATGAGACAACTGAACTAATCTCCACTTATTTTGCATAGCTAACAAAAGCCCACCGATAATAATAAAAATATCTTGTTCCTATAGCACTGTCCAGGCAAATGTCTCAAAGGCCTTTTCAGTTCTTAAGAATTAAGCCTCACAGTGCAGCCATGAGGTAGGCAAATATTATTATCCCCATCAGATGAGGAAACTGAGGCACAGGTTAAATGGGTTAACCAAAATCATGCTGGAAGTCTGTGGCAGAGATCAGGAATAGAACTCAGGGCTTGTAGGTCTGTGCATTGACCAAAAGACCATTCTTCCTCACATCAGACCTAAAGGTTTTCAGTTATTATTGACTTTTCTTGATTTGAACCAGCGACTTAGAGGTTAAATTTACTTGGGGTTTCTTAGGATAAAATATGTAGCTTATTCCATCCCTTCCATGGTCAGGAACTGGCAGGGTGCTCCATAAAAAACATAGATATCGGAGTCAAAAGTTTTCTCTGTTAAAATATTATTCTCTTCCCCATCCCCCCACCAATGGCCCATATTTCTTCCCTGGCCTATAGTATGTGACAATAGCTGTGCAAAGGAGTTTGTGTTCTGACATGTAAGCACTTTGCTGGAAAATTAGATGTTGGGGAGATTTCTGAATCTAGCATTATGGCTCCATGCCCTTTGCTGCTTTTCTGGCAGCTGCTGAGGCTTAACTGATAGATTTCTCAGTAACTGATCAAGCATTTGTGGACAAGGCATTGATCTCCTTAAAGCTGGTGCACATTATGTCCTAGGACAATAAGCTGCTTAATTCATGTTTTCAGAGTGTTGGGCTGTCTGTGGGCTAGGTCAAGGGGGCCCTCCCGAAAGATCTCCTGCCATTGTTGAGAGGAGCAGAGCATGGGTTTGTCAGATTTCTCTTATCTCTGAAACGTTGACATATCTTGGAAAAACAGACAATGCCATCTGGGGACCTTAGGAGAAGCTGGGGCCTTTCGTATATTTTTAGCTGATCAGACAAGGGGTTTCTTTGCAGTGCATCTTTTTTGTGCTTTTTGCTGTAGAACTGTCACCTGTCTGTATGTGTGAGATGATGCCAAATGCTTGTCCCCTTGCCACCACAGGGTACATTGCTGCCAGGAAAATGCCTAGTTAAAGCTTCTGTCTCTGTGTCCAAGCACAACTGGAGTCAGATGAGTATAATTAAGAATGTCAATTGATTATGAATATTTAGAAATGCTAAAAGGGCACCTCGTCCTCTGTTTTAGTCTCCTTTGATCAGTCTTGAAAATATATCACAAATACCCTAAGTGCAGCAGTACAATTTAATATAATCCCTACCAGTAAGACAGATATCTTAAATTGAAATACTCCCTCCCCCATTTTCAATAGGGTTTTGATACTTAAGCCTAAATTTTACACATGGGTACAGGGACATATTTTCTTCTGGCTCTCTCTGAAGTGATAATGACATGTCTGTGTGGGAAGTATGCTGTACTACTAAACAGAGGCCCAGCTCTTGAATCCTTACTCAGGCAGAACTCCAACTGACTTAAAGATGGAGAACTCCTGCCAGCATCTGCTAACCACCCAATGTTATATGATGATTCTCTCCCAAGAGAACCCCAGGTGCCTTGGCATCATTAGTAAGACTGGAAGAGGAGCTCTGTGTCGCTCGAAAGCATGTATCGTTCACTGACAGAAGTTGGTCTAATAAGAGATTACCTCACCCACCTTGTCTCTCGTGGTATCATTGGCCACTTTCCTTTTGAGTGGGGGACTCCCTCTCCTTTTTGGCGTGTGAGAAAGCAATTTCAGCCCAAATCAGAGGGAAAGGCCCTTGAAAGTAATATTTGTAACTTGACCAAAAACTCAGATGCTGACCCCAAAGTGTGTTTGGGTGTGAAAGACAAAGAAAACTCGTATGGAACTTAATCCAACATATCAGGCAATATTAGGTGGGATAAGAGAGGTCCAGGTATTGATGACATTATGATGGACCTGTGTCCTGGTCTGAGTGTTATGTTGACAGCATACATACAGAAAAGATAGAGGAAAAACATAAATACTCTTCCTGAAAGGCTACAATGTGAATAACATACAAGAATTCAAAAAGGAGGAAGACACAGCAGGCTTCTCCCTGAAACTGAAGGTACAACTCACCCCCACCTTACAATAGACTGTCTGCAGACTGCCCACTTCTAAGCCCATATCACAGATTTCCCTATAGGGCCCCCTGGCCTGCAAGCAGGACCAGGAAGTCTTCCCTGAAATTTGAAGTGACAGTTGACAATTTCAGGAATTTTTTAATACATTACACTACTGTGCCTTTAAAGCTTCCCACTGCCTGTTGGTACTATGTATTAAATTGAGGTGCCTATTCTACAGCCTCATTCTGTTTCTTCTTTTCAAGATGAGGTTCTCTGATCAGTGAACATCAAAATAGGGAGGAAATTCAACCCTGGGAATAAAGCTGAATTTTCTTTGTATTTACCACAATGACTGCACTTTCAAAAGAGAGCACGGGGTCTGGGAAAAGACAGTTACAGATGATATTAAAGGAAATCACATTTGTTTAAACACAGTGGGAGATGATGCTGAAGATAACACTGAAAGAGGAAAATATAGGGATTTGCCCAGCAGCTGCATAAGAACTGGCCAAGCAAATTAAACCTCTCCTGAGGCTGATATACCTCATGCACCTGACTTTTGGAAATGTTTACTACATATGTGGCTACTGCCACCATTGTGAGGTAGAAGCATAATTGCCGCCTTCTATATTTGATGTCAAGTCACTGTGGTTTCTGCTCCCTAATTGTGTGATGCCCCTACATCTCCTGTTCCTGTTGTTCCCTCTCCCACATGCTTTGAAGCATTTGGTTAGGTGAAGATTTGAAAGGCCTGTTAAATGTGTCCATGAACATTACATGAATATAGAGGAAAAAGAACAGGAGTACTTGTGGCACCTTAGAGCCTAACAAATTTATTTGAGCATAAGCTTTTGTGGGCTAAAACTCACTTCATGCGCTGATACAGACTAACACGGCTACCACTCTGAAACCATGAATATAGAGAGTAATTTGGATGCAATTATGAATAAAAGCCCCTTTTAAGTACAGCCATCAGACCAATGGTCCATCTAGCCCAGTATCCTGGCTTCTGGCAGTGGCCACTGCCAGGTGCTTCAGAGGGAATGAACAGAACAGGCAATCAACAAGTGATACATCTCCTGTTGTCCACTCCCAGCTTCTGGCAAACAGAGACTAGGGACACTCAGAGCATGGTGTTGCATCCCTGCCCATCCTGGCTAATAGCCATTGATGGGCCTATCCTTCATGAACTTATCTAGTTCTTTTCTGAACTCTGTTATACTTTTGGCCTTCATAACATCTTCTGGCAATGAGTTCCACAGGTTGATTATGTGTTGTGTGAAAAAATACTTCCTTTTGTTTGTTTGTTAAACCTGCTGCCCATTAATTTAATTGGGTGACTCCTACTTGTTATGTGAATGAGTAATAACACTTCCTTATTCACTTTTTCCACACCAGTCAAGATTTTTATATACCTCTATGATATCCCCCCTTAGTCCAAGATGAAAAGTTCCAATCTTTTCAATCGTTCCTCATAGGGAAGCTGTTCCATACCCCTAATAATTTTTGTTGCCCTTCTCTGTACCTTTTCCAATTCTAATATTTTGAGATGGGGGCGACCAGATCTGCACACGGTTTTCAGATGTGGCGTACCATGGATTTAGAGGCATTATATTTTCTGTCTCATTATCTATCCCTTCCCTAATGGTTCCTAACATTCTGTTAGCTTTTTTGACTGCTGCTGCACACTGAGCAATTGGATGCAATTATGAATAAAGCCCTTTTTGTTTCTCTACATCATATGTTACTAATAGATACATAGTCATTGTGATAATACAAGCAAGGTCCTTAAAGGATTTTGGGGCCCAGAGAACCTCTGCATTTGCTTGAGTAATGAGTAAATTAGATTAAATGAGAAAATGGTGAAACTGAGAGAATAATGGTAGGGAGACACAAAGCAGAATGACTTCAAAGAAGCAAGTGGGAATAAGCAGTTTGTGGCTGGATGATCCCCAGAGAATTAGTTGGGAGTGCAGCTAAGAGAAGCAGTGAGCAGGGAACCAAACAAGCAGGTTAGAGGACTGCAGAGAGAGAGAGAGCACTCATAGTGAGTGACAGCTTCACAAATGAAAAGTGAACCCAAAAGTTCATCATTTGATGTATACATCAAATATGCTATGAAAGGACGGCACCTTCCCTTGAAAGGGACAACTTTGCCTCATTGCTCACACATGTTTGGCTACTTATGAGTAGGGTTACCAATCATAATCCTAAAATAAATTCTCAATCCTGTTATTGGTGGCACACCATCTGTTTAGTTAGCTCTTCATAGACATCAAGGCCTGATCTTCTCTACAACTATAATTGTATCCCCGGCCCAGCTTATGCACAGTTAAGTTGAGTGGCAGGGACTGACCCATGTCCTGATAATTAGGCTGAAGCTTCCCATGATGATTTAGGGGATCTGCCCATGTACAACTTATGAATTCTGATTTTATGAATCTTATGTATAACTCCACCCCTCAATGTCTAGTAAATCACCTATGGGCTGACAAGGACCCTGTTGTGGATCACACACCCTGTCTGGAAGAAGCTACAGAACAAACAAAAAAAGTTAACATTTTAATGACTCTGCTCTGGCAGGACAATGGGCACACTAAGGAAAGTACCTGAACTGGAAGAATCCAGTTGTTCCAGGTAGTCTATAGGAAGCAGGTTTGGAGCAGTAGGTTTTCCACAGAAGGAGAAACAAAGACATCAGGTGCTAGTGCTAGCAATAAAAACTTAGAGGGACTAGCAGAGACAAAAGAAGCATGGGGCAGGAGAGAGGTACAAAAGGGCAAGCTTTTGTAGAAGAGGGGACCTTTTTGACTCAAGAACCAACCAGCAAAGAAGGAAATTGGGTGCACAGGAGAGAGACCACATGCTTTGGAGGAGAAGCCATGATCTGCAGGAGGGAGATTCTGGGTACCAAAGAGACCAACTCTGAGAGATCGCTTGAGGGGATAGGAAATGACACATAGCTTTGTTTTGCCTGGATCTGTATATCTCTTATGCTGGCTGAAGTAAAGAGTAACTGTGTTTAGAAACCTTTGCAAACCTGTGTCTCTTTGCTTCAACAGTCATGTCCTGGAAGAGATGAACTGTAAACCAGCATGCCCGCCAGGCTGGAGCTCTGGGAAAAGGTATGCTTAAACAACTGGAAGTGAGGAGGCAGGCACTAATCTAAAGGTCTAGGCAGTTGGCCTGTGAAGCCTCAGCTCTCAGAAGGGGTTGCTAGAAAGGGAATCTGCATCCTGAGTGTGTGCCTAGATACCCAGAGGCATTGCTGGACTGTGCTCAGAGTCAGGAAAGCTTAAAAACATGAGGGTCCAGCATGTGGGACTCAAGCACAGTCGAGAATGGGGAACTTGACCAGGGTTTGCAACACTGTCAGCGTAAGGGGACTGTTGCCCCCTTGATAACATTCAATGGGGGTGTTTTGGTTGGCTAGCTCCCAGCACTAAAAGGGGAAGGGTCGATGATTGACAGGCCGGGCAGGCTAATCAGGGAGTCAGGAGGCCGAGGGGTCCCGTCCTCTGTGTGAACTGGAATGGCCTGAGTCAGACAGAGTGGGGCCGAGCTAAGTTGCTGGAAGCAGAGCTGCAGCCCCAAAGCCACAGCACAGCCCAGAGAGAGCAGACCTGCCCTGGGAGGAGAGCTGCAGCCACCAGAGCCAGAGGGGCCAGAGAAGCAGCCCAGGGAGCTGAAGGCAGAGCAGCAGCAGCAGCCGTGCTGAGGCAGAGTGGAGCTGGGGCTGGGGCTGGAGCAGTCCGGAGCTGGGTGCGGTGAGCATCTGGGGAGAGGAGGGGGACCCTGGGCAGCAGGCCCAGCGCAGGGAGACGCCTCAGCCAAGAGGCCTTGCAGGCCAGACTTGGGGGAATCGTAACCCTGACAGGGCGGGGGCGACGCTGGGAAGAAGGGTCCTGCCACCTAGAGCCTGAGAGCCTGTGGCCACCGCCAGAGCAAGTGTCCAACCCGCAGCGTCTCTGCAGCACAGCCAGGGCCTGAGAAGGAGCCTGGGACCTACAAGGAACAGACTGTGAACTGCCCTGACGTGCCAGAGACACTGTTTGTGATGTTCCCTGCCACAGAGCGGGGTGATGGGTTTTCCTTTAACTTTTCCCATTTTTCCTTATTCTTTTTTTTAAATTAATTGTTAATTAAACAACTTGTATTTGCTTTAAATTGTATGAAATGATCAGTGGGTCAGGGAGGTGCCCAGTGCAAAGAGAGTACCCTGGAGTGGGGACACCCTAGCCCCTGTCCTGGGTGACCATAGCAGGGTTGGGGGTCGAGACCCCCAGGAATCCTGGGCCCAGCCTTGTCGGGTTTACGAGGACTCTGCCAGACAGGAGAGTGGAAGGGGAGACCTCAAGGGCAGGGAGGCCTCTGGGTAAAGGAAGTGGGAGCGAGGACTCAGATCCTTTCGCTAGCCCACTTCACCAGGGTGGTGCAGAAGCCAGGAAAGTTCCCCACAATAGCGGGACCATTCCCCCGCTTACATCAGTATAGCCAGGTCTTTAGAGCTGGTTTCAACCTCCCAGTAAAAAGGTCGGAAATCTGTCTTGTTTTTGTTTTCAAATTCATAATTTTGAAATTCAAAAACAATGTCGACGAACTAATAGTATCCTAGATCCTCTCTATATTACCCTGGTTATAGGGACATGCCGGGCTCTTATCTACCCTATGCCATTTAACTGTGTGTGTAAAGAGAGCCCCTGCCTTGGTTATGGGCGTGATAAACATGCTTTTGTGGTCAGAGTATTGACTGCAGACATGCTGTTCCTATCCAAGGAGGAGAGGTGTAGCCTGATGATTTCAGCACAGGGGCATTCTTGAGTTTTAATCCTGCCTATCATAGTAACTCTCGCTATGACCTGGGTTAGGTGCCCTACCTTTACAGTCTGTAAAATGGTGAGGTTTCCCTGCTTCTACTTACAACCCTTGTGTGAGGGGGAATTCATACAGAAATGAGGAAGAAGGAAGATCTGTATCTGTTACTTGTGTTTAAATGTACAACAATCTAGTAGGTTAGATGCTAATGTGCTATCTGAACGGCTTTTATTCCTTGCTGCTTTAGACAACTGAGCTTTAATATATACACACCTGCTCTTGGCAACATGTCTCTTTCTATTGTCAGCTGCACCACAGGCCAGATGAGAGGACTGACTCAGATGCAGCGCTGAGTTGCGTTGCCTGAGCTGTGGTCAAAAGGGCCTTTTAATGCAAAGAGACAATCTACAGTGTGTGTTTGAACATAAAATAAAGAACTGGAACACTTAAGGAATACTTCTCAGTGAGGAGATGCTTTTATTTCACAAACAATGAGAAGAAGGATGTTTGAATTCCCCTCCTTATCGCTCTCTTTCAGATAGCAAAGCAAACAAATAGAACAACCCATTATCCTGGGTTCCTACTATGCATGGGTGATTTGGCTCAGGAAAAACTGGTGCCTAGACGATGTGCTAATAAATGCACTCAAAATCCAGAGAGAGAGAGAAGCAAACCCCTGAAACTCGGTCTCTGTTGGAACCAAGCTTTTTCAGGTTCAGAATCTGGCCTCCTGTTTTCCTATTCACGTAGCTGAAGTCGAAGTATCTAGTTCGACTTACCTGGCCGTGAGGACGGCGGCAAGTCGACCGCTATGGCTTCCCCATCGACTTCACTTACTCCTCCTGCCGAGGTGGAGTACGGGCGTCGATTCGGGGATCGATTTATCACGTCTAGACGAGTTGCGATAAATCGATTCCCGATAGATCGATTACTACCCGCTGAACCGGGCAGGTAGTATAGACGTGGCCTTGGAAAATCTCTTCCCATTAAATTTTAAGCCCAATTTTGCAAACTCAAATGGGTCAAGCAAACTTTAGATAAATGAATTTTGAGATGCTTATCACATCTCAGCTCAAACTCAGACCCATTTGAGGGCCCTGCTTCCATAGCTCTTAAAACAGAGGAATGTATCTTATACAACTCTTACCAACGAGGCCAAATCCTGCTCAGCTTATCTCCTGATCCTGCACCATATAAGTCAATGGGAGTTTTGCCACTGACTTTAGTGGGAGCAGGATCAAGCTCTTAGATTTCAATCCTGCAGACTTATGCAAATACTTAAAACACATGTAAGTCTTTGCATGATGAGGGCCTTTCGGGGAAAGATGGTCTTGCGGCCAAGGCACTGGACACAGCACTTGGGAGATTGGGGTTTAATGCCCGCCTTTGCCATATACTTACTATGTGACTTGGAGCAAGTTACTTAAATTCATTTTGCCTCCGCTCCCCATCCATAAACTGAGAACAATAGTACTACTCTTCTCTCATTCTTTTCTTGTCTATTTAGATTGGTGTAGAAAATGTCTCTGTGAATATACAGTGCCTAGCACAGTGGGGCCCCATTACTAGTTGGTGCTTCCAGGCACTACAGTAATACAACCAATTAATAATGGAAATTTTGTGTCATTGCTAACTGCAGCGGGACGCTTTCTGAAGTAAGACAAGCAGGATTTGGCTGAAAAAGTTCTGTTCTGTGCTCTGCGTGCAAGGATGATTAGCCGAAGTGCTATATAAAACATATCTTTGACATCTGCATTATTTTTCCACTTTCAGGGTGAAAGCTTCTGGTTTAAATGCTCTACTGCTCATCATAAGTGGGAACAAAAAGCTTAATCTTACTGGAGTCACAGTCTTTGTTATTAGTTTGAATTGGTTTATATCAAATTAATATCTCACCACCACTACAGCAAACATTCCCAGCCAGGTCTTGTACAGCTCATTTGGGAAGAGAGCTTTCATACAGCTGAATGATCAGTTTTGTTTGTTTTTTTAACTCCATGTGTGAGATCCTCACCCTCATTCTATCTCCTTGATGACAGGCTTTAAAAAGGGCCCTCAGAGCCTTGGGTTTTGGCTTGAGGAGAATTCCTCCAGCACAGGAACTGAACAAGACAGCTGTAAGGCTGCCTTCTCAGGACCCCCTTATAATCCTAGGTCAATATAGGAGGTGTACCAGGGTGAGGGCTGGGGACTTACATAAGAATGGCCGTCCTGGGTCAGACCAAAGGTCCATCTAGCCCAGTATCCTGTCTACCGACAGTGGCCAATGCCAGGTGCCCCAAAGGGAGTGAATCCAACAGGCAATGATCAAGTGATCTCTCTCCTGCCATCCATCTCCACCCTCTGACAAACAGAGGCTAGGGACACCCTTCCTTACCCTTCCTGGCTAATATTCATTAATGGACTTAACCTCCATGAATGTATCCAGTTCTCTTTTAAACACTGTTATAGTCCTAGCCTTCATAACCTTCTCAGGCAAGGAGTTCCACAAGTTGACTGTGCGCTGTGTGAAGAAGAACTTCCTTTTATTTGTTTTAAACCTGCTGCCCATTAATTTCATTTGGTGGCCCCTAGTTCTTCTATTATGGGAACAAGTAAATAACTTTTCCTTATTTACTTTCTCTACATCACTCATGATTTTATATACCTCTATCACAGGGGTAGGCAACCTATGGCACGCGTGCCAAAGGCGGCACGCAAGCTGATTTTCAGTGGCACTCAAACTGCCAGGGTCCTGGCCACTGGTCCAGAGGGCTCTGCATTTTAATTTAATTTTAAATGAAGCTTCTTGAACATTTTAAAAACCTTATTTACTTTACATAGAACAATAGTTGAGTTATACATTATAAACTTATAGAAAGAGACCTTCTAAAAATGTTAAAATGTATTACTGGCACGCGAAACCTTAAATTAGAGTGAATAAATGAAGACTCGGCACACCACTTCTGAAAGGTTGCCGATCCCTGCTCTATCATATCCCCCCTTAGTTTCCTCTTTTCCAAGCTGAAAAGTCCTAGCCTCTTTAATCTCTCCTCATATGGGACCCGTTTCAAACCCCTAATCATATTAGTTGCCCTTCTCTGAACCTTTTCTAATACCAGTATATCTTTTTTGAGATGAGGAGACCACATCTGTACGCAGTATTCAAGATGTGGGAGTACCATGGATTTATATAAGGGCAATAAGATATTCTCTGTCTTATTTTCTATCCCCTTTTTAATGATTCCTAACATCCTGTTTGCTTTTTTGACTGCTGCTGCACACTGCGTGGATGTCTTCAGAGAACTATCCACTAGGACTCCAAGATCTTTTTCCTGATTCCTTGTAGCTAAATTAGCCCCCATCATATTGTATGTATAGTTGGGGTTATTTCTTCCAATGTGCATTAATTTAGATTTATCCACATTAAATTTCATTTGCCATTTTGTTGCCCAATCACTTAGTTTTGTCAGATCTTTTTGAAGTTCTTCACAGTCTGCTTTGGTCTTAACTATCTTGAGCAGTTTAGTATCATCGGCAAACTTTGCCACCTCACTTTTTACCCCTTTCTCCAGATCATTTATGAATAAGTTGAATAGGATTGGTCCTAGGACTGACCCTTGGAGGACACCACTTGTTACCCCTCTCCATTCTGAGAATTTACCATTTATTCCTACCCTTTGTTTCCTGTCTTTTAACCAGTTCTCAATCCATGAAAGGACCTTCCCTCTTATCCTATGACAACTTAATTTATTTAAGAGCCTTTGGTGAGGAACCTTGTCAAAGGCTTTCTGGAAATCTAAGTACACTATGTCCACTGGTTCCCCTTTGTCCATATGTTTGTTGTCCCCTTCAAAGAACTCTAAGGGCTGGTCCACACTAAGCCCCCAATTCGAACTAAGATACGCAACTTCAGCTACGTTTCACGTAGCTGAAGTCGAAGTATCTTAGTTCGAACTTAAAGGTACTTACCGCGGGTCCAGACGTGGCAGGCAGGCTCCCCCATCGACTCCGCCTACTCCTCTCACGGAGCAGGATTACCGGCGTCGACGGCGAGCACTTCCGGGATCGATTTATCGCGTCTAGACAAGACGCGATAAATCGATCCCAGAAGATCGATTGCTTGCCGCCGAACCAGCGGGTAAGTATAGACGTACCCATATAGATTAGTAAAACACAATTTCCCTTTACACTGTGGGGCTACGGCACATAGTGCTGTGGGGATTTTGGGCAGTGCAGTGGCTCGTGGAGCAGCCTGGGGAGGTTGCCATAATTTAGACAGGCCCCCATGGCTGTCTGTCTATGCTGGGGACCATGAAGCAGCCCAGGAGCAGGCAGGCACACAGGTGGCTTAAGGGCACTGTAGCCTGCCACCTCTCTGAGCTGTGAGTTCTTTGCTTCACTTCTAAGGGTACAACTACACTGCAGTTGGGAGCGTGCTTCCCAGTGCAAGTAGACACACGCACTAGTTCTGTTCAAACAGCAGTGTAAAGAGCAGTGTAGCATCACTAAAAATAGCAGTGTAGCCAGAGGTAGCGTGGACGGCTGCCCAGGCGAGCTGCCAGAGTATGTACCCAGAGGGCCTGGATGAGTTTGTACTCAAGCAGCTGGCCTGAGCTGCTGTCTGTGGCACCCCTGGCTATGCTGCTACTTTTAGCACACCAGCTTGAGCAGAGCTAGCATGGCTACTCACACTGAAAAGCGTGCTCCCAGCTGCAGGGCAGACATGCCCTTAAAGGTGAAGCACAAAATCTTACCCTATATTTAAAAAACAAAACAAACGTATTGCTATTGAGAGGTGCCAGGGTGGCATCCCAGAAGACCAAAGTCTTCTTTCAGCAGCAAGGTGAGCAAGGGCAAGTGGCACTGCAAATTAATCCCCACGCCACTCAAGTATCCTCCCTCCCCCCAGAGAAGATGACACTTACCTCCTTCCTAAGGTCTATGGATAAAAAGTGCTATATGAGGAGAGTTGGTCGGAAAACCAAAACTTTTCCCATGAGAAATTTATGTGAAAAAAAAAAAATCTTCATTTTGTTTAAACCAGAGAGCTGAAAGGAAACAACACTTTAAGTGGAAATAAAAATTTTCATTTCCAAATGCAGATTCACAACACAAAATGTTCAATTTGACACTTCCCATGGGGAAAATGGAGATTTTTCATAAGAATAGACATTTTCCCATGAAAAAATTTAGGTTTTGACAAAAACATATTTTTCAGCAAGAAAACCTTCTGCATGAAAATCTTTTATCAACTCTCAATAAGAATTAGCTGGGGGGGGGTCTCTGTGCCCATTTAGTGCTTGGCTCCTTAGTGGATACTGCCAGGTAGAGCCAATTATGAAGATACGTTTTGTCATGAGGACACCAATGTACTGAGAATTGAATGGAAACCACTTGCTCATTTCACATAGGTCTCCAGACAGCAATGAGTTTTGGCCATTGCCAACCTGGGCCAGATCTTACTGACTGGAGTTCCATGCCATATCCCACTACTAATTTCTTGAGCATGCAGTCTCCTGTTTAAAATAGATATAAAAATCATCTGTGTCTAACTCTTCCTATTTCATTTTTTTACACTGATGCGGTATCTAATATCGTCACACTGATATTTAAGTGATATTTTAAACGTTTAATTACTACTTAAGTGCTAATAAATCTGTACCATCTTTTTCTGGCTCCCATATATCTCCCATACAGCTGATGGATGTTGCCATATATAATCCAAGATTAAAAGGCAGAGGCTGCAGCAGAGAAATTAGCTCATTTATCTGGACTCTGAATAGCAAGAGGTTTTACATATTCTTATGGTTTTTGCTCCGCTGGGAAACAGTCCTGAAATCAAGATACCGCATTTATCTTGCCAAATTAGATTGTTTTCAGCATAGCCCAGTAAAGAACAGCTGTGACTATACACAATATGCCATTATGCCATCAACCAAATGAAGGGCCTGTACATTGCATTTAATTTGAGAGATGCCTATGGTGCAACTATATTTTTTTCTTGTGATCACTAAATAAAATCAAGGAATAATTACAACTATTTAAAGTATGCACTTAAGTACATTCTTGCTATAATGTCGACAGGTAGATACACCGTTCTGTGGCTGGCAGAGCGCTTGCAAGTTCTGGTTGTTTTTGTACCTCTGAGTGTATCTCACTTAGAGAAGTTTTCCATCTAATTCTATGGATAAGGTTGCTTAGATTTAGACTGGGTTGATTTCCTCTGGGGTTGTGCAACCCGGTCAAGAAAAGACCAACATGAATTCCTGCCAATCTTGCTCACTTGAGGTTCAAAGGTAATAGGGGAACTTTGATCTGTGCCACTTTTGCCTGGTAACAAACATGTTGGGGGACATTCATCCCATTGTTAGTGGAGATTATCAATGAATCCTTCTGAGAGGGCAGGGTGCCAGTTCTTAAAAAAGGATTGGTAGACCTGTGCTCAAGTAATCAACTGGCAATCTTACCAATTATTGCCCTCTCTCTCTAATTTTTCATGGGGGGGGGGGGGTAGAGTAAAAAGGCTGGGGATGCTAGCTCTGTCCCTGGACTCCTCAGAGTTTCTTGACTCCTTTCAGCTTATCTTTAGACTGGTGATGGTGCGAAGATTATGGAGTTGATCCAAAGACCACTGAAATCAGTGGAGGCGTTCCCATAGACTTCAGTGAGTTTTGGATAGGGCTGCATCCAGAGGATAGTATTTGACACTATTGGATTCTCTAAATTGAAGTGTCAGAGTTCTTTTCTGGCATGTCTTCTGTTAATCTTTAAGTGAAGCCATCAAAGAAGATAGTAAGATAGTTTTCAGTGTCATCAGTTTCACCATGTGATGGCTTTGCTTTTATAATACATTTGATTCCTCTTCCCCACCCTCAACTACAATATCACGTCAAGAGTGTAGCTTTAAGAAGGTGGAAAGTGAAAAGATGGGATACCATTGTTCAGGCATAGGGAGTGGATTGAAAACAGGTCCAGAAACATAAATTAGGAGGAGCTAGCATAGAGTAGAGGGAGAGGAAGGGATATTTTAGGAGACAAGATGGGAGAGAGGCCCTGATTGCCCAATAACAATTGAACTTGTGAGTAATTCCATTCCCGTTGAGCAAGGACCTGATATAAAGCCAATTGAAAGGTTCCCTTTGACTTCAGTGGGTTTTGGATCAGGATCCAAAGCACTTGCATGTAAAGCTGGTCAGGAATTTTTCTTCAGTATTTTTGTGTGGGGAAAATCCTTTTTAAAAAAAACCGAACACCCTCCACCCCAGCCCCAAACTTTCCATGGGAACATGTTGGTTTTGAGTAACTTTTTGTTTTGTGCTGCTTTTTGTTTTTTGGGGTTTTTTTAAACAAAATTTTCAATATGTCCTATTTTGACACTTTAGGGAAAAGGTTTAAATTGCAGTTCAAAATGACTTTTCATTTCAAAATTTGTTTGATATATATTTTAAATTAACAAAGACTTAAAACACTGTTTCAAATTTATCAAAACAAAATGATTTGATTGACATGAAACACACTCTTTTGCAGATGATTGGTTCATGACCATTTTTGAGATTGTTGGCTCTTTTTCCTGATTCAGGACAGGAACAAGTTTAGAAATCTCAAGATTTTTCATGGGGCAGGGAATCAATTTTCCAGCTACCTTTGATTAAATGTTCAAGTCCTGTTGACTTCAGTGGGACACAAGGATGTGCTTAACTGCTTTGTTGATTGGGACCATAGAGAAGAGTGGCTCAATGCAGAACTCTGAGCAGGAGAGGGGACTGGACCTTATTTTAGAATGAGATAAGAAGCCAGTGGAGGGATTCTAGCACAGTTGTGTGCATAATTGTAGCTTTAGCGTATTGTATGGATTGTAGAAGGAAAGCGGGTGGGAGTAGTTCTAGCATAAGACAACCAGAGCATATATGAGTGTTTTAATAGGGAAGGGACAGATTTTGGAGATGATAAAGGGAGCATTTGGAGACAGTGAGGAAATAAGGAAAGAGGGATCAAAAATGGCCTTGAGTTGGTGGGTTTGAGTGACCACGGGAAAGGTTGGGAGAAGAGGAGGAGACAAAGGGAGGAACAATGAGAAGTTCAGTGTTAGGGCGGGCAGGTCTATTCTTAAAATGCTGCATCAGCACTGTTGCATTGATGCAGCTGCGCTGCTGTAGTGCTTAAGTGAAGACGCTCCTAGCTCTCCCCTCGACACAGCGCTGTCTGCATGGAGAGGTTAGGTCAGTATAACTACATCACCCAGAGGTGTGGAACAATGTATTTATACTGATATAGGTCTGTAGTGTACTACCTGGCCTTAGATGTTTAATTTGGGTGGATGTCTCACATGCTTAGTATGCTTAACAGGCTGTGTTAAAATGAGGACAAAATGTTGGCTCTGATGCCACTCCCGGAACGTTGAAAGCAATGTTGAATGTTCCAAAAGCCAAGATGGGAAGATGAGGAGATATATGGCCATTGCTGATACAGAGAAAGGCATACATGAAGACTAGTCATTGGGAAGGATTAAATGAAATGTAAGAAAGGAGTTCATTGTGAAGAAGAACTTAAACTTATGCTGGAAAAGATATGTACCTTGGTGACACATTCTGGCAGGGACACTGAAATCATCTGAAAAACAGGTCAGGAAACCTTGGCTACTCATTACAAGTGACAGAACAACAAAACAGTTAGGATGCTGTAACCTGCTAAATTGAGTTGTTTGGGTAATATGTATTCTGTGGTTATGGGTAATATGTCCTATATAAACTGCGATAGCTCATTCAGTGGGCTGGAAAGAATAAATTGCTCTAGAGAAAGTTCGGTCTCATAGTGCACTTAGATCTGAAACTAAGCAGTAAAATAGAGAAGAGGAGGAGATAATGTATAAATTGTGCAATTGAAAGTTCATTGTGTTGAGAAGTGGCTTGTAATAGTCTGAAAATAGGTGTCCGTGTCTTTCCACTATGTATGTCAGTAGCTATTGTACTCGCCTTAGACGAAGAAATCCTTAAAAGTCTGACTAAAATCAGTTACTTACTAGGCAACTTGCCATCTGAGGTGGGGGTGGGAAGGAAATCCTTTCTCTCTGAACTAGTGCATCTAACTTCTTAATTGCTGGATACATTTAAAAGATGTGAGAAACCCAGGAAAGACTTTTCCATCCTACGGTGCGAAAACAAAATATTAGTGCTAGAACATATAGTGCAACAAGTCATCAACATAGCTGTGACAATCCTGAATCCCAAAAGCTGCAGGTGGATTAGAGAGACTGTCACACCACTGAAAGTGGTGAAGTGTGATTAGAAGTCTTCAGACATCTCAAAGCATAACTGAAAAGGAGAGAGGCTGAGATGGCAGTGGCTAGCAGCATCCCATCCTATGTAGGGATTGATCAGCTTGCAATAGGTGAAAGGTGCATTATGTTACCATAGGTAACTGTCTTACTACAGTGACTTTTATTAAAAATTAGGGATGGGCCCCGGCGGGGACGGTTCTGAATCTGGATCAGAGCTGTTGAGTTTGGAGCCACACTGTTGGATCAAGGACCTCTTTATTTAAATGGCAATATAATAACAATCCTGTGTGGGTGGTAACAACTGTTTGTTTTTCAAAGCTAAAACTAGAGGTTTTGTTTTATCCCAACTTCCACATTAAATCAGTTTATAGAACACTTCATTTTGGGAGTCCGGACGGGTGTTTCAGGGAAAGGTTCAGTTTGTTGCCCCACCCATCTGAAGAGATAAGTATTTTCATTGAATAGTGGTATCTTGGTTTTGAAAATACAGGAAGTGCAGCCATTCTGATGACAAGTAGTGTTGCACATGCTGTGGTAATAAGCATGCATAGACCCAAATTCATCCGTAGTGTCCCTCCACTAAATATAGAAAGAGATAATAAAAATTAGGCTCCTAATTCCATCCCCACTACCTATCCTTTTCATATTTGAATGGTTTGTAAGTAACCTGGACCTGGGAATGGGTCTACTTATGTGTTTGTAAAGGACTATACTTACTGCTATGTAAATCACTATATGTTAAAGAGTTGAAAAGGAAGTGTCTTCGTCTGGATTAGGGTTAGGCTAGAGTTTGGTGTTCAAGTTTAAGGACTAACCTACATGAGAGTTCAGGTCTGCTGGTCCTGAAACCTTTACATCAAGGTAAAGGTGGTAAGATTTTTTTTATTTATTTATTTGGTTGGTTGTTCCAAAATTGAGAAAAATCACAGAAGATCAGCAGTTTCTTATGATTTCATCTTGTGCCACATCTGAAGTGAGTCTGGAATACATGCCCTTTCAAGCCTGGTTTGGTTTGGTTTGAAGTTTACATCTGGAGAATTGAATCTACATTCCCAAACCAAAACATGAAGGGATTTGGTCTGAAGTTGTAGTTCAAATCCATCTCTAACCTATGAAGTCACGTGCTAGTGAAGCTGAATATAGAGATTTGCTGTTGATGGAATTTGGGGCCTATGCCCATAAATGATCTTATTAAAATATTGTTCTGGTTTAGATGTGTGTAAAATATAGAAATATGGTATAAAAATAGCATAGATTAGATAAATCTTAGGCCTGGTCTACACTAGGCTTTTATGTCGAATTTAGCGCCGTTATATCGAATTAACCCTGCACCTGTCCACACCAGGAAGCCATTTAGTTCGACATAGAGCTCTCTTTAAATCGATTTCTGTAATCCTCCCCAACGAGAGGAGTAGCGCTAAATTCGAAATGGCCATATCGAATTAGGCTAGGTGTGGATGGAAATCGACGCTAATAGCTCCGGGAGCTATCCCACAGTGCACCACTCTGTTGACGCTCTGGACAGCAGTCCGAGCTCGGATGCTCTGACCAGCCACACCCCGGGAAAATTTGAATTCCTTTTCCTGTCTGGGCAGTTTGAAGCGCAGTTTCTGTTTGGACACCGTGGCGAGCTCAGCAGCAGTGGCAGCAGTGGCAACGATGCAGAGCTCTCCAGCAGAGATGGCCGTGCAATCTAATAGAAAGAGGGCCCCAGCATGGACGGATCGGGAAGTCTTGGATCTCATCGCTGTGTGGGGAGATGAGTCCGTGCTTTCCGAGCTGCGCTCCAAAAGACGGAATGCAAAGACCTATGAGAAGATCTCTAAAGCCATGGCAGAGAGAGGCTACGGCCGGGATGCAACGCAGTGCCGCGTGAAAATCAAGGAGCTGAGACAAGGCTACCAGAAGACCAAAGAGGCAAACGGACGCTCCGGATCCCAGCCCCACACATCCCGTTTCTACGAGGCACTGCATTCCATCCTAGGTGCGGCCGCCACCACTACCCCACCCCTGACCATGGACTCTGAGGATGGGATATTGTCCGCGGCCGGTTCCTCAGCGGACGGGGAAGAGGAGGAAGGAGATGAGGAGGACGAGGCAGTAGACAGCGCTTACAACGCTGATTTGCCCGACAGCCAGGAGCTCTTCATCACCCTGACAGAGATCCCCTACCAACCCTCCCCAGCCGTTATCCCAGACACAGATTCAGGGGAAGGATCAAGCAGTAAGTGTTTTAAATATCTAAACATTTATTTATAACATAACTGGCATATTTAAAATATTAACAATAGCTAAAGTGCTTTAAAACATGTAAACATTTATTTACAACAAAACAGGAAGATTTAAAATATTAACAGTGGGTAAAGTGCTTCAAAACATGTAAACAGGAAAGTCAAACAAAACGGGAATCTGTGCAAAGTGTATCATGATTAGTCTGTCTTTGGGCGCTTCAATATATAGTCCGAACTATTTTCAAAAAATTTCACAATGTCCGCTTCATGATTATAGTGCCCAAAACGCTGCACTCATTTGTCCCTCCAAGGGCACCTAAGCCAAAAACTGGTCAATGTAACCGGGGATAGAGGCGACATCCTCCGGGGAGAACTCCTCATACGCCTCCTGCAGGTGTTTTTCCAGCCTCATGAGCAGGTTCCTGGGCAGGGAGAGCTTATTAGGCCCCCCGTGGTAGGACACGTTTCCCTGCCACAACGCCAGCAGGTACTCGGGGATCATGGCCTTGCAGAGCATTGCAGCAAATGGCCCCGGTTTCTGCAGGCTGTCCCGGAGCATCTTCTCCTTCTGGCTCTCCGAGACCTTCAGGAGGGTGATGTCTGGCATGACTCCCTGCTGTGAATTAGGTAGGGGAAAGTTAGTATTGGGACTGCTTGCCCGTCCCTTTACAGAACTGCAACCGCCGGTTTACAGCCACGCGGTTTACAGCCGCGAGGGGGTGGGACAGGGCCAGAGTTCATGCTTGCAGGATTGCTGCCAGCAGAGACTCGCATTGCTTTCTATGTGAAAGGAGGCCAGTGCCACTCTTAAAGTTTTAAGCGGCCACAAGTCTACGGCTTACCATGTTTGCCATCTAGACAAAGTCCGGTGTCCTGCCCTGCTCCTCAGCTCGCCACAGCAAGACCGCAGGCACTGTAGGCGAGGGCCGAAAATTCGACCTTGTCCTCAGTGCGCGTGTGATAGGTGCTCTGCATGGTCTTGTTCACAGAGAAAGACTATGTTCTCTGTTCACAGATACATTGATCTGTCTCAGGAATTCACTCCCTTTTTCCAATTCCCACAGCCACATCTGCCCAGAGGCTAGCGCACATTAGGAGGAGGAAGAAGAGGACACGGGAAGACATGTTTGCTGAACTAATGGGATGCTCCCGAGCACAGGCAGCCCAGCAGACACAGTGGAGGGAGAACTTGTCCCAAATGCACCGGGCAAACATGGAACGGGAGGAGAGGTGGCGACAGGAGGACAGGCAGGCTACTCAAACGCTGCTTGGACTAATGAGGGAGCAAACGGACACGCTCCGCCGCCTTGTGGATGTTCTGCAGGACCGGAGGCAGGAGGAGAGAGCCCCGCTGCAGTCTCTCTGTAACTGCCCTGCCCCGCCACCAAGTCCCATACCCCCCTCACCCAAAGTCCAAACACGGAGGGGTGGAAGGGGCCGTGAAAAATTTCACTCCACCCCTGCGGACTGCTCTACCACTAGAAGGCTCTCATTCCCCAAAATTTGAAAAGTCCTTTCCTACCCGCCTCACACAAGACCCCGTCCAAGTTTCACCCCCCCGTTCCATGTGCGGTTGTTAATAAAGAATACGTTTCTGTTCATTACTGTTTCCATCCTCTTCTTTTGGAGGAGAGTCTGTCTGAAGGGGGGGGAAGGGGCTTGGTCATTGGACAGGACAGTCACCTTTAGCAGGGGGCAGGTGCAGCAGCAGGGCACATATACAGTGCAGTGACTAGTTAACCTGGTCAGTCTGGGAGGTGGTTTTCATGTTCTGTGTGGTGGGGGGGGGGGTGGTGTTGCTCTGTGACTTGGTGGCGGGGGAGGGCAGTTACAGATCTTATGCAGCGGTCCTTACCCTGGATCACAGAGCCGCGCAGCAGAGGATCTGTAACCCTCCTCCCCCTGCAAGACAGTCACATAGCCGACACATACACGCAGTCCCGGCCAGGAGGGCTGGCAGGCTCCGTTGAAACAACCAGTCCACCACCGCGGAGCCTGTCATTCCTGGAGTTTAGAAGCATCATTTGCATCACAACCCTAAACCCGCCCCCCGCCACAGTCTGCGTCCCAGGTTTAAAACATTCCCGCGAAAACAGTAATAAAGACAACGGTGTCCATTAACAAAACAGAACAGATTTTATTTTTTGGGAAGGGAGTGAAGGGGGTATGTAATTGGAGAGGATAGTCGACGGCAACTGGGTAAAGAAATGGGGGCAAGTTCAGCTTCTGTGTCCACAAACTTAAAAGTCACTGGGTACCCTGCTTTGAAAGCCTTGAAACTGGCTTTCAAAGCCTCCCGGATGCACAGCGCGTCCCGCTGGGCTCTTCTAATCGCCCGGCTGTCTGGCTGGGCGTAATCAGCAGCCAGGCTATTTGCCTCAACCTCCCACCCCGCCATAAAGGTCTCCCCCTTGCTCTCACACAGATTGTGGAGCACACAGCAAGCTGCAATAACGATGGGGATATTGGTTTCGCTGAGATCACAGCGAGTGAGTAAGCTTCTCCATCTCCCCTTGAGACGGCCAAAAGCACACTCCACTACCATTCTGCACTTGCTCAGCCGGTAGTTGAACAGTTCTTTTTCTGTGTCCAGGGCGCCAGTATAGGGCTTCATGAGCCAGGGCATTAGCGGGTAGGCTGGGTCCCCGAGGATCACTGTAGGCATCTCCACATCCCCAACAGTTATCTTGTGGTCCGGGAAGTAAATACCTTCCTGCAGCCGTCTAAACAGACCAGAGTTCCTGAACACGCGAGCGTCATGAACCTTGCCCGGCCATCCGACGTAGATGTTTGTAAACCGTCCCCGATGGTCCACCAGTGCTTGCAGCACCATTGAAAAGTACCCCTTTCTATTGATGTACTGGCTGGCCTGGTGGCCCGGTCCCAGGATAGGGATGTGAGTCCCATCTATAGCCCCACCGCAGTTTGGGAATCCCATCGCAGCGAAGCCATCTATGATGGCCTGCGCGTTTCCCAGGGTCACTACCTTTGACAGCAGTACCTTGACGATTGCCTTGGCTACTTGCATGACAACAACCCCCACGGTAGATTTGCCCACGCCAAAGTGGTTCGCGACTGACCGGTAGCTGTCCGGCGTTGCAAGCTTCCAGAGGGCTATGGCCACTCGCTTCTGGACAGTCAGGGCTGCTCGCATCCGGGTGTCCTTGCACTTCAGGGCAGGGGACAGCAACTCACAAAGTTCCAGGAAAGTCCCCTTCCGCATGCGAAAGTTTCGCAGCCACTGGGATTCATCCCAGACCTGAAGCACTATGCGGTCCCACCAGTCCGTGCTTGTTTCCCGGGCCCAGAATCGCCGTTCAACAAAATCCACATGCCCCATTGCAAACGTGATGTCCTCGGCGCTGGGTGTCGTGGTTTCTGACAGGCGTGTGCTACTCTCGGAGTTCAGGTCCTCACTCCGCTGCCGTAGCCTCCTCGCCTGATTTCTCTGCATCTGCCTCTGGGAAAGGTTATGATAAGGTGCGAGGCGTTGAGAACGGCCACAACTGCAGCGATGGTCGCAGCGGGATCCATGATCGCAGTGCTGTGGCGTCCGCGCTGTCACTGATCAAAAAGTGCGCGAACTGATTTCCCGCCGGCGCTTTCAGGGAGGGAGGGAGGGCGGTAGTGACTGACGGATGACGACAGTTACCCAAAAGCACCCTCGCCACATTTTTTTACCCAGAAGGCATTGGGGGCTCGACCCAGAATTCCAATGGGCAGCGGGGACTGTGGGAACTGTGGGATAGCTGCCCACAGTGCACTGCTTCCAATGTCGACGCTTTCCCTGGTAGTGTGGACTGACAAAGTCGAATTACTGTCCTTAGTGTAGACACACACGTTCGACTTTCTAATATCGATTGCACATATTCGATTTAACTAAAATCGAACTACTCTCGTAGTGTAGACATACCCTTATACTGCTTTAACTCTGTCAATGCTGAGTTTATCTTCCAACCCTGCTCCTATTATTGCAGTAATAATAGCTCAAAAACAAAACAAAGCAATCTCATTAATTTTTCCTCCTTTTATTAAAGACAAGTGGCAATTAAATATGAATAAAATTAGATCTATTTTGACATCAGTACTTCTGAGAAATACTGAATTGAACTTTCAGAGCCAATTAAACCTCTGTTTCAGAGGTAGCTGTATACACAGTTAGACTGTTTATTTCCTTATAACTAGCACTACTGCTGTTAGATGATACAACTATTAATATCTATGCCAGTCATCGTAAGGTAATTTCTGTAATGTAAATAACAGAATAGTTTATTCAATTTAATATCGAAGAGTAACTTTCTCTGAACAAATGTAATCAATATTTTTACCCACATGTTTGACAAAGCTGAATTATAAGGTACTGACTGGGCTCATTTCAGAATGGGGAGGGAGGACATAGGGGAATACTTTCCTCAAGAGACAAGATAGTCAACCACAAAACTATGGATTCGAAATTGGGAGATCAGAATTGTATTGCTGTTTTCTTATGTGAATTTGAGCAAGTCACTTAACTGTTCTGTATCTCAATTTCCCCTTCTATAAAATGGGGCTAATATTTACCTACCTCATAGTTTGTACAGCACCTAGCATAATATGGGACCCTGACACAAGGCAACACAGTATAAATGTCAACAGGTTGCCAATTAGTACCAGTTTTTATGAGATTGACATCTATCCCATGGAGTTGGGCTGGGTTTTCAGTCACTACCATGCAGAACTAGATTTGAACTGAAAGGTGAAAGGATTTATAGCTCATTACTGTCTGCTGAGCCATACAATCCTACAGGTTTTCCTGTTTTGTTTTTGCAATTCCATATACATACATTCACCTGGCCCCCCAAGGTGTGCTTCCCATTACTCATATAGTCTTACATGCCCATTGATGCTGTTGTACAGCTCAGCATTAGTTGCTATTTTGCATTGCAGGCCATTGCCCTCCCTGTTCCTGATCTGATGCACTCTTCCTGAACTCTTAAATCTTAAAATGCTAAGCTGGTAAACCCTCTTGTTGCTTTAAATTGAAATTGGGCTGTGCTTATCCTGTTCTGTTCTCTTTACCCTGGTTAGCCCTAATTTTTTATTATTATTTCTAAATTTGAATGAAAAATTATCCCTTAATCTCCCTAAAAACTTTCTAAACCACAGTGTGATTTTTTTTTCATTTTTCAGATTCCAACTGGCCCCTTACAACTGTAAGATTAAAGAATGTGTCCTTAAATGGCTTGTGCCAGGCAAAAGGCATATCCTCCTGTAAAATACTCTGCTGTGTTGTGTACTCAAACTGGGTATTCATCAACATGGATTTATTCACTGTGGTTGCCCAGAAGAAAATAGGGTTATGAGCAGGGCAGGAAAGAAGGAGCTAAGTGAGCAAGGAATAATCATGCAAGAGCCAGATGCATCAGCCTTCCTGCTCACCCATGTAGGGGAGTAATGGAAAATAGGTAGCCTTCTTAGGCTTGGTCTACACTAAACCCCCAAATCGAACTAAGGTACGCAACTTCAGCTACGTGAATAACGTAGCTGAAGTTCGAAGTACCTTAGTTCAAACTTACCTCGGTCCACACGCGGCAGGCAGGCTCCCCCGTCGACTCCGCGGTACTCCTCTCGTCTCGCCGGAGTACCGCAGTCGACGGCGAGCACTTCCTGGTTCGACTTATCGCGTCCAGACCAGACGCAATAAGTCGAACCCAGAACTTTGATTGCCAGCCGCCGAACTAGCGGCTGGGTGTAGACATACCCTTATTCTCCTGCATGGGCTACCCAGATCACCACTGCACAACTACAAGAGAAGCTGCTGCCAGACTGCTACTCTCCTTCCCACGCAGATGGATGAGGTGTGAATGATCAGGAGTGGGTGGAGTCTTGTGGGGGGTGGGGTGGGAGTGTGCATACTTCCATACTAGCATACACAGCTGAGCCACAGCAAAGAGGGAGTAAACTGAACCAGGAAAAGGGCTGGTGCAACTTTATTCCCCCAGGGACCAATGGGACGGCAGGGACTGAATGATGTCTGAGTCATAATTTGGTCCCTGCCTTGTTTGGGCTGGATTGTAAAATTATAATCAGAGGTACTTTGTGGACAGAGGTTTCATAGCAGATAATCCACATGATACTGCTGCTGCCAGCACACGGGGATTACATTTACACCAACTGTTCTTGAAAAGTATCTCCAGTTTTCTGTATTAGCTGGAAACAAGCTTTTAAGCACTAATAATTTTATGTGCCAGTATGAGTTATGAACTTATATCAAGGAGAGACCAGGTCCTTAAATCACCTCCATTGAAAAGACAGGGGAAAGAGTGTCTAAATTTACTTATCTTTTTCACATTCCTACCAGTGGGACCTCTCTTCCATATACAGTATGGAGCTATCAGGACTCCTTGTTCCAAACTCTGTTAGACACCATACTAGCTCTCTGACAAGTTTAGTGTAGCAGTTCTGTTACCTCCAAAGTAATTCTAGTCTCTTGTATCTAATATATTAATGCTAGACACATTCTGGATCCAATGAACATGCTGTTTATTATCCTCAAGAACTTTTCAGTTAACATATTTAAAAGCCTGCACAACTGGCTTTTGAGATTTACAAAGACGATGAATATAGGCTCAGTTTTTCAAGAATTGCATGTCTTTTCCTGAATGGCTATTGGCAAATTGGTGGGTGTTCTCCATCAACAAAAGATTTTTGCCTTTCAATTTAAGGTGGGGCAATATCGCAGACAAACAAAAAAAAAAGTTGACTGTGTAAAAATGGCACCTTCTTACTCAGCAGACGTTATCTCTGTGTATTTGGTCCGAGCTGTTTATTTTAGTGACAAAATAATTTCTCCAACTTTTTGTGCCTGGTAGTACTGCAGTGCCCACACAGCTATAGACAGTGCTTAATTTGTGCCAGGGCTTACCAGGGTTAAGCCCTGGCACCTCTAGGCTTAGCAGTTCATAGCCCCAGCACCTCTGGGCTTGCTGCATCAGTTATGAATGTAAAAAAATTGCTTGACCCCAGTACCTAATTGCTTGAGCCCCAGCATCTCTTTCATCACAAATTAAGCACTGACTGTCGGAGAAGGAGCTAGATTCTATTATGATTCCTGCAGTAACACACTGGAAAGAATCCACTTTGACCTTGAGAACCCTAGTTGAGATTGCAGGGCTGGTTTGAATACATGGTGAATTTGATCTGGAGTCATTGAGGTACCATAAATATAGAACCCACCATACTTTTTTTGCTTGAGGTACAACATGAGTGTTGCCCCAAACCTGACTCCTGCTTGCAAACAAATGTCTAGCTCGAGTTAAGTGGTGTTTTTAAACTCAAGTTAGGAGGCAAAGGTTGAAGCCCAGGTTAGCAAGCAGAGGGGACATAGCTATTCTGTATTGTTAATCCAATCACTCTATGCAATTCAAGTGTTATTTTGCAGCTTTTTGGCTGCTCTCACTTGTACTAACACTGCAGTGTAGACAAGCCCATAGTGAGTGGTCTTCATCAATGGAACAGGATTCCTCCATGTTTAACTTTTGCTCACACATTTAATGTTTGCTGCTTTTACTCATCAGCAGAGTAGATGACATCAGCCCATATCAGCAGAGTTTTACAAAAACTTCCCTTATGAAGCCCCAAATCATGCATTCTTGCTGGGGTTTGGGTTTCATGACAAACTATAAACTCAGGCCAGGTTTGCTGAACTGTTCCTAAAGTTTGTGATTCTTCTGAGCAAATCTGGGCGTAGGTACAAGGAAACCAGGGATTACTTAGTTTTCTCTGAAACTCTGGGCAGCCTGTGATGTTTGCAAAGTTTCAAGGTGACGTATTGGCTGGGCTGGGTTGTTCTGAGCTGAACCTGAACTTCAGGAGGTGGGGAGGGCTGGAATCCATATGAACTGAAACAGAAGGCAAAGTCTGCATAAGTCCCTCTGAACTGAAACTGTTGAGGTTTGCTTGAATCATGATCACATGATACGTGTTTGTATCATGAAGTAAACCCACAGGCAGATGGAACCTGCCAATCTTGGACATATCCATTTTAAAATGTAGTTTTAGGTCTAACTGTTAGATACACAAAATCAGGTAACATGAACTAAGCCAATATTAGTTAAAACTGAATTATAGTAAGGAGACTATACTGGCTTTTGCAGCGTAGAGCAGAACTGTTTCCTGCTTTACTGGAAGTGATGGATAGAGACTAGCCAAGGGGTCCCATTGAATCAAATGGCTTGAGGTAGACTGCGACAGCTGAAACAGGTTCAAGGAGCGATTGGCCAGGACTGCCTGCCAGGAACAGCTTGACACCAACCAGCTGCCAAGAGTTGAGGTTGACTCCCTGTACCACAATAGCTGCCAAGCCATATTTAATCCCATAGGAAGATCATATCCTGCACCAGCAACAAAAGAAACCTGCAGGATAATCTGAGTCGGGGTGAGTTACTGTAGGTTCCTCACAAACATGGCAGCTTTTACGTTCCCAATGAGCCAGTAGAGGTATCTCTGTTATAATGACTTTCTCTTTTGCTGCACAGGTTCTCCTGGTGAAGTAATTCCCTGAGGCCTTCTAAGCAGCTCCAGTGCCGGTGGAATGTTAGTTGAGAAATGGGGAGTTGCTTGGCAACTTCATTTGAAAACGTCACTACTTTTTAAGCTTTCCTCGCAGCTGCAAGTTGGAGCCTAAATGAATTTCTCTACCTTGCTATTAGCTTGAGGCCAATAGGGGAGTCATTGCTTCTATGTTTAAACCAATGTAGTCAGCATATTAGCAAATCATCGTTGCTGAAAGCTGGACCCTTATCCCTTTCCACAAGCAGGGAAATACTAGGCACTGAGCAAATCTTGTCTAACTTGATTAGAAAGTTCTAGTCAAGGTTTTTTGCCTTTCTCTTCCCAAGGGCCAAGTGCCCTCTACCACTTCCTCCCTAACTCCTGCCCAAAGCTTCTCTTCAGCTCACTTTCCAGCTGCAATCTCAGCTCCAGCACTATCTGCACCCTCTGTTATCCCACCTCATTTTCAAAACACAGAAATAAATTAAATGTTCTGAAGGACTTTTCAGTAATTCCCTCCTAAAGGCTACTTTCCCCTTTTCTTTGACATGTACCATCACTGCTCTTGCCCTTCCTGCCATCCTCGTTAGGTCCTCTCTGATGAGGGCCTTGATCCTGCAACTGACTCCAAGTGGGTGTTTCCCTGTACCCATGCAGAGCCCCACTGACTCAGGAGTAGCTTCTCATAGGCACAGGGATGTCTGCTCACCGGGAGTCAATTACAGGATCAGGGGCTTAGAACAGCATTATTTCAACTGCTTAGCAGGCCTTCTGTACCCCTTGGTGGAGTAGCAGGGAAGGGAAGAAGAAAGATTTGCCCCCGTGTTAAAATACTGTGATTTCATAACCTCTTTGGACTTGTCTGATATCACCGTCAGAAGGATATTACCTTTTAGAATTCAGGTGGTTTATGCTTCACTTTTGGGAGATGCATGTTTTGTCCTTCAGAGTTGCCTCATGCACTTATTTAAGTTACTTCCATTATCCATTTGTATCTCTTGTGAACTCTTTCAGCTGAGCAGAGTTTCACAGGGAGTACTAGAGAATTACGTCCGTTTCTGGATTTTGATGCCAATGGAAATCTTCCATGCTACTAGAGGATTTTTAGGGAATTACAGTGTCTACATCATCATTTTTCTTCAGTGGAGAGCATTGATAGCTAACAAGTCATATAACATACACTGATTTATGCCCTGGTCATATTCACTGCAGTGATACTGTAAAAGTTAATGGAACACAGTTAAGGTAGAAGCTTGGATCAATGCAACACTAGATGATGGTACAGATCAGTTGGGCTATTGAAATAACAACTTTCTGTAATGGCTTTCTATATTTGTTAGATGGCTTTGTTGACCTGACCCAGTTTGGATATTAGTTCTTTATCTCTGTTTCAAAGCTTGTGCTTGTATAGCTAATGTGTATGAACTAGATAGTGGCTTCTGTTCAACACAAGGGTAAAAGAAACAACATGAACTGAAAGAGAGAGAGGGCCTGAAATCAGACTGTTCATCAGAGAATCTTAGAATCCATGAGTTGCATCAGATCCTTGGCCTCTGGAAAATCCCCTTTCTACCACTTAAAGCCACCTCAAGGTATCAGTTCAAGATTCCTCTGTCATAGGAGCACTCAAGGAGAACCCCCACTGGGTTTCCCTAGGTGTGAAGAACCCAATCTGGCCCTTGGTTTTTAAGACAAGTGAAATGCAGATAGTTAAAATAAAAGCCAAAGCTGTCATTATGCTGCAAACAGTAATTTTTGGTAGTACACAAACATGCATATATATATATATTTGTCTCCATCATTATATTTAACAGTTGACTCTGTCTAATCATTAGCTGGATTGTGAAATCTATTCCTTTCATGTCTTCAGTAACTCCCCTTGTCTAAATTATTTCAGTTCCTCAGACATAGTTGTGAATATGCATGACACCCTTCAGCATAATAACGAGGAAGTCATTTTATGTTCCATCTCATTAGCAAAATAAAGTATCAAAACAGGCTTCTCATAGATGTAGCTTTTCAGTTTGCTCAGGCAAATAATTCATCCTCCATTCCCACACATGTAAACACTTATGCCTGGATATTTGACTTTAGATGACACACTAGACTAATTTTAATTGCTTTTAAATGTGACTCCTCCTGAAGACTGCTAAACCAACTATGGGACTGAGCCTCAGGCACAAACCAAAGCGTGAGTCAAAGAGCTTTGCCTTGTACGCATCTGCTCTGTGGGATGGAATGCTTACCCCAGCCGGTAGTAGGTAGCATTCTGCTGTGCTGCAGCTTATAGTAAGAGGGGAATGAATGAGCAGCCCAATTTGCAGCTCCCCACAAAGCAGCCATTAGAGCCACAATGTGTGGGGCCAGTGGGTCTTATCCTCAGCATGCTACTTCTCCCTTCTTCCACAGTCTATTGCTGGGAGTCACCACAGAGCTCTGCTCCATGGGGAGCTGGGTGCGCTGAGTTCCCCTGTGTAGATTCTCAGCACTGGCAACATAGTCAGTGGAAACTCTCAATTCAGGGCATAAGTACGCACAGTAATTGAGCCTATATGCCTGTTACATGACTGTTTTTTAAAGATGATTTATATCATGCCAAATGGTATCAGGCACTTGCATATGTACAGGAATAACTTTTCCATCTCTGGGGTGGAAAGCAACCTTAAGATAGGAAATGAGATAGAATGCATCCTATCCATTTGAAACTGTAGTGGGAAATTAGGAAGGCAGCAAGTATTTACCCAGATGGCAATTTAGCAAGGACACAGGTTTAAGTTTTTTCCTCTTGTGAGATCAGGTGGCAAGTTTCAAAAGGAGGTAAGTAGAATTGTTTTAAGTCTCCTAAGAATGGCAGTACTTCCAGCTGCACAGTTTCCTAGCATCATGCTGGTCCCTTGCTTTAGGACTGACTGAGACACAAGAGTGAGTGCCCACCTACTAACCCCCAGCACCATTTCCAATGGCCTGCAATCTTCCTTGGAGATCTTTAGTGTAAGCACTGACTTAGCTTGACCCAGTTTATGGTTAGGGTCTGATGGGAACACAAGAGAAGGTGGTATAGCTACAGGCCAAATATAAATATTTGATCATCAGGGCAAAATAATGAATCATGAATCTTCTTCTTCTTCCTCCCCTTATACCATCATCTGGGGTCAGGTCATTTTGCAAGCATCAGCTGTCTCTGTCTGTCTGAGACACTAAGGTCCACCTTCTTACCATCAGTGTCTCTTTCCTACCATCCTCTCCTGCTATGCTATCTTCACCAGGTCCCCTTCATTCATCTTCTGCATGTGTCTGAACCAACAAAATTATACTTCCTGGATTTTGTCAGCCACATCACAGCCTTTGACTTCCATCCTAATAGTTATTGAAATGAAAGTATCTCTTTGCATAACTCCTCTTATGGCATGAAATCATCTCATCTCAAATTCCTGTAGGTGTTGCACTTGCTGTCTCTTTACCATGTATGCTTCTGCATTGTACAGCATTGCAGGGTACTATTTCCTCTAGGTTGTCTCTTGAGGATATCCTTATTACTATGTCATCTGCATATAGCAGCTTCTTACTTTTTCCCATTGGCTTAGACTTAGATTTGACATCCCTTGTGCAGTCCAACTTTTACTTCCAAGGACTTGTTCCAGTCACTGTTTTAGGTGATCTGTATAGTGCATTCACCATAGTTATTAAGTCCCCAGAAACTCCATATTTCCTCAGCACTGGTGCAGGTATCCTTCTGTCCACTTTATTGTATGCCTTTTCTAAAGCTATAGAAGCCCAGAAGCAATTCTGTTGGTACTCTAGTCGCTTCCCTAGCCCGTGCTGAATTACAAACATGGCATTTGGTATCAGAGGGGTAGCTGTGTTAGTCTGGATCTGTAAAAAGCAACAGAGAGTCCTGTGGCACCTTTAAGACTAACAGATGTATTGGAGCATAAGCTTTCGTGGGTGAATGCCCACTTATTTGTGCCTCCCCATCCTTTCCTAAAGCAGAACTGCTCTTGTTAGAGGAGAGGTTCTACCCTTCTCCCAATTCTAGCATCTAGGGTACATTCTAGTGTTTTCATCTTAATGTGATAATAGCTTTATCTGTTGGTAATTTCCATGTTCATGGATGCTTTCCTTCTTATAAATTGGGACCAGGATAGACTTGCACCAGTCTTGAGGAATTATATTGTTTCACCATATAGCGTTAACTCCTCTGCTCATCTATTTTATCCCTCTCTTGCCCAAGACTTTCAGCTGATCTGCCATCACTTCATCTGGTCCAGGTGCCTTACTCTTGATTTCTTGGACTGTATTTCTCACCACCTCCTCTGTTATGTCAGGCTCAGGTACCACATTAGGACTACATGTTGGCAACTCTGCATTCAAGTCAGTCCCACCCCTCCTTATAACCGGTATCTACTACTGACCTTTTGGTAACTTGCCATAAAAAAGAAAACTGCTTGCATCAAGGTAGTCACCATGCTTCAATAGGTACTATAGTTTCAATTGGCATCCCTGACATAACTGTGAGAGGGCCTTTCCCTAGTTACACTAAGTATTTGCCCACTCTTTTTTGCCACCTTATTGCTGTAGATCTGGTGGACCACCAACAGGAAGTACTGGTGTCGCCACCGCTGAACACCAGGCTTCATTTAACCCATGGATGGGGGTTTGAGATAGGTTGCCCTTCCAGGCAGAAGGCCCCTGCCTGCTGTAAGCAATCTGGTTATTCTTAAAGGCACCAGATACCCACCTTTCACACCTGCATTTTCAGTAAAACCACCTCCGCCACATGAAGCGAGTGATGGGGTTTTTAGCTGAGGGGGTTTTATAGGCATCTTGTAGGTGTTAGAACTCATCCTGAACCCCATCCCAGCCAAGAAGTGATTTAGCCTAACATATTTCTCTGTAGGGTCCAGTGTGAACACAAGAGAAGGTGCGACAGCTAATGCAAATATTTGATCATCAGCAAAAATAATGGAACTTGAATGACTTAGTTCAAGATTTTAAGTAACATCTGTGACCATAGTTGTAACTTCCTAGAAAAACCCCTCACAAAATCAAAGATTTTTTTCATTGCATTTTTGGTACCTATGGTACTGTAAGGAACAGAAACGGTCTCAGCCGATGGTCTCTGTATGATTGCTTTGGTATCAAGAGTCTCTAACTTACAGAAGAAAGACTGTAGGAAAAGGGATGTGCATGATGTGAAGGGAAAGAATTGGGGCCCCACTGCGACACAGCCCTGGACAGAGCACTCATTCTCACTCTTCAAATAACTTCCATTTCTCCAAGGAATTGCTGTATAACACTGATGCGCCTTGTTTTATAGTGTGTTTATGCCTGGGGGGAAAAAATAGATGTAGATGGGTCCTAAATCAAGTGTCTCAATATGTAGGCCAGTAATTACTTTTATGTAGCTTGTATTTACTGAATGAATTCAGCTCCACCTACAATACAAGTTAGGAAACAACTTGTTTGTAAGCAGAGCTGGGCAAAATATTCTCCTTGAATGTAAACCCTTCACACTGAGGACTGGGCTTGGAGTTTGATGCAATCACAAATTTCAGCCTACTCTTGCACCTGGTTCACACAAACCTTTTTTCTCCCCACGTATGATAGGAGGCCCCTTTGTTAACTTAGAGGATTTCCCAGAGTATTTGGGGCCTGTTGAGTGATCTTGTTTAAGGGAGAGACTAGTTGGGGGGTTCTTCTGGAGGTCTGAGTTAATCCTAAACTAATCTTCAGGATCCTAATGGTTTGCTTTCAGCCCCTGTCAACCAAACTTCAGGATTCCATTCACAACCCCTGTCATGATCCAAACCCCACAGGGCTCGTACAGTCCTCGCTGCAGACATTGTTCCTGTATACAGATTTCTCTGCTACATGTACTGGTACTTTAACTTAACTGTGCAATCCATAAATGTCTGTAGTGGTCTGACATTTATCAGGCAGTTTAGAAATGAGAAATGTTCCCTCTTCAGATTAATCAGTTTCTCAAGTCTTTGTTCCTATGAAACTTGCACAGCTCTAAGCAGCAGGTGGGAATAAGGAACAGCAGTGACTTTATCACATAACCCTTTAAGGAATCATCAGGCTTGTTGATTGGTAACTTGCAAATACTGGCTGCAGCGCGCCCGCTACAGCAGTGTTTCAGGGCATTAAAGGAAGGGGGCACCCACTTAACATTCAGGGTATCTGCCTATGTTCAGTGTTTTTATAAATTAGAGAAGGGCTAAGGATATGTTGTTAGGACCTGGATTAGGTTTAACATGGGCTTTGGGTTCAAGGTTGAATCATTTTAATTGCATTGTGGTAGTGCCTGTAGCACCAATCAAGGATCAGGCCCCTATTGTGCTGTCTGGCACCTAGATTGGCTGTACATCCCCTAGGTCAAAATGGACAAAGAAGACAAGGGTTGGTGGTAGAAAGAGGTTACTAAATGATCAGAGTTTAGCAGAAAAATAGAAGGGTTAGTATTGGGTAATGAATTCAACGCACTGATATTCTGTGAACTGGTCTGCAAGATGTTAACGGCAGTGTGAACAACAAGCAGGAAACTGGCTATTTCTGGGCTTGGATCTGACATGGAACCAAAACCATATCCAAAGGGAGTCGAACTGGCGATTCCAGTTTTGATCCATCTCTGGTATAACAGAGTTGCCAACTTGCGATTTCTATCATGATATTTGATGTCTTTAATAAAGCCCTTACTCATGGAGTCAAGTGATTATGTGAAAATATCAGCTTTCATTTGTTTTTAAAAAGTAAGTTCCTAACTCTTGTGGTTGCAGGTAAAAATTTGAAAACCTGACCATAGTGCAACCTAAAGAATCAGAAACCAGAAGACAAAATAACCTGATATATTTTAGTTGACTTAAAAATCATGAGAATTTTTTTTAACAATCTCATGATTTTTTTATGCCTGACTCATGATTTTTGAGTTACTGAGATTGGCAATACTGCCGTTGTTCCCCAGATGGTTGTTTAAGGTGAAAGAAAGTCACAAAACCTTATGGGAAGCCTGTGTCAGAATCCAAAGTACAGTGGGAAACATATAAAATAATTATTTGAGAGAAGAAAAGAATGTACAACTCAGAAAAATCTGTGGCTAAATATTATTGGCTAGACTGTGCCTCTGAGGAATGGCCTACATTTGAGGCAGCAGAGGGTCCAGGAGAGAACACGGACTTTCAACTGAAGCTGGCCCAGGGGTTGCCACAATCTGAAACTGACACATCAAAGTAGGAAAATTCAGGCAAATTAGCTAAAGGTGTGAATTTAAAGTGCATCAGTACAAGTGCAGGGGTTTAATGTGCTTTAACTAATGCACTTTACATTTGCACCTTTAGTTAATTTGGCTTAACTTCCTGTTTAGACAAGCCCCAATTGTATTTTGCAGTGCTGTCTGTAGAGTGAGAGGCATTGAAAGAGATTGAGGTTGAGAACCATAATGAGAAGGTAACGCCTGGAAATATTTCCTCTAACATATACATACTAAGATACCTTTATTTTAAAAGAAAATGCCAGGTTCCTTTACCCTCTTGCGTTGAAAGATGCAGGAACTCCTTAATACTTGCAGTTCTAGCTGTCCTGCAGAAATAAAGCAGAATTTATGCTCCCTCTGTGCTCTAATCTTGGCTGTAAGGATCACTTTATTTTTTAATGACAAATATGTCCCTTTGAAAGCTAATCCAACATTCTCTGTCCAGAAGAACTTCTGTTCTTTCATTTTGGATCCTCATTTGGTATTTCAGATCTTTGATTTATTCAGTGAAATGCTTCCACCCCCTTCCCTGATGAAATCAATCAGGACTCAGCTGCACATGTGCTGCATTATTTATTTGTATTGTGAGCCCCCAACTGAGATCAAGGCCCCATTGTACTAGGCACCGTGTAAGCACAGTGAGAGACAGTCCCTGCCCTGAAGAAGTTAGTCTAAACCAGTGGTGGGCAACCTGCGGCCCGCGGGCTGCATGCGGCCCGTCAGGGTAATCTGCTGGTGGGCTGTGAGACAGTTTGTTTACATTGACTGTCTGCAGGCACGGCCGCCCGCAGCTCCAAGTTTCCGCGGTTCGCTGTTCCCGGCCAATGGGAGCTGTGGGAAGCAGCAGCCACCCCCACCCCACCCCCATGCCACTTCCTGCAGGTTGCCCACCACTGGTCTAAACAGCCAAAGGCTAGGAGGGGAATTGCAAATAAACCAGTCCTCTGAAATTGGGAGGGCAACTGATCATGTGGGATAGGCCCACCTGATCATAACAGCTGCTCTTTGCTTGGTGCTCTAGAAGATAAAAGCCTGTCCTTCCTGAGTATATATTTGTGGGGGAATGATGGGGGGAAGAGGTATAGGGTGGGTAAATAGCATGTAAGGCTAGAGAGGAAACATGGGAGAGAGAGCTAGGACTCCTAGGTTCTAGTTTCTGACTCACTGTACAACCTTAATCTGTCTGTTTCCCCATATGCAAAATGAGAATCAAAATCTTATCTACTTCCCAGGCCTATTTTGGGGATGAATTGGTTAATGTTTGTAAAGCATTTTGAACACATCAAAGTGTTATCTAATTCCAGAAAGGCCATTGCGGTAATTTAAAAAGATCCCACTGATGTGCAGTCTGCTACTATCTCCTGGGATATAGAATTCCACCTGGTGATTATGCTCTGAGGAAATCTTGTCATAGATATTTCTGCTAAAAGGAGCAAGGGCTGCAGCAACCCCTGCCCAGCTATTGCACCAAGGGACTAGAGAGAGTTGGGGATAGGATCCAATGGTTAGTGTGAGATGGCAGGGGGGTCTTTCTATGGGACCCTGTGCTTCTGCCCCAGAGGGGTACTGGAACAATTTGTATAGTGGGGATGCTGAGAGCCATTGAACCAAACTAACAAGGAGTCTGGTGGCACCTTAAAGACTAACAGGTTTATTTAGGCATAAGCTTTCGTGGGTAAAAAAACCTCACTTCTTCAGATGCAGAAGTGAGGTTTTTTTACCCATGAAAGCTTATGGCCAAATAAACCTGTTAGTCTTTAAGGTGCCACCAGACTCCTTGTTGTTTTTGTGGATACAGACTAATGCGGCTACCCCCTGATAATTGAACCAAACTGTAAACCCTGTATATGATGGAAACCACTTCAAGTCAAGGGGTGTGGCAGCACCCCTAATTCCAGCACCTATGATCTCCCCTCTCTCTCCCCCACCCCACACACTTTGAATGGTGTCCTTTGACCTGATGGAGTCAATTTGAGATTTGCTAAGATTTGGCTTAATTCTTCAAAAAGATATGGGTTCCTTATTCCTTTCTCCTGAACTTTTATGTAGTATACATTAGAGCTGTCAATCAATCGCAGTTAACTCATGCGATTAACTCAAAAAAATTAATCGCAGTTTTAATCGCACTGTTAAACAATAGAATACCAATTGAAATTTATTAAACATTTTGGATGTTTTTCTACATTTTCATATATATTGTATTCTGTGTTGTCATTGAAATCAATATATATATTTTTATTACAAATATTTGCACTGTAAAAATGATAAACAAAAGAAATAGTATTGTTCAATTCACCTACTACAAGTACTGTAGTGCATTCTCATTGTCCTGAAAGTGCAACTTACAAATGTAGATATTTTTTTTGTTACATAACTGCACTCAAAAACAAAACAATGTAAAACTTCAGAGCCTACAAGTCCACTCAGTCCTACTTCTTGTTCAGCCAATTGCTAAGACAAACAAGTTTGTTTACATTTACAGGAGATAATGTCCTCCTGCCCTCTTCTTATTTACAATGTCACCAGAAAGTGAGAACAGGTATTTGCATGGCACTTTTGTAGCCGGCATTGCAAGGTATTTACATGCCAGATATCCTAAACATTCATATGCCCCTTCATGCTTTGGCCACCATTCCAGAGGACATGCTTCCATGCTCATGGCGCTCGTTAAAAAAATAATGCATTAATTAAATTTGTGACTGAACTCCTTGGGGGAGAATTGTATGTTCCCTGCTCTGTTTTACCCACTTTCTGCCATATATTTCATATTATAGCACTCTCGGATGATGACCCAGCACATGTTGTTCATTTTAAGAACACTTTCACTCCAGATCTGACAAAACGCAAAGAAGATACCAATGTGAGATTTCTAAAGATAGCTACAGCACTCGACCTAAGGTTTAAGAATCTGAAGTGCCTCTGAGAGGGACGAGGTGTGGAGCATGCTTTCAGAAGTCTTAAAAGAGCAACACTCCAATGCGGAAACTACAGAATCCGAACTACCAAAAAAGAAAATCAACCTTCTGCTGGTGACATCTGACTCAGATAATGAAAATGAACAGGTGTCGGTCCACATTGCTTTGGATTGTTATCGAGCAAAACCCGTCATCAGCATGGACGCATGTCCCATGGAATGATGATTGAAGTATGAAGGGACATATCTTTAGCACATCTGGCACGTAAATATCTTGCGACACCAGCTACAACAGTGCCATGTGAACACCTGTTCTCACTTTCAGGTGACACTGTAAACAAGAAGCAGGCAGCATTATCTCTTGCAAATGTAAACAAACTTGATTGGCTGAACAAGAAGTAGGAATGAGTGAACTTGCAGGCTCTGAAGTTTGCATAGTATAAATTTGCATAGTCGGGTTGGGGTTATGGTACTCTTATTAGTGACAAAAGAGCTTCAAAATCCATTCTTGCCGTAGTACTGTAAATGATGGGTTTTTCACCTTAATATAAAGAGTCCTTGCAGCCCTCTGGAGTTATTCTATTTTTACATTTTGCTATTGGAGAGTGAACAAAGATATGCCAATATGTCTTCCTTTAAACAGTGAGAACTGAAGTGTAGACCAAGCTGGCACCATCATTAAACTACTGTTGGGAACAGATTCAGAAGTCAGACTTGCTTTTTGTATCTTCTCTTCAGAGGAATGTGTTTAGCTTACTTGAGATTTGTTAGCAAAGGTAATCTAATGCTCCCTGGCTAATCATTATTTTTAGGACTAGTGCTAGTGTAATGATGGGCCAGTGGATAAAACAACCTTAAGTAAGGAAAACTGGGCTCTATTACTTGCTCAACTACTGACGGGATGTGTGACTTTAGGCAAATCACTTAGGGTTAGATTGTGACTTGGACTGCAAGTTTAAATGGCTATGGGGGAGGGACAGCTCAGTGGTTCGAGTATTGGCCTGCTTAAACCCTGGGTTGTGAGTTCAGTCCTTGAGGGGGCCACTTAGAGATCTGGGGCAAAATCAGTACTTGGTCCTGCTAGTGAAGGCAGGGGGGCTGGACTTGATGACCTTTCAGGGTCCCTTCCAGTTCTATGAGATTGGTATATCTCCTTATAATATACAGCATTATAATCCATTACGTTGTTAGTGGATTTTTACATGCAGTTTAATGAGTTAGAAATGCAAGAAAAGTTATGTAATAAGTTTGTCCCTCCTACCCTTTCAGTTCAGGGTTCTGAATGCTTCCCTGTCCCCCAAAACGGTTTTTAACCAAAACAGGGAAGAGAAGACTTCCCATTCCTGAGACTAAGATAATAAACTGTACACCGGGGGATGGCTCACTAGATAAATTGCTCTGTTCTGTTCATTCTGTCTGAAGCATCTGGCACCAGCCACTGTCAGAATACTAGGCTAGAGGGGCCATTGGTTTGGCCCAGGATGTTCTTACGTTCAGGATCAGCCTCTATGTGCTGTATTATCGTCAATCACCAACACAAAAACAGCTGAGATAAAGCAGGTTGATTTGTATTTGGGAACCTGTATAAAGCTTTTATTTGCATAGCAGCCTAAAGAACTCCGTGGAAGAACAAACGGCTGTGATGGTTCTAAAGCAGCTTAAAGATGGTTCTAGTCTTTCTTGATAGATTCTTTTAAACAATTGTGGTAAATTCTTTCTTGCTCTTGGCTGCCATAATTAGAGTAACTGATGCATCGAATTCCTAACATATTTCCTGGTAATTATTGTAAATCCTAAAATGTTGTATTCAATGTTGTTGTAGCCATGTCAGTCCCAGCTGTTGTAGCTGAAGCTGTGTCAGTCCCAGGATATTAGAGAGACAAGGTGGGTGAGGTAATATCTCTTAGAGTTGGTGCAATAAAAGATATTACCACACCCACTGCGTCTCTCTAAATCCTAAAAGGCAAAACTATTGTAACTAACTGTTTCATTCAGATGTTTTGACTGATAAAAATGGCCACAGAAGACACACTATTGGTTTAAGCAGAGCGGTGTGTCAGGTGAATCTAAACTGAGCAAAAATTATGTTCCCTTTTGCTTTTCTTCTTAGGTTTCTATGGAAACATCTTTTGAAGTGGTTTGAAGGAAAGATATTTTAAAATAGAACAATAAAAAGTGTTGTTTATATACGCAAAGTCAATATCCTTCCTGCATTTTTGTTTGGAAGCGAAAATGTGATTTCATCATTTAATATTCTTCCCAGACAACCAAAGTTGTCATGACCCAGGGTCCTAAAGGTTTGTTTTTGTGCATTTGGCCAGGATATTGGAAAGAGGAGGAATACTCCTTCTGTGCAGTGCATCCATTATTTATCTGCTATATCTTTATCTTTATCTTTTTTTTATATAGCGACTCTGACAGCTCATACAATGCAAGACACACTTAAAAAGATATTTTGAAACTACAGCTCAGTTAAGCTATTTAATTCATGAACATCACTGCTCTCTTCCAGGAGTCTGTACTGTGGGTAACATGGGTACATCATTCCTTTAATATGCTGGAGAGGGTTAAAACCACTATTTTCTTCTAACCCAGGGCCTGCTCCTGCTTCCACTGTTGCCAAGGGCACCAGCACTGGGTCCATAATTAATACATTTACATCTCATGGCATGAACAAGTTATACTGTATCAAGCTTATTGGCTTGATTAATCTTATGTTATTGATATTGGCTCTTTCTTCCTATGGACCCTGGGTGTCCTTAAGAAGAAAGAGCCACGGTTGCCCTCAAAAAATTAATCATCTTCCATGTGCAGCTTCTTAGATTCTGCCTGTGTTTCCAAGTCTGGAGCATCTCTCTCTGGAACTCTATTCAGGCCTCTCTCACTCTGAGGCCAGATTTCTATTAACTGCATTTTCACCTGCCTTTCTCCATGATGGCCCAATCAGAACCGTTGTACTCCAGGGGAAATTTGACTCTAACGCAATAGAAGCAGATTGGACTGTTAGAGCCTGCTCCAGGGTCCAGTAAAGTTAAGGGGGAAATCCCTCGTTGATTTCAAGGGGCCAGGTTACCAAGCTTTCTCTTGAAGACCCACTCCTCCACACATATCCAAACACTCCATGTACAGCGCTTCACCAAGGCAGCCATTTGCCGGACACAAGAAGTTTAATCGATTCTACGAAATCCAGAAAAAATGCTACATATCCATTAACTATTTACCTATATACAGACATCTCATTTATAAAGCACTCCTGTGCCATATTCAACATCCTTTCTTCTCTGTTTCTAATCTTCCAGACCCTTCTTTTTTCCCCTCTTTGATCTCCCCCCAGTCACACACTTCTTCCATATTTACTGATGATTGACCTGTATGCTGTGCATCAGTTGGACTGGCTAGAATGAACTGTCAATCAGGTGTAGAGTTTTTAAGGGCTTGTTTTGCTTTTCATGGACCCATGTATGTTTTTCACAAGCTGATCTGTGATCGACTTCCAGCTCAAAGTGTCAGGATTTTGCAGCTTCTCACATTCTAAATTTCCAACGGAAGTACCATTTTTTTTGTAATTTTGGTTTCTCAAGCAAAATCAGGGCTAGATTAATACATTCACACTCACCAAACACCTGGAGAGGGGAGCTATAACCAGGAAGGAACATACACCCTTCTCTGGGCTTCCAAAAGTGGCACATGGGGTCTGTTAGGCTGTACATCCTCAAGTCGTCCTGTTCCTCTGTATTTGAAGCAGCAGTTGGCACCCAAAATAAGTGGTGTCACTGTAGGTAGCAAGCAGGAGCAGAGGCAGCAGTGAGCACATGCTGTCTACTTTGCCACTGTGGGACTGAAGTGAGAGAGCTCCACAGAAGTCTGTGTTCCCTACTCTGTGCCTTCTTCTTCTGCGGGGTGCTGTCTATGTGCTCCAACAGGGGTCGGCAACCTTTCAGAAGTGCTGTGCCGAGTCTTCATTTATTCACTCTAATTTAAGGTTTCGCGTGCCAGTCATACATTGTAACGATTTTAGAAGGTCTCTTTCTATAAGTCTCTAATATATAACTAAACTATTGTTGTATGTAAAGTAAATAAGGTTTTTAAAATGTTTAAGAAACTTCATTTAAAATTAAATTAAAATGCAGAGCCCCCCGGACCGGTGGCCAGGACCCGGGCAGTGTGAGTGCCACTGAAAATCAGCTCGCGTGCCGCCTTCGGCACACGTGCCGCAGGTTGCCTACCCCTGTGCTACAACTTCTGGAGTGCCCTGTGACAGCTAGGCATACTGGAGAACCCTAGCGGTAGCAGAAATACTACACCCTGGCAATATATCAACTGTAACACACAATGGAAAGTATTGGTGATGAGGTTTAGCCCCAGTAGGCCTTAATGACCAGCCACCCTGCTTATATATAATGGCAGGGTGATGCATCTATTCTTGGGCCTGCATACTCTGACTCTTCTGCTAACTTGACAATTGCCATATATTTTTGCTCAGTCTTTGGGTTCTCTTCTTTCTTTATTTAATCACACCTTCATTCCTGAATTGTACTAAACATTTTTCTGTTAATACAAAAATAAAGCAGCCATCATCGCCTAATGGCTGTGCTCAAGGCCCAAGCCTTGTGGGTTTGGTGGTTAATAGAGCCCTGGACCGGTGGACAGAGTTTGGCCACTTACTGTCATTTGGAAAAAAAAATCCCATCCCATCTCAATAGTTAGTGACAGAAACAATGAAAGCCTTTATACTGCACTTACAAAACTGCTGAGAGCACCAGAGCCTTTTGCCAATGAATGTCAGAGGGGGCTGGAGATGAAATTTGACTCAAAATCATTGCTACTCATTCCTTTGAATCATTTCCAAATGAAAGCTATGTGGCTGTAACTCAGAATGAGCACACAGCGACACTCTCCTTGTAACCAAAAGGCTAGGCTAGTGGAGTGTAATGATTTGCATTGTCACGTACAATTAGAGAAGTGTTTAGTGAATAACATACTGAGTGGGTGGGTGTGCGAGTGCATTTCCCCTCTCCCTGGGGCTGGGCCAACAAAGAGGCTAAGAGATCTCTTAACACTGCTGCCAACTAAGGCAGATTTCCTTTGGCTCAAATGATAGTCCTATGTTTCTGGAACCAAATGGTCTATGTGATATCCCCAATACCACGTGTCTGAGAAAACAGTGGGACTGCAGGTGAATCTCTGCCATGCAGGAACTACCTTTGCATGTGCTTTGTTAAAAAGAATCTCCTATATATTAAACCAGAATGTGAACATTTGCAAGCTCCAAATGATTAACTGTAGCTGTCTCAACTTCACTTGCAAATAAAAGTGCCCTGTGGCTCCTATAAAGTAGGTATTTGTGTGCATCCATCCTGAAGGTGCATGTAGCCATAGCATGTGTGCACAAAAGCAGGTTTTTTACACACACATTTACAGTAACAATATAGGTGGCAGGGTCTATAAATGTAGTTCTCGGAGCTTTTAATGCATCAAAGCATGGCCTAAATCACCAGTTTAAAGGAATGCAAATACTGTATGTGACCAGAGCAGTAGTGAAGAGGTTGCTTTCAATAGCAAATCAACAGTCATGGGAAAATACTTCACAAAATAAACCATTGATATCACTTTAATGCACAGATTTGGTGGTTCTGACTATTCATCTGCTGGTCTCTAGGAGTGTCCTATCTCTGAAAGGTGCTGCTGCCTGTGAAGAAATTTCATGTTCATCAATGAACTCTCCTGACGTACAGTAGCATGGCCTGGGGCAATACACTTGTTCATCACTGGATGTATCTTATTCACAGTATCTTAGGGGCAGTTCAGAAATTATCATAGGAAAGCCATTAATAAATGATAAGCCACTCCCAGACCTCCAGTTATTGTCATATGCCAAGTTTCATTTACTTCAAAGTGATGGTTTTGCTGTCTGCTTTTCTCTTCTTTTTTTGAGGGCTACACTTGCATTCAGTGCCCCTATGCACAGATTTTACTATGAAAAAATAAGATCCTGCTATGCCTCCTGAATCCTGTCTTGTAGATTCTAGCTCTCTACTCCTATGAGAGCTCCTGGAGCACTGTTCAACATATTCACAGAGGCAACTACAGGTCCCACATTCACAAATCAAGTGTAGGACCAGGTCACAAAATCAGGAATCCCCTCCCCTTCCCTTGAGTCAGGGTGGCCTCCCTTGTCCATAAGTTTCATAAGCCTCATAAACTAGCTCTGAAGGTTGGAGAAGTTGAGCTGGTCTCAGCTCTGGGTTGTAGTGTTTATTATTTACAGTGCCTGCTGTGCTACCTATAGCGATAAAAGAAGGTCACAGCTTCAGACTTCAAGTGATACTGTTTGTTGGTGATGAGTCGGTGGAAATGCCCTGGAGAAGAAGTACTTTAAGAAGGGATTTGAGGGAGGGAGATTAGTTCACTCAGAGATGACGGAGGGAGAAGAGGAGTGGGAGAAGGATGGAAAGCTGGGGAGTACCCAGGGAGAATGAAAGAGAAGGAACCAAAAGTGATGCTGAAGGAACAGGGGGATCGAGGGAGAGGTACAAAGGGAGAGTGAGGTGAGAAGGAGGTGATCTGTTGTTTTGGAAGCAATAGACAAATCAAGGAGAGTTGACTCAGCTTTGGTACCAAATGTCAGCCTTTCCCACTATTCTGCCCTGCCTCTCTAATGCTTCCTAGCCATTCTGACTTTCCCACCTTATCTTAGCCCTGCCCTTCGGGATCTCTATGCTTTGATACTCTCTCTGGTCTCTTTTACAGCCTTCATCCCCCCACAAACAGCATCCCCACCTGCTGGCTGAAATTGGTCATAATTAAGGTCCTGGATTTCATCTGCTTCAAGAGTCACTTTGGCTCCATTCAGGCGCCTAATGTAGATTATTTTTCCCTTCTCAGATGTTCGTTATCTTGTAATTGGATGTCCTTTTTTTTATGGAGCCTTGTTCAAAAACTCCATGAGAAATTGGTTCAGTTATGAAATAATTGCATTGAAACCTACTTGAATAAATAACTTATCAATGCATTAAATGTAAAATCTTTGCTTTGACAATGAATAATGGCAACTGTATGGAAATCCACTAAGTGCTTTTATTATTAGTTTCAAGATTCTTAAAAATGTTTGCCTGTTAATCAGAGAGCCATATAGCTGACTCAGCAGCTAGTTGAAGGCTGATTGGTCCGTCCTTAGAGATTTTAAGGCCCGGCTTGACAAAGCCCTGGCTGCGATGATTTAGTTGGTGTTGGTCCTGCTTTGAGCAAGGGGTTGGACTAGATGACCTCCTGAGGTGTCTTCCAACCCTAATCTTCTATGATTCTATGATTCTGAATCATTACCCAGGTCCTTGTTCAGTTTTCACTCAGTCTTTACTCAAGCAAAACCCACATTGAAGTCAATGGGCCAGATTCTATCTAATCTACTTAGCCATTTTAGGTTTATCTATAGTGCCTGTTACTGTGGTATCTAAAAGATCTATGGGTGGAGGGGACCTGCAATGTGAGATCTCCCCAATCCCATGGAGAACAGGGGCACAGCCACCTTCCCTACAGTGCTCACATCTCCTCAGAGCCCTTTTCCCACATCCAGAGATTCACTTGGGGCTGAGTGTTTGTGAAGAGTAGAACATCCCAACAGTTGTTGCAGAAGATGGAGTTTGGAGTTGAGGGTGTTTATCTGTCACTTGTCATTCCTGGGGGATGCTCAGGACTTTGTGGGCTGGGATAGGAGTAGGCAGTCTGTGAGCAGGGCCAGGCACAGAACCCCTGGTGATATGACTCTAATGGAGCTTTGTGGCTAGGGAAGCAGGGACACTTGTGATCAAAGCCAGTACAAAACAGGGTCTTTGGAGACAGGGCCGGCTCCAGGCACCAGCTGAGCAAGCTGGTGCTTGGGGCAGCAGATTGTTCAAGATGGCATTCTGCCCAATCCTAGGGCGGCACGGACGCTTTTTTTTTTTTGTTCTGCTCCGGCCGCCCTGTAGGGGGCGGCGGCGCGGAGAACCAGAGCGCCCTGCAGGGCAGTCCTCTTCCTTCCCTCCCCGCCGACCAGAGCGGAGCCCTCGCGGCAGGCGGCAGGAGGCGGTGCAGCGGGAGGGGCTGCGTGGCAGCGCCCCTGCTGTAGCCCTGGCCGCCCCCTTCTCTCTCCCTCCCGCCCGCCCCCCCCCCCCCCGCCCGGCCCCCCTGCACCCGCGCTCCGGCCACGCCGCAGGGTTTTTTTTGTTTTGTTTTTGTTTTTTTTGCTTTGCCGTTCTGGCCGCCCCGTTTTTTTTATTTTTTTTTTGCTTGGGGCGACCAAAAAGCCAGAGCCGGCCCTGTTTGGAGATGATGGGGCCTTGTCCAAGCTGACTTGTCTCTTTAAGAGGGAGCAGGCCCACTGCATCTGTGGCTGGTTAGCGGATTCCCCAGCTAGCTTAAGAGAAAGCAGTGGCACGTGGGTCATATAAAGAGAAGACAGTAAGCAGATGGGGTGAATTGGAGGCTCAATACCAGACAGATACCTGGGAGAGACTGGGATGCTGTAAAGACTGGAAAGCTCTGCAGGCTCTACCTGGAAACAGAGAGGAATTAGGTAGGAGAGCAGCCGAGGAGCAAGTTCGCTGACCTTCCTGAGCAGGAGAGCCAGTCTGGGAGGCTGAGGGCTAGATGACCAGCAGAGGGAGTAGCCTGCTGACCTTCTTGAGCCAGGGAGGTAGAGCTGGGAGGCTGAAACAGGCTGAGGGCTAGGAGACCAGTAGGGAGGCTAGCTTGCTCAGCCTCCTGAGTTGGGGAGCTAGTGCCAAGAGTCTGAAAAGGGCTGAGTTGTTGGACCGTGTTTGCGCAGAAGAGTCATGAGACTGGTCTTTCCTAGGGGGATGGTTGGAGAGTGGGGCCCTGGACCAAGGGCAGAAAGGAACTGGCAACTGAGTGCTGGTGGACTCACTGGGGAGGGGAATGGAAAATCATGGTACCTTGCTATATTTTACTGTGGGAATTGGGAGAACAGTTTTGCCATGAGGGTTCTATAGACTGTGGTATGTGTACATGAATAAATTATGCCCAAAATTGGACAGTGAAAGAGACTGCTTTTTTTATGGCTTGCCAGGGTGGGGAACTGTGGTAGGGACACTTGTGCTACAGCCTGACACTGGGGGGGCAGGACCCAGGCAGCGGCTGCCTTATCACAGGCTCTGGAATTATTTTTGAAGCAACGATTAAAATGACAAATCTGTGTCTAGGCTGGGGGAGAGGGTGAGGGAAATCCAGCTATCCCTCCCACGATTTCAAACACTGATATTATCTGTACGATGATATCTTGGGTTTGTCTGCTTTCTTGTATCTCCTTTCTTTTTTGTAGTCTGTGCTATAGATGTTGGTTTCTTGTTGATCAGACCATATCAATTAATAGGCTCTCCAAACATCAGTTTACAATATACAGTAATTTACAAATTATACAGATATCTAGGTGTGTACATGGAAAATAATGTACAACCATTATTAAAAAAATGTTTTGACTACAAAAAGCAGACTTATCTTCTTTACCATAGATGGAGAATTTATCGTGAACTGGACAAACAGTGCAAAACTACTTCCTTTTGATAATAATTTGAATTGTAATTCCCATTTCCTTTGTAAATGCTCAACCCCCTTTACATTCACTTTCCATGAATATTCTTGCAAACTGTTTTACTCGTTAGTGTTCTCTGATGGGGCTGGTACAGCAACTGGATATTGCCAAGGTGAAGGGAAGCCCTGGTCATTCCCCCTTTCCACTGGCCATACCCACTGACCAACTGCCGAGAGTTGAGGTGGCTCTGGAGCTGCTATGGGTCTACAGCCTTTGAGGATCTCCCTGTGCTGGAGCTGGCTAACCTGGCTGTAGGGCAGCTTTATGCAACCAGGGCAGTACAAAGCTGCCTTCATGCAGGGGCGAACATGGCCCTAATATGTAATCTGACTTGTATGTGTATAGTGCTGATCTAAAATATTTGAATGAGGAATTGTGAAAAATGGTCACAACTTCCGCTCTTGCTGCTGGCTTCCACTGCAGCTCCTGTACTTAGAAGATGAGGCAGTGTTGCATTGGGGTCACATTTGAACATTATTATGAGCCGGATCATGCATTTTGCCCCATGTAAAAAGGATGCCAGGCAACCACTAATACAAAAAAACAACCTTTGCTGTTGTGAATTGTCTGATAATCCCATGCAAAAGCTACCCTACATAGTCACAGAAACCACCCAGAATCATGTGACGGGAAAGCTAAAGATTCTTAGACTGTCACAAAACCTCCAGAAATATATTTTTGTTCATTTAACTCAGGCAGGAACATGCTGCAATATCTTCACCCTGAGTCCCCATCCGGCACAATAGGGCGTTAATGGAACATTACAATTTTATTCTAACATACCAGCTATCTCATTCACAGCACAGACAAAGCTGTTCTCCCAAGTAATTACAGTGAATATAGAGCCAAGGCTTTTCAACATTAAATAATACAGCTTTTTAAATTTAAAGTATTTTGCTGTATAGGGAAAGACATCAGGCTCTACTTAGGCCTAAGTATTGAAAAAATTTCTGGTTTCAGGAATTAATGAGGTTTTTACACTTTAGTTAGGAAAGTTTTTGACTGCATATTGGAAACCACTGAAACTATGATTTTATTTGACTACCTTATTATTTTCTAACCAAGTATTTATAAAGAGCACCCATCCATTACTTGATGTGCCTTGGATATAACGAAGAAACAATCAAACTTAAACAGCAGATCGCCCACTGGCAGCCTTCAACAAATCAAAACTCTTTCCTGACCAAATTCCCCTACTTCCAAACATTACCTCTCATTAAACCCATCACTCTTTCAAAGCCAGAGTAAATAGGCTTTGCAGCTTGGCCTAAAGGTCAGTGAACTAGGGCTATTTCAGGGGAGATGAGGGAATAAGCTCCAAAGCTGAGAGGCCTTCATGGAAAATGCTATACCACTAGCCTCTTCTAAAGTAAGAGGGATCCAGCTTGAGTGCTGCCGCTGATCTCAGCTGTGGCAGAACACGTATTGCCAATGCCAGGTGTTGCCTTCTCTTTTCTGAACCTTTAGGGTACAATTGGTTCACATTCTCAGATTTTTCTCTCCAACCATGAAGACTGGAAACTTATCTTTGTAAAAAAAAAATTAAATCTAAAATTCTCACCTAATCATATGCCTAGGCATTTAAGAAACTTGTTGAGATTTGCAATAAAATTGCAAGAGTTGGCAACACTAAGTATGGCACAGGGGGAAAGGCATTCTCTCAGGTAGGTTGGTCTCAAGCCATTTTGAGAGTTATTGGTTAAAACCACCACCTGGAAACCACTAGTCACCAACTGCAGATCCCAGGACTCTGGTGTCATGAGTAAACATAATAATAATACAAAAATTTAAATTGTCTAACTGACTTAAGCCATATTTTTATGGAGAAAATGAATACAAGGAGCTGTTATGTCTAGGGCACCAGGAGCTCCTTAAGTCAAAGGCACTGAGACTCAGTAGTGATGTATATAGCTGCAGGGGTGCTGGAACAATTTGTATAGTGGGAGTGCTGAGAGCCATTGAACCAAACTGTAAACGCTGTATCCGATGGAAACCACTTAAAGCCAGGTGATGCTGCAGCACCCCTAGTTCCAGCACCTGTATATATCTGAGTTTTATCAATCATATTTACACTACCTGGGTACCCACACTAAATTCCCCAAGTCTGGTACCAGCAAGCACTGGAATGAGTGTAAAACCTGGGATGGATTCTCTGGAATTGTTTCAAAGATTTGATCAGGATGCTGGAGGGGAGAGTCCTAAAGACATTTCAGGGAATGAACTGTGTTACAGTTTTCAAGCAGATCTTAATAAGAATGACAGATATATGCTGTTGAAAAGCTGATGTATAATAAAATAAGTAGCATCTGACCTATCAACTGAAAGCTTTTATCCTGTATCAAGTAATGGTCTCTAGCATTGGGCATGATTTTCTTCCCAGTGAAGTAAATGACAAAATTCCCACTGACTTCCTTCCGAGGTACTGTGGTGGTCAGTGGCACAGATGTGAAAGGCCGTCTTGCTTTTAGCTAGGATGACCAGATGTCCCAATTTCATAGGGACAGTCCCGATATTAGGGGCTTTTTCTTATATAGGCGCCTATTACCCCTCACCCCATCCCGATTTTTCACACTTTCTATCTGGTCACCCTACTTTTACCTCATACTAGATTGACTCAAGGCTCAAACCTGCTTCCATTCAAGTTAATGGGACTTCTTGCCACTGACCTCAAGGGGTGCTGGGGTCAGGCCATCGGTCATATGGCCACAGCTGCGGTGAGGTGACATATTCCTCTGGATGTGAGTCCTAAGTGATTCCCATTCCTACTATTCAGGCTCCTTGCATCCCTAACCCAGCAGCCGTCTGACCAGTTTTGTGGAACAGAGTGAAGAAAGCCTCCATGCCCATTTACACTGGCTGACATGCAGAAAGCAAAATATGTTTTAGGAGATGAAAGCCCAAAAGGCTGTAAAGAGGATGAGACAGACGCTGTTGCTAAGAGCTCAGAAGGAAGCCTCCTCTGCTCCTTGAACTAATGTTATCTTTTAGTATGTCAAATCGGTGGTGCTACATAGGGGGTGTCATTCAGCCACTGCAGATGCACTTACCAATTTTATTATCCACTGGGAAACAGAGTATGACTAAAAGCAACATGATAAATTATTGTAGAAATGGCCTCTAAACAAACATCAGTTCTCTCTCTTGCTTCTTTTCTTCAATTTCTCTTTATATCCTTTTTTAGATTATAATATTTCTATGCACTATAAATGGAAACAAAAAAAACCCCCTGCTCAATACAGTGAGCTGAGAATAGAGTTCAATGATTTGGAGAATATTTTTTCAGAATAAAAACACTGAGTTTTGTTAGTTATTATTTATGGGGTTGGATTATTTGTTATTTATTCCTATCTGGCCAACCAAGGGGTATTCATTGGACCTTTCTGTAAAATCCTGACGGCTTCATAAATAATTATTTGTCTGAAAATACAGACTAGAAATGCCTTATTCACTATTTTAAAATGTTTCATCTAATCACATCATGCAATTTAGGTGACCAACCACACAATACAGAGAATGAATAGTTGAAGCAAACAGTTTGAGAATCGTTTATAGTTTGAAAGTTTATTCATCAAAGGTAAAACTTCCCAAAGCACCTAAGTGACTTCGGAGTCTAGGTCCCACTGAAGATTTAGGCTCTTATGTGTCTTCGGTGTTTTTGAAAATTGGATTTAGACTCATAGGAACATAGGAAGTGCCAGTCTGGATCAGACCCAATCCAGTTTAATCCAGTATCCCGTCTCCAATAGTGGCCAGTACGAAATGCTTCAGAGGAAGGCAAAAGAATGCTACAGTAGGCAGATGTGGGATAAGCTACTCCTCACACAAAATTTCATCCTGGTCTCTACCAGAGATTGGCTTGAGCCCTGAAGCACAAGGTTTAGCAAAATGTTAAACCTTGCAAAATGTTTGTTGTTAATTTTTGAAAATGGGACTTAGGCTCCTAAGTGACTTTGGCACTTTTGTACCTCTAGAGTATCCAGATAATGATTATGGATAAAGAATGTATTCTGAGAAAATCAAGGTTTGGTTAAAACCCCCCAAAAGGGCTGCTTTCATAATGGCCATTACACATACATTGTTTGACCAGCTCAAGCTGAGAGTTGTGATGGCCAAGCCAATGTTGTACTTGTTTTTCTTCCTTTGAGAGAAGCTACGGAATGAGTAGAACTTCAGGGACAAAGTGATAGCAGTAAAAATGAAGGTCTGTAGAAGGTTGCTTGGGCAAATGTGTCCCGGGGTTATCCCTCCTAAGCAGGGACACCTGGAATGTCTGGTGCATGCATGGGCATGTAGGTGCCTTGATAGAAGAAGTTCTTTATGTAATACAGCAACCTCGTCAATCCTTTACTTCACGTCTTTTCCAAATTTTGACAAGCCCTAACACTGGCTTTTAAGGGATCCCTGTTTGTTTTTTAAAGTGATCACTTTTAACAGTGCGAAGTGAGGGTCTCAGGGCCCGATTAATTGTTGCACTGGCTATGCTAGCACAGAATATCCGTAGCATAGGTGTAAGGCCACTCCCCGTGAATATCTTCAGCACAGAGGATCTTTCCATCACAGGTAGTGCAACCTCTTTAGTTTTTATATGAGTGTGCTATGTCTGCATATATGTAAATAGCTAATAGACAAGGTGCCAGGAGGTCACGGTCTAGAATATGTTGCATAGTTCCTGGCGTTGGTATGACCAATGAAACCTCCTTTGTACTGCAAATGGCTTCCTCTGCGGAGTTCTTTACATGGACCTTTAACAGCAGGCTAAGTGCACCCCTACAGAAGCACCTGGTGCAGGAAACATGGCCAGGTCTGACAGTGGCCTGTTGATTCCTCACAGCCAGTGACACTGAACATGAATTGTGGGAGGCAGGACTGCCAGAGCCTTGTGGGGAAATGGAAGCTGCCGATGCTCAGATCCTTCAGTGGCCTTAGTGCCAGCTCAGGGATGGAACCTCTACTCCATGATTTGTCTGAATTCTCTCTCTTCCTCGCTGTCTCTGCTTTTTTAATTTCATTCAAGGCCCTGCATCTCTTTTCCCACAGATTCACAGACAATGGGTTTTCAGAGTCAGGGGACCATCAATTCAAATGTACACATTAAAGCACAAATTTTACTAATGGCCTCCAGCAATTAATAAGCACTAATTCATTAAATGCTGGGAGATGGCTGGAGCAAAAAAATGCCCGATTTGCAGATAAACTGACTTAAAGCTAATTAGATCTGCCGAGCAGCCAAAAACGTGTGTCGCCAACTGGGAAGAGGCCCACTCCAATTAGATGTAGAGTTCAATGTAAAGAAGAAAAGGTTTTACTGGAGGATTAGGAGACAGGCATGTTATACGTATTTGCTTTTCAACCGGAATTGAGAGCAAAACTTCGCTGGTGTCATGTATATTTTATTCATTATAAATTACTCTGTACCTGATTCTGAATAACTTACTGAGACAAATACAAGTAGGTTTAGAACAGCATGGAGCTAGACCGCAATTCAGCAAAGCATTTAAACCTGTGCTCGAGACCATCCCTGTTCAGCAAAGCACTTAAGTATGTGCTTAACTCCCATTGACTTCAGTAAGAACTGAGCATGGGCTTTAGATTAAGTATGTGTTTTCCTAAATAGGGATGCTTTCCTGACTCTGTCTTATGTGGGACTAACAAACAGGAAATGCTGATTTTTTGCATTCACTTAGTAGCTAAATTTAAGAAGTATTATAGTATTTACTGGATTTTCTGTTAATAATTGTAAGAATTAATTCTCTAGATATAACTCATTTCTAAGGCCCTACTTGAATTGTGAGATGATTGTCAAAAAATTGTGGCTGAGTTGCAGACAAGCCATGCAAAATTGCAGAAAAGAATGGATCTTATTATTTGTGGTAATAAAGTCCATTATTACTTTTCCATGATTTTCCACTGTTGGCCACCTGGGGCTGACAGCGGGAACACGGGGCTGAGAGCAGCCATCTGGGGCTGACAGCGGCTCCCGCTCTCAGCCCCACACAAGGCAGGACTTCCGCTGTCAAAACTGCAGTGGAAGCCTAATATTGCGGAATCTGCAATATCGCAAGTTAAGTAGGGCCTTACTTATTTCTGTGTTAGCATTATGGGTCTGTATTAATAATCTTTGTAGTTTCTGTATTTCTGCTTAGGACTCTATTTCTCTCTTGAAATAAGCCTATGCCATTTACATAATGAAGGATAACTAAAGGCGTTGTTCACAACAACTTAAGGAAAAGTTAGTGAACAGTATATTATTATGATGATTTAATTATTGTATTGTGGTAGCATGTAGGGACCGCAATCATAGACCAGGAGCCCATTGTGCTAGGTGCTGTACAAACAGAACAAAAAGACAGTCCTGGCCCAGGGAGCTTGCAATCTATTTCAGAAGAAATATGTAACCCTACATTTGTGTAATAAAAGTGATACCTTTCTAGGCATTTTGTAGATTATAAACTCTTTGAGAGAGATATTGCAGCCACATTCTCTGTTGCTCTGCACCTTGTGTGGTCATTTATGCTGTATTGCCAACCTTAAGAGAAAAGAAAATCATGAGTCAGACCCTCCAAAATCATGATTGGCCCAAAATATGATTTTAAAAAAAAAGCAAATCATGTGTTTCAGCCTGTCTGTTGACTTTTTAATTCCCCTCTATTCCTCTGACAGTGTATGTGGGATAATTTCAGATTCAAAAGTCAACCTTTAATGAACACAACAATGCTTGCCTCCCCTTGGCTGCTCAGATGGAGATTCCACTTACCCTTTCCTCACCCCTGAGATAGGAAATGGATGGCAGCATCCCTATTACTGTCTTCACCCAGCAGCAACACTTCGCTGCCTCTTGCTTTACTGGGACTTCTCTATTTGGGATCCACCATCGACGCTTCCCCTTCCCACTGCCCCAGGGCCATACATGCAGGCAGGGCTCAGTGGCAGGGCACGTCTGTCTCCTCAGCTCTCGCACACAGCTCTGCCCGTGTGCCCAGCCCTGAAAAATCACAGGATCAGAGGAGCTTCTCATAGCATCACAATGGCTCCTCCTGCAGGTACCAAAATCCTATGACTTGCAGTCAGTTCACACGGGGGGGACTCCACTTCCCCCAGGCTGGGGGAGCTGCCATCCAATCCCGTCATCTCCCTCCTGCACCCAATATCTCCCTGCACTCCATTACCCTGCAATACCTAAATCTGTCTCCACTGCTCTTCACAATTCCCTGTGTCCTTTCTAGCTCCCTTAGAAAGGGATGTCCCGATATTATTGGGACTGGTTTGTCTTATATATGCAACTAACCCCCCCCCACACAAAAAAGGGGCCTGTTTTTTCACACTTGCTATCTGGTCACCCTAAGCCAGTTGTGGGCAACCTGCGGCCCATCAGGGTAATCAACTGGCAGGCCGTGAGACAGTTTGTTTACATTGACCGTCCACAGGCCTGGCTGCCCGCAGCTCCCAGTGGCAGGGGTTCACCATTCCTGGCCAATGGGAGCTGCGAGAAGCAGTGGCCAGCATGTCCCTGTGGCCTGTGCCACTTCCCGCAGCTCCCATTAAACAGGGGTGAGCAAATTTTTTGGCCCAAGGCCCACACTTGGGTGGGGAAATTGTATGCAGGGCCATGAATGTAAGGCTGGGAGAGGGGGTTGGGCTGCGGGAGGGAGTGCGGTGTGCAGGAAGGGGATCAGGGCAGGGGTTTGGGGGTGTAAGAGGGGTGTGGAGTGCGGGATGGGGCACAGGGCAGGGGGTTGGGGTGCAGGAGGGGTGCGGCAGGGATCTCAGGGCAATGGGTTGGGGTGCAGGGTGCAGGAGGGGTTTGGGGTGCGGGCTCTGGCCCAGCGCCGCTTACCTTGAGTGGCTTCGGGGTGGCAGTGGTGTGCAGCGGGGCTAAGGCAGGCTCCCTGTCTGCCCTGGCCCCGCGCCGCTCCCGGAAGTAGCTAGCATGTCTGGCAGTGGCTCTTGAGGGCGGGGTGGGTGGGGCAGGTGGCTCTGCTGTGCGCTGCCCTCGCCTGCGGGTACCACCCCCGAAGCTCCCATTGGCCACGGTTCCCCGTTCCCGACCAATGGGAGCTGCGGGGGACGGTGCCTGCAGTCGAGGGTAGCGCACGGAGTCCTCTGTTCCCGTCCCCCACCCAGGGGCCGCAGGGACGTGGTGCCGGCCGCTTCCAGGAGCGGGGCCAGGGCAGGCAGGGAGCCTGTCTTAGCCCTGCTGTGCCATGGGGATGGCAAACTCGCGGGCCAGAGTGAAAGCCCTGATGGGCCGGATCCGGCCCATGGACCGTAGTTTGCCCTCTCCTGTCTTATAAGATGGCAGCTTTTAGGGGATGCAAAACCATTAACCGACTATACCTCTGTCCTTGGAGCTAAGCTCACATCACTCTCTGGGATGGACTTTCTCTCATTAGCCTTTTACATTGTTTCTTTTAACAGGACCCAAAGAAAGAACAAGTTTCTACCATGCTGTAAATCCAGGTAATCATGCAGTATTTTCCAACATTAAGTGTTAGTGACAGCCTAGTAATGCTCTCTGTGGTATTTATATAGGTGTGGGTGTATTTTTAGCTATCTTTAATTATGGCTTCCTCTCTATGCCAGTAAAATGCTGATACAAACTTCTGTGGTTTAAGTCACATTGAATATGAACATCTGACTATTAGCTGGGGCAGTTGTTGGACAGGAGAGATACTTATCCCCGTTATATACATGGAGAAGCCAAGGCACAAAGAGGTTAAAGGGCTTACCCAAAGCCTCAGCGTCAGTTGTGCAATTAGAACTCAGGAATTCCTGTGACGAGACCTCTAGTCCAAACTGCTCTATAGCAAACAGTATGCTGATGTATCAGTGCTGGTGCTATAAAGGGGGTGCAGTCTCTGTTGTAGTCATGCAGTCATAAAGGATCTCCAAAGTGGAGTCCAATGTTTTAATTGTCTTTTAACACACTTGCCCTACAGTCAGAGGTCAAAATACTAAGTTTGAATTAAGCAACATTTTGCCTTCAAACATGACTTCATAAATCAAATTAATTCAATTATAGGCAAATCAGTTCATGCTTAGCATTAATGGGACTTTTGACTTCAAATTCTCACAAATAAGCTGGAGAGGATAAAGGTTGGACAATTATTTTTACGACTGGCTGCCCATTCAATTTATGTTCCTCTAATAGGATTGTTCAGTGAGCACTCTACCAAAAGTGCGGAAATCGGCTAAGCTCATTCCACTGTGCAAGAAAGGAGACAAAAAGCCCAAAACAACTTATTTAACCACTTGCATTATTACTGGTTCTGTCTAAGCTGAGTACTAAAGACATTTATTTTCGCTGCAGTACTGCAGAGATGACTTCAGTGGGAGTTTTGTCTGAGGAAGGCCTGCAGGATCAGGCTCCTAATCTTGATTTTGGGCCCCAGCTCAGCATAGCACTTAAGCACATGCTTAAGTCCCACTGACTTCAATGATTAAGCACATGTTCAAGTCCTTTGTTAAATAGGGAGTGATTTAAGCACATGATTAAAGTTAAGCATGTGCTTGTTTTTTGAATTGGGGGTTTTAGACCCAAAGGACCCTGTACTCAGCTGGTGTAAATCATTGTTACTCCATTTATTTCAGTGGCTTGACAATGATTTACAACAGATGAACATTGATGCAGATACTCTTTATATGGTAATACACAAATGTTTGTAATCTGGAACAGACATTTGGGGACGGTCTGCCCTAGCCTTTCAAAATGTGTTAACTACTTGCGTTAAATGGCAATCAGGTAAACACATCTAGTGTAGACAAACTCTTAGGGCAAATCCAGATTAGTGGGATGGATGCAAGTAAGCCTCCAGTTATGGGAGGACTGGAAGAATTAAGAAAAAAAGTTGTTTTAACTTTATTTGAGCTTACCGTAAAATACAGTGACTTCAGTTTGTAACAAGCTGCTGTGGTTTAAAAATTTTATTAGTGTTAAAAAATGCATGGAATGTTTATAATTGTTTTTTAATGAGATTTTTATTTGGCTGAATGTTAGTTACATAATGTATGATCCTATAATGCTGCCTCTACTTCATTCCCAAATCTGCCCTGGAATAAAATACTCTGTCGTGATGGAGAATTTTCTTGATTAACTTTTTCTAACCAAATAAATTGAATGGAGGAGATAAATTGCCACAGTCTATTCCACACACCAGGGGACAAACTGTTTCAGTTTCTGTGCACAAATGTGGGTGAATCTAATTACACATACAAATACACAATCTGTGTGCACAAGTACCTGATTTGTGCAGGGGAAGTTCTAGATAGGTAAGGAATGCAAGATCAGGCCCGAAGCATAAACAGATTTCAAACCTTAAAGAATCTAACACAGAAGCCCAATTAGCAATAAAGTAGCTCAATAAACCATTTTTACAAAATTCACTTTGATATTTTCTGGAACAGTCTAAAAACTGTTAGCAGCTGCTGTTCTTTGTGATATTCCACCTAACTCATCAGAAGCAACATTCAGTGCTTCACAGTGAAGATTCCAAGAGAACATTTTGGAAAGAATGTATAATCATAATACCTGCACCCCAGCATAAGGTAACATTGACTTCCATACCTTTACTTGACATGCCAATCAAATCCTTCTGACATTTTATATCGAGGTACCTAAATAGGCTTACATTTAAAAGATAAAAAGATAAGTATATTATTATGATTTGTTGGTTTATTAAGAAAAACACTGCATTCTCACTACTTATTTTTTCATGCTGTTAAACTAATTTACTCACAGTTTAGAATAATCAGTCAACAGCTTGAAACCAACACTATTTCCTTACTAAATTTGTTTAGCCTTTACTAATGGGGGGCACACACTGGTTTGCTGCTGTAGGATCCAGGGCCTCCCGGGGGGGCGGGGCAAGTGGGGCAATTTGCCCCGGGCCCCACAGGGGCCCCCACGAGAATATAGTATTCTATGGTATTGCAACTTTTTTTTATGGATGGGGCCCCCGAAATTGCTTTGCCCCAGGCCCCCTGAATCCTCTGGGGGGCCCTACTAGGATCTGTAAAGAGTTCAAAGATACTGGCATTCATCTTTCATAGCAAAAAGAGCAAAGAAGCATTTGCTTTGAAAATGAAAACTCATAAGCACAAATCCTGAAATCTCTGTTGAGTCTTTGCTCAGTCTTTACGTGGGCCAAACCTCCATTGACTTCCCATAAAAGGACCCTCTCACTGAGCGTATCCCAGTCCATCCCAGTTTTGTGTAGCGATGATCTGGGTTCACAGGAAGTGCAGGGTCATCTGCATGAAGATGCTGTATCTCTTCACAGGCTCTAGTACACCCTGTGGGTTTTGCCCGGACAGTGTGATTCATTTACAAGCTGTAGTGACAAGACTACCTGAGGCACCCACTACACTGCACTCCTTTTAAAAAGGCTCCAACCTAGGTCATATTAACATCCCTGGAGGTTGGCAGTGGACTCAATGTGTGTGCACCTTATACCCTCCTACCCCAGGCCCATCCCCTCCCCATATGTACATTCAGGGATGGTGTAGTGCAAGTGAGGGCTTCCCTGCCACAACTGGGGCCTGTTGCAGGCCACATCTGTCTGTGGCTCTATGGGGTAACATTTTGCTGTCAGTAAGGCTTCAGGATGTACTTTATAAAGAATTATACATAGAGCTGGTCAGACAATGAATTTTCTGTTCCACAAAAAGATGGGGAAAATGTCCCATATCAGAACAAAAAGCTGAAATATTTTGCAAAATGAAATTAAAAAAATTGTTGCAAGTCATTGACATTTTTTTTGGATACATTTAAAACATTTTATTTCAACTTTGACTCTTTTTAATTTTTAAAAAACTTCTATATAAAAGAATTAAGTACATTTTGAAATAAAAAAAATAAACTTTGTTCCAAAAACTCAAAACCTTTTTTCAAAAATTTTTAAATTAAATTTCATCCAAATTAAAAATGATTTTGCACACACAAAAAAATTGATTTTGTCAAAATGGCATTTTCCAGTGGAAAACTGTTTCGGTGAAACTTTTTCAATCAAATCTAATTACATGGGCTTTGCAAATGTTGGACTAATTTTTTCCTTTAGTTACCAGTTACATTCAGCTGGACTTAATCCTCCAGAAATATGCCTTAATAACCAGTTGATTTTATTTAATACAAAAGCCTTATTTAGCCTATAAATATATGTATATTAATATATACAAAGTTTATTTAAAAGCTGACAAATTTTTAATTGTTTGTCATTCCTGAATTACTTTGTAACTGGGTAGGCAAACACACTCACAGTTTTTCCTTAAGTAAGTGAACCAAACCCTGAGGCCTGTACTCATCTTTAGCTCACCCTTCCCAGAGTTTAAACTGGGTGAAAGCCACCGTTGAAAACAGTGTCAGCATTTAGCCCAAAATGATTTGCAGAGAGTTATTTTAATGCATTTTTGTTTAAAATATATTTTTTTACACGCAACCATTGAATTTTGGTTACAAATGTAAATAGCCCCTTCCGGGTTTGTAATCTCAAATTGGTAACCGCATTTTAGTTTAGTATCAAATATTACCAGTGGGGATCCCAAACGCTTCATTTCATGCACACCCAAAACACCCATCAAGTCCAGTGGCAGTTTGGGGAGCACAGGGAATGAAGCATTGGGGCCAAATAGAGAACTTTTCAAAGAAAACTGTCAAATCTGGGTTCTTGGGCTTGATTCTCCTCTTAAATCAGGAGTAAATCCACTCAAGTCAGCAGAGTTACACAACTGTGAAACTGTTGTGAAAGAAGAGTAAGGTCGTATGGCCCCAGTTATGAGTTCCTCCTCCTTCATCCCTGTGCTTAGAGGGGCAAAGGATATGGGGCTTTTTGGAGTCCTGCCTGCCCCTTGGTGTAAATTAGATCTGTCTTAGAAGTGCTGTAATTTATACTTAGCTCTCTGTGTGCTTTGGGAAGCAAAGAATAGCTAGAGCTCCGTGTGCTTTGCCTTTCCCCCTCTTTTTGCCAACATACTTTCTCTCCATCTTGCCATGCTCCCTACATCAAGAGAGGAGACTTCCTGTGCTGTGACACTTGGGGCCAGCTGCACCTTCTTTATGGCCCCTTTCTCCTGCCAAAGTGGTATAAAGGGGCTATAGGACAGGGGAGATTTGGTCCCCATGGTTCCAGCTTTCCCTTTTAATATCTACTAACATCACACAAATAGTGCAAGAAAAGAGAAAAAAAATCTCAGTGGGAAAAGAACATTTAAAAGCTGTTAATCGAAAGAATCACTGGGGAGGGAGAAAGGGTGGAGGAGATCAGCATCTCTGAAAATGAATTATTTAAAAGACAAAGCATTTTCTTCATTGCAGTTATTCAGTACAAAAGAGCTGAAGGCAAATTCTATGGTTTATGACATGTCTATGGGAATATTTCATATATGTTCATTCTAATTTACTGGAACTGTGCAAAACAGTCTCCTCCCTTCCTTCCCTTTCTCCTCCTTTTCCTTCTGTGTAAATAATTTTTTTGCAGATTTAGTGACCAGGATGTTAAAGGAGACTAGTGCTAGTTAGAGCCAGACTCTAGACATGACTGTATTAAACAGAGAATGTTAGTCATCTCATACTGTGAGAGCAGCAAATTTATTATCCAAGGTCACCCAAGGTAGGGTTGGAATTCAGGAGCCCTTGCTTCTATTTGTAGTTCTGACTCCTGAGTTCTCTTCCAACCCTAATCTTCTACGATTCTATGACTTGCTGTCTGATTTTGGGTAAGTCACCTCCCACCTCTATACCTCAGTTTTTCCTTCCACCTTTTGTCTTGTCTATATAGATTGTAAGCTCTTCAGGGTAGGAACTGTGTCTTTTACTATGCATTTATAAAGCGCTTAGCGCCATGGGACTCTGATCTCAGCTGGGGCTCTAAGCACTACCATAATGCATGTCATAAAAAAACAGTAATAACTCAGTACCCAGAGGGAAAGGGTCATTGTAGTTGCCTATGACTGAGTGCAGTATCAATGTTTACCATGATTAATAGAGCAGAGTCTGTCAGAGACTGGTTGGCCCCATAGAGCTTTCATAAAGGCGTTTCCATGAGATTGTGGGAAGATGGTAGCATACTGTGGAATCTCAGACATGTATACATAGGTTCCCCCCTCCATCCACCCACAGAGGCAGAGGAGTTTGAGCCCAGAGGAGTGAGTAACCCAAAGCCTGAGTAAAGTAAAGCAGCTTTTGTCGAATATTATGCTTTCAGAAACCTTCACGCTTAGACTGTGAATCCCCTTTGTGAGATGGTTTTTCTTTGCAGCGTCATAAAATGAGATCTCTGAAGATATTTCTGAGATGTTGTTTCCACATCATAGGGATTTGAACGTGGGATAGGTTGCACCCAAAGCAAGAATCATCGCTCTGCATCAAGAAGCCACATTCAGACCCTCCGTTGAGGAGAGCAAGCTTTGGTTTCTGTCCCAGTACTGGAGGGTGGGGATGGATATACTGAGTAAGGATAGAGCTAGAATGATCGCTACAGAGGGTCGTCATTCATCCATTGGGGTTCTTGTTGCTCTTCCAGTAGCCATAGAGCTGAAAATCAAACCACACTTTGAAAAGTACATTGCACTGACGGGTCTCACTGGTTCTTGAAATGTAGTCCTGAAAAATCAAATTAAGAAAGCGGGGACTTACACTTAAATAATAGATGATTTTTCTTTCCTTTACATTGAGGGGTTGTGAGTTTGTTTCTATGAAACTGTATGTGTCCGCTACATTTATGTTTCTGTTATGAGGCAGTTGTTTAATAGGATCATAGCATTGGGATGGTAAGGACTTACTGCTAAATAGGATCATAGCATAGGGATGGAAAGGACTTATTGGATCATCCAGTCCAAGCCCCCCTCCAAGGTTATCTTTGATAATCATAAGAAGCTGCCTCTGTTATATAAGGAACTAAAAAAGGCTTTACCGAGTCTCTAGTTCAGGACTTCAGCAGGTTTGCAATATCAGTTATGTGGGAAAGTCTTTTGCAGTTAACTATTTTTGGATGTTTTGAATTTTATTAAATTGTTTTACTGACTAGGTAGCCATGTGATTTATTTATTTATTTATTTATTTGGTTAGTGATGGGAAAAATGATGATTGTTGGCTTGATTGCCATGACTCATGGGGAAGGGATGTATATTCTACAGCCCTTAATTCCATCAAGATTTAAAATCTTTGTGACTAAGACGGTCAATAAAGCTGGCAGCTGAGTAAATAGGAAAATTAAATTGAAATTATTTCCTAATGATTTAGTTGGAAATGTTTGCTTTAATTTTCACAAGGGACCCAACTTATCAATATAAAGGATCCTTATAGGGAAGCCTGTTCTGAAATGGGATTGGTTAAAAGATAAAGAATGATTTATAATATTCCTAATGGGTTGATGCAGCTTTATAGATACAAGCTTAAATCTTCTATTTGAAAAGGGAATATAATTTGAGCTTCATCTAAATACATTACAATGCATTCAGTTGGGGCGAATGAAACTACTCTGTAGGTGGACGAGAAAGTATTTGCATCTTCCTATTCATTTGCCTCTGAGCCCCTTCTGCAAAGATTGTAAATGGTGCCAACTTCATCCCAGCTCTGTATATTCATCTCAGCTCTGCACCCTTGCCTAGAATCAGGGCCGGCGCTTCCATTTAGGCGACCTAGGCGGTCGCCTAGGGTGCCAGGATTTGAGGGGACGGTGGGGGGGGCGGCAATTCGGCGGTGGGGGGTCCTTCCGCACTCCGGGTCTTCGGCGGCAATTCTGCGGCGGGTCCTTCACTCACTCCGGGACCCGCCGCCGAAGTGCCCCGAAGACCGGGAGCGCGGAAGGACCCCCCCCCCGCCGCAGAATTGCTGCCGCCGACCGGGAATACAGAAGGACCCCCGCCTAGGGCGCCAAAAACCCTGGCGCCGCTCCTGCCTAGAATGAGGATTTTAAGGCTATCACTATTCTGGTACCAGTGCAACTAGAGCTCAGAGAAGGTCTAGATGATGTGGTGGTGAAAACCGTGGCACCATCTACATTTGAGGGCCAACCATTGGTGGAACTAGTGTTGCTGGCCCAGTTCTAGTTCCTATGTAGATGTAACCTGAGAGTGAATCTGTGTTCTCGCCATCTCATGCACCATCATCAGTAATAAAGGATGTGTGGACCAGACTATGCCCTCAGTGACACCTGTGCAACCTCCATAATTTCAATGAGGTATAGCTGGTTGAAAGTTAGCATACAACTCTGTTGGTGATGGGCAAGATGGAATAGAATCCAGTTCACTCTCTTAACTGTGTTGGCTCTGTAGTAAAAGAATGCTTTTTGTCACTGAAGCAAGTGACTCTGAATACCCAACAGGAACAGATCTGGTGAGTGAGAAGGTGACATTTTTACATAATTAGCTTTTAGAGTAAAACTGCACTTAAATATACTTTTGTAGAGGTTTGAATGTGAAACTGTTAAGTGACATGTCAAACTAGTAATGATGAATTGGTGAAAAGGTAAGTGGCCTATGGGACTATTAGTCCTTCTTTGGAAAGATGTGCAAGCCTGAGATGTAATGCTACTATAGAGCAGAGGTGCACAGACCATGCTCTGCAGAATATTTTCCCAAATGATCAGGTCTTAGAAGAGATGACATTAGAGTTGCTCACCACATTCTCTCCACTTTGTGACTCTATTTCCTCTCTTCAACACACCACCCTCATTCCTGTGAAAGTAATACACAAACTGAGATGCATGCAGTCATCTGGCTTAAAGAATGTAGAGTGCCTTCCCAAACTGCTTAGGCCAGACCAGGGCTTAGTGATACTCTTGTTGAGTCCCCACAGCGGGACACCAGGCAGCACAGACTGTGTGTTTAGTTAGTCTGGGAGCTGGAGAACTAAACATAACTACAGTCCATCTGTGTGGCCTGAATAAAGAATCCTCTTTTACGTTCATTATAATAGTCTTGTCTTTTATTTACTGCAAGGAACACTACAGAGAATATTGAGTTTGCATAATTTAAAGTAAGGAGTAACATGCTTAATGTTTAAATGATGAAAAAATTCAACCTAAAGCAGCACAGAGCCCTCAGTATTTAATTCACTTGCGTGCGTGTATGCGTATGTAATCTGTCTAGCTTGTTTCATCTCTCAAGGCACCCTATGAGCACTGATCAATTAAGTTTCACCATATCCCTGATGGGTAAATGCAGAGCCGGATTTAGGGGCCCTCTGAGCCTCTGGGGGGCGCCGGGTTCAGGATGCTGTTTTTGTTGTTAGCGATAAAAGGGGAAATAGAATGTTTGAAGTAACATGTTTGAGGTATTCCATATGAGGATTCATTTTCCACTAACTTCATAGAATGTTCTGGACCTTTGTAGAATCTCATGGAACCTTCCAGACTTTCTGAGAACTATATTTTTCTTGAACCTCCCAGAATGTAGTCAGCCATGCCAAGCAGGTATATAAGGAGTGGGGGTATATAAGGGGCTTCGCCAGTCAGTCAGTGAGATATAAGAAAAAACTGAAGTGAAGTGAGAGCCCAGCTGCGATAGTGTGAACCTTGTTTTATTGTGTAATTGCGAAAGTGTACTTGTGTTTTAAGACTTGAAGATTGTAAGCAGTGACTAATAAAGGACATATTTAGTAAGATGCCAGAGATATCTATCAAACTCCTATCTACGCAACAATATAAAAGAAATACTGTTACTTCTTTTGCCATGCTTAACACATAATGTTTGATGACTTTCACAGTCGCGAGTGGTGAGCGCAGCTTTTCAAAGCTCAGGTTTATTAAAACATATCTTTGATGGTGGCCAATGAGACACTGACATTGCTTGCTATTTTATCACTTGAAGATGCCATTGGCCAGTCTTTGGATCTCTCTGATGCTGTGCAAAGGGCAAAAATAAGAGAAGTGATGTTTTGAACTAAAGGACTAGGGTTAACATTCTAAGCCTGTCACCTTCTGTAACGCTATTTAATACTGGTCCACCCAACGTTGGTGCACAGTTCAATTTCTTAATGTTAGTACATTTCAATTATTCTTAACATTAAAAAGTTTCTAAAAGCTTAGAGGAAACTAATTTTTTTTGCTTATATATGGCAGGAATAAATACAGATTTACAGATCCTAGCATGTAAATTTATTATTTTATATGACAGGGATAAATCTTGCATGCAAATCATTCATCAAAGTCGTGAAATGGGCTACAAATGCAATAAAAATAAGGTATTCAAAAGTTTAACAAATGGGAGGAGGCACTGAAGATGGTCCTTGCTTGGGGCGCCATTTGGTCTAGGTCCGGCCCTGGGTAAATGTTATCTCTGTTTTACAGATGGAAAAACAGAGTCTCAGAGTAGTTAAATGTTTTGCCCAAGGTCACAGAACACACCAGTGGCAGTGTTGGGAATAGAACCTATGGAGCTGTCTGCTGAGACCAAAGATAGCATCCTCCCAGGATGATTGAAGAAGTCGGAGGCATAGCACAGATCATTGCAATCCTTCTAACCCAGGGGTAGGCAACCTATGGCACGCGTGCCAAAGGCGGCACGCGAGCTGATTTTCAGTGGCACTCACACTGCCCGGGTCCTGGCCACCGGTCCGGGGGCCTCTGCATTTTAATTTAATTTTAAATGAAGCTTCTTAAACATTTAAAAACCGTATTTACTTTACATACAACAATAGTTTAGAAGTATTGGGAGCATAAGCTTTCGTGGGTAAGAACCTCACTTCTTCGGATGCAAGTAATGGAAATGAGATTTCCATTACTTGCATCTGAAGAAGTGAGGTTCTTACCCACGAAAGCTTATGCTTCCAATACTTCTGTTAGTCTTAAAGGTGCCACAGGACCCTCTGTTGCTTTTTACAGATTCAGACTAACACGGCTACCCCTCTGATACTTAACAATAGTTTAGTTATATATTATAGACTTATAGAAAGAGACCTTCTAAAAACTGGCATGCAAAACCTTAATGTATTACTGGCACGCGAAACCTTAAATCAGAGTGAATAAATGAAGACTCGGCACACCACTTCTGAAAGGTTGCCGACCCCTGCTAACCACTCTTCATACCCAAGCCTTTTCTCTAGCTTTGTGGCAGTGACTTCACCCTTAGGACTTTCATCTCTTTATTCCTCACATGGAGCGGACAATGGTCAGTTTGCATGAGCTTCCCACCCTCTTCAGCAGTGCTTTGAGACACTACTCAAGACAAGCCCCTTGTGCATAATCATGCATCCTTTTGCTGGGCAGCCTGTTGACTGTTGGCCTGATCTTGGAGGGTCTACACTTCTGGGTAAATTAATAATGGAAGTTATTGAAGGTGTAATACCAAGCAGAAGAACCAAAATATATGTATTAAAAGTAGGCTTGGATATACATCTTAAGCTAGGGTGACCATATTTCCCTATGCTGAATACGGGACACCTGGTAAAATTACTTGTATTCAAGCGAGTTCAATGGCATTCAATCAGAACAATGCAATACAAACATTGAAATTAACATCAAGTTAACTGAGCTCCCATTAAAAAGAAATACTGCGTGGTTGGATTCTTTTTATTTACCTTCTTATCTTTAAGGCTTTAGGGTTCACATGGGGGAGGGGTGATACACACACCCCTACCCCCCCCCCACACACACACATGGGGAGAGATGATACACACACACACAGTCCCCGTACACCTCTTTCACATAGGAGAGGTGACCGACTGACCCGACCCTCCCTGCCCGGCGCTTTCTGCCCTTCATGCCTGGCTGAGCCCCCAGGATGGACCCACCTTTCCTGGTACCTGGCACCGTGTCTTCCCGAGGCAACACATGGGGGGGGGCCTTCCCCCCACCCTCCAGATTTCTGCCAGGGTTCACACCAGAATGTGGCCAGCAGCAGCCTTTCGGCATGGTGCGGGAGGGAAGGGAGCTGCTTCCAACCACAGGGGAGTGGGGATGCGGGGGAAGGGATGACCTGGCCCATGTCTTTGCAGAACTCGGCGTACGAACAAACCCTTGTGTGGTGCTCTCCACTTACTTTTTCTTCTATCTTTGCTGTTACCAGTCTCCATAAGGTTGTAAGTATGTCAACATTGGGGGATTGCTTTATCTTATGCCGGGCTAAGACTAAATGTGCATGATCCAGGGGGTGTATTGTTATATGTACCTGCATGGGCGACAGGTATCATAGGCAAGGGTAGGCTGTGCCTTTCCAAACAGCCTAGCGTGGCCCCACCCATGCTCCGCCCCCAGGCCAGGCCCCCTCCAGTGTTCCCAGAGCACTCTGCCTTGGCTGGCCTGCCTCCCACGGAGTCAGGGCAGCTGGTGCTGGGGCCATGCCGCCTGGAGCATGGGGGCTGGCTGTGGGGGCTGGGAGCACTGCCGCCTGGCGCATTGTGGCCGGGAGTTGTGTTTGTGTTGGGACTATTTTTCATACCTCTCCTACTGCACAGAGAAGAAGCAAGGTCTTGTGGTTAAGGCACAGGACTAGGGTAAGAAAGAGCTGAGTTCTAGTCCCAACTTTGCCACAAACTTCCTATGTGACTGTGGGCAAGTCACTTAAGCTATGTCTACACTACAGACCTTTCAGTAGCATAACTGTACTGTGCCACTCTAAGGTCTCCCTTATAGCCACTCTGTGCTGGTGGGAGAGAGCTCACCTGCCAGCATAATTAAACCACCTCTAACGAGCGGTGTTAGCTATGTCGGCAGGAGAGCGTCTCCTGATGACATAGGGCTGTCCACACTGGCACTTATGTTGATCAGAGGAGTGTTTTTTCATACCCCTGACCGACAAAAGTTTTACTGACAAACGTGCTAGTGTAGACATAGCTTCAGATTATGAGCTCCACTATGTATTTGTACAATGCCTGGCAGAGGGGGGACCCAGGCTCAATGGAGCCTCTAAGTACTACTGCAATACAAATAATATAGGACTGACAGGCCCGCCAACAGCAATTCCGGGCCCCAGGGTCAGGGCCATCCCTAGGGGGGTGCGGGCCTGGGGCGGAAGTGACGAATCCATCACTTCCAGGACCAACCCATCACTTCCGGAACCAACCACGCTGACCAATTGCACCGGCCCGCAGAGCCCCCCAAAGCACGGGGCCTGCAGCAGTCGCCCCGATTCACCGTATCCTAGGGAGGCCCTGCCCTACCCGGCCAGGGCAGAACAGTCAATGGGCCCCCTAGAAAGGTCCACCTGACATTTGGGTGGTGTTGTGTGTGTGCTGGCTGGTGCCCAGCGAGCTGCTGCTAACTGTGCTACTGGGCACGCTCTTCCAGCACAGCCAGGGCTTCCACATGCCCGCCCGGCTGCCTTCACCGCCACCGGTACCATCCTGCATGTGCCTAGGAGCCCTGCGGCCTGCCCAGGCGATTTGAAAGGGCCCCAGGCTCCCGGCCACCAGGCCCTTTTAAATTGCTGGGCCCCTGGGCAATTGCCTCTTTTGTTCCCTCCCCCGAGTCGGTGGGCCTGATATTGCAATATTAAGGTCCATGCTGTGTGTCCCATTGGAAAGCTGCGAATTTACCCTTTCCAGTAAAGCTCTTTCCTTGATCCTGAGGAGTTACAGCAGAGCAGACCTGAAACTTATCACTGGTACAGGACTGAATATTGAGCTGGCATATTTTGGGGCTGCAAAAGTGCATCTCCAAAAAAGGTTCGGTCTAGATGTATCTTTCTCAAGCCCAGCTGCATTGTCCTTAACACCTTCCCTCAAAAAATAAAGATAGAGCCATGTTCCAGAACAGTACCAATGAGGCAGTGAGATCTTGTGCTAAACCTGCCTGTCATTGCTTATCATTAGCTCGGCAGGATTCCAGACACAAAACAGAGCTTTACATTTGCTGCCTTGGCTCATAGCTTCATGCCAGTTTTCCTAACCTTGTTTTCAAGCTTGATCAGGTTTTTGTCTAAATTCTAATGGAAGCACTAAATCATCTTGCTGTGAAAATGAGCAGCATGTTTGGGCTATGGGAGGTAATTAGAACTGTACTCTCCTGTTTCAAAGGAGCAGACTGGGCTGAGCTCCCCAGCTAGGTGGAACGTTTCACTCACTGTAGCTCTTAATGTTCCTTCTAGTAAACATCCATTCTGAGAGTTGTTCAGCATTGGTGCTATCCTGGTTATTCACGCATTGGGACTGATATTTATAAACAATTATATTTATAAGTAATATCAAAGTCAAACATGCAGATGATCTCTTGTACTGAATGAAGGAGGGCTTATTCTCATCCTGAATTGAAGAACTATTGGGTCTGATGCTCCAGTGCTTTGCACCTTACGTCTTCATTTACTCCTGTACAACGTGATTGTACAATGCTTCTGAGCATGTTACATCTGCTTTGCACGGGTGTAGATGGGGACATAATGTGAAAATCGGTGGAGAATCTGCCCCATTGGTCTAGACTATGACCCCTTTTTTCTGGCTTCTTTGTACCACTCTGGCAGCCCAAATTTACTAAAAAGTTGGTGTAGGAATTCCTGTGAATTCCCTTTAGTAGTGGGAATCTCTGGATGGCACAAAGCCAGAATAGTATCACATTGCCAGCTCTTCCCAGCGTGTGACATAAGGGGCCTGGTTTGGGAGTGGGGGCATTGCTGAAGCACCTCTCTGCTTCGGTTATTTCCTGCTACAAGAATAACCTTGAGGGGCTGTGGCCAGCCTGTCATTAATTACAACAGCGTTTAGAATGCTCTAAGTTACTCCTGGGAACCATACCAGAATCAGCAAAATCCAGAATTTAGGGTCCACAAGGCGGTGTACAGCCCCTTTTCTTCTCCCTGAGCTACACTGAGCACAGTCAGAATCGTGGCCATACAAAAGCCAAATGTAAGAATTTGCAATTCCTTTCTGGTGAGTTTTTGTTTTCAACCCTATTTATAAGAATGAGCTAACTTTGAGGAAAAAATGGTTACTGGGCTGATTGGCTGTTGCAGTTAGTCCCTGTTTGGAGAGTCCATTTCAATGCTATAATTCAAAGAGGGAGAGTCCTAACATTTTAGCCAAAGAGAAGAGGATTTTTTAAAAAAAAAAGAAGAACAAGGTTTTCTAATCTCAGCAAGTGTTTGAGGTCCGGATGAATTTAGTTAAGCTAAATGAAAACTGTGAGTGAAGAAAGCATAATTTGGACAGCAAGAGGAATTTTTTTTTCTTAATTATGCTCTGGACTCTTTCTCTCTAATGGATTCCCTCCACCCCGCAATGCTTCCTGGCCTGCACAGAATGTTCTGCAGCTGAATCAGCAGTGAGCTACCTACTAGAGCTGTGTGAATACCTCATTTTTCTGTTTTCTGGCTAAACTACAAAAGTTGAAAAAAATTGTCCATGACCTACCCTCCTTCCCCTCTCTATCAAAGTCTATCTGGTAAGAAGGAATTTAGGGAGTTGGGGGCAGCTTCACCCTCTTATACCTGTATGCAGTGGCACATGATGGCAGAGGGTGCTCGAGCTGCCCCAATGGGTACTACTGAGGGGAAATATTCTGACAATTGTGCACGGGGCACTTGCACGCCTACAGTGCAATGGACATGTGCACCATACCTCAAAGAACAGCAGTGACAGAAAGGTAGGTAGCTGTTTCTTCCCATTCTTACCTTACCCCCATAGAGATTGTTCCTGTCTATAAACACCTAGGCATAGGCGACAAGGCAAGGATAAAGAAAATCGATGTGGAGTTGCTGTTCTAGTGTCTCACTCTGGGTGAAATGCACTGTCTGTGCACATAGCCAAAGTTGCAATACTTAAGTGGGACTTAAGTGGTGTGTAGTCCTTGTGCTGGCTCTCTGCAGAGGAGTCGTTCACTCATGCCAGTAGGGAGCCCTAAAGCAGCAGTAACAGAACCCCTTTGCTCAGCCCAGCAGCCACAGCACAGTACTCAAGGGGTTCTATGAAAAATGCCCTTAGTTCACAAGTGCACAAGCAGCTAAGTCAAATCAGTGTCCCCAGCTAAAATTCTGACCTAACACCACCACTGTGGCTAAGCCAAGAGTGGTATTAGAGGATATTAAATATTTATTTGGGGATTCTGATGATGTTAAGCGTTTTTCCTTTGGAAACTCCTACCTCAGTGATCATAAACAAGGAACATGACTAGGATGAACAGATGGCTTGGCAGATGGTGTCTTGCTCCTTTTTTAACCAGGCTTTTGTAGGATGTGGGAACCTCAGTGTTTGTCTGACTTTGTATATTCTTATGCGTGCTTTTAGTTTTTAATCACTGAGTGAGTTCTGTTTCATGATGATGATTTTAATTTTTGCCATTTCTAGAGGTCCCTGATGCTTCAGTATTTGCGTCCTTATTCCTCTCTGAAACCACCTTGAGCGACATAAACATTTTTTATTAAATGGGACTTTTGCAATGGACTTCAGTGGGTGTGGGACCTGGCCCTATAACAAGATTTTAGAATGATTTCTAATGTTTTTCCTCTTACTTTTTGGCTTTCCCTCTCCATCCCTTGACATAGTTCACTGAATGCCCACTAGTAGTTATGGTTTCATTGAGATTTAGAAACAAAGAAACAAATTCAGAGGTGAGTGAGTCCAAGGGTGTTTAAGCTGGTGCAACTTCCACCTTCTTGTATGCCCCTCACTGTATAATTTACATTCTTTTTGACTCCCCTCTGCATTGGGCTCAAAATTTTACATTTGCTTACAAATTGGGTGTGTTGGGTGCCTGTCTATAATCCAGGTACGGATCTGCTTTGTAAACTGAAATCTTTCAGTGATTTAAGGTGAATTTCTTTCTATCCTATTTTGTTCTCTCTAGATTCTCATTTAACCATACTCACAGTAATATCTGAGTGCCTTCTGGTAGCTCCCTAAGCAATGCAACCAACATCTCTCAGCTTCTCCAGGTGGGAAATTGCGTTTGCAGTGTAGTGCTGTGTTTTGTTTTGGGTAGGGTTTGTAGATTTGGTAGGTTGTGTTTTAAATGACAAAACTTTTTTATTCTGGTTCTTAAACCCAGGGACAGGCTACTAACAGATCTGCCCAGCTTAACTTTTCCTTATGCTTAATACAAAGTGTCTCTAAGCAAAGTGTAATTGCAGTGGAATTGTTCCAAGAGTACCTGTGGACCCTCTTCACACACGATCTGGAATGGCTCCATAGGCTTCCAGTTTAGTCATCCCAGGGCCTAATACTGATTTATTCAGGAGTCAAAATAATCTATTTTTCTTCCCTAGATACCTTGGATTCCTGCCTTTGACTTCAACCCTTGTATTAATATGGAAGTTCAGAATGCAGCACTCCCCCGTATGGCCAGTCTTATGCACAAAGAAAACATACAACTATCGGGGGTGGGAGGTGGGGGGGACATCCTATGCAAGCTCTGAGAACCATCCCATGGGTTTCTCTCTCTCTTTTTGGTAGCAGATAACAACTGACTGCTACTCTCTGCGCGCATGCACACACATGTAAAGGACTGAGCATGAACCAAGAGAGTAGCAACCAACTGGTTGCCTCTCAAGGGAAAGATGCACAATTAGTGAATCTCCAGCAGGTGTCTACTAACTGGCATTTCCAAGCTTTCCGTTACAATGGACATAAGCTAATCTGTACTAAATTTCTCCCTAATATCTGGCAGTGCCTAAGAAAAATTCTGTGCTTGGCCCTCAACTGCTTTATGCTGCATGCAGTTGGAAAGGCAAGGAGCTGTGGCCTTTTATTTTATTTAAAGTGAATTTAGTGATGTTGTATTACACCACCATGGGTTTGGTTCCGGTTGCTACAGTTTCAAGTGCCACAGAGTGAAAATTGCCTTTGGTGCTTTTCTCAAATTTGGAGATGCTAGGAACATACAAAGTCCAAGGATAGTGACCACAGACATAATCACAAGTTCAAAGTCTTGTCCATACTATATGTTTTAATAAAGCAATAAGCAAAATTACAATTACCCATGCATATAGAAATCCTACAAAAAACTATGCAATAATTATAACTAGTCATACTCACATCCTCAAAGATATTCTAGGGTCCGATGGACCTCTCAATAGACTATCATTGCTAGAGGGATGGTTCCTGCTGGGGTTTCCTGTTGGATCATCCCTTGGGTCTTCCCACTTTTACCCAATCAGGGAACCCTCTTTTATATTGTAATTCTGACTACACCTAACACCTTATGCATATGGTTTTCCCCCTTTTCCTTCTCTGAACTTCCACACCCCATGAATATTTTTCATAGGTTTTTCTTAGTTTATCTTATTCTCATTAGCATTTATGCAGAACATGTACCCTGCAGTCAAGACAGACATTCAAAGATGTTACAATCAGGTGTCTTGCGGTCTTGGACAATACATTGCAGTTTATTGCAATCCATTTTTCTATAACTTCACCTACTGGCACATCTTATGCCAGCAAAGTCACAAAATTATTGCATAGGGTTAATCCTAGGTCACCCACTCATGTCAAACATTCTTAAGCCTATGGCCTAGTATAGCTAAACTAACATCTTACAGGTCTCAGCCTGTAGGCCTTGCGTTCCAGCCATTCTTTACTTATATACCGAATACACACTCATCATTCCTAAATACTTATCAGTCCTATACTTCTATAATCCTACAACTTGAATCTATTTAGCATACATTGATTATATAAGAATTGACCATAACATCACATAATACAGTGATATATGGATGATAAAATGAACTGATTGGCTACAGAGCTCACGCAAAGTCTGCCTGGATTCCTTTTGTCTTTATCCTTGCCATGTTAGAGAGGGCAAATGCCAAAAATGGAGAAATTTGAGGTGGTCATGCTTCCCGTGTTTGCTCATTTCTCAGTGGGAGCACACAAGGTTTGATGGGGGTGGAGTGAGGGCTTGCTGTTACCTTATCTTGCTGTTTTACTTACCTAATTTTCCCCTGTAGTGGTTAACACCAGCCAGGCTGTATGAAAGAGAACGTAGCTTAGTAGATAAGCAGAGTGCTGAGAAAGGGGCAATATAGATTCTCCTCCCAGCTCTGACATTAGCCGTAGCATGATCTCTGGCAAATCGCTGCCCCTCTCTGTGACCCAGTTTCCTCATTTGTAAAATGCAGCATTTATGTTTGTAGACTGGGGCTGATGGGATAGTTACTGAAGAGTGCCAAAATATGGCTCTAGAAATACATAAGGGCTCCCTTGTCTGTGCTTTCCTGATATTATAAAAAGTGGATCACAATCTGCTGATGAGTGGTTTTGGGAATTGCCCAGGCAATTAGAGCCTAGGCCAATTCCCACTAAAGTCAGTGGGAGTCTTTATATTGATTTTAGTGGGAGCTGGATGAAGCCCTTAATGAGAATACTTCATAACAGTCTTGCAAAATCATCATAAGAATTTGTCAGCTCAGGCACAAAATACACTTGCCTGCCATTATTTCAAAACATATTAATTTTCCCCCAGACAAAAGTTGGTGAGTAAAATTTGCCCCCGCTGCTTTAGAATATCAGAAAGAGACAAACAGGAAAGGATCCTCTTAAAAAGATGGTCTAAATCCCTGAAGTATGGATACAGATGGGCAACACAACAATATTTTTTGTGTATAGAGAATAAGCAGTTCGCTTAACCTTTCTCGCCCCCACTTGCTGGATTGAAATGTCCCAAATGTTATCTGTTTCACTTTTGAATAGGAAGTGGGGAAAAGATACCAAAACATCAGTGTGTCCTAGGGTGACCAGATGTCCCGATGTTATAGGGAGAGTACTGATTTTGGGGGCTTTTTCTTATATAGGCACCTATAACCCCCCACCCCCTGTCCCGATTTTTGACACTTGCTATCTGGTCACCCTAGTGTGTCCTTTGCTATGATTAATGTGATATGTTTCTGTGCAGTATAGGATTGCTAATCTCACACTTTCTTTATTATGTTTTACCATAACTGACATGAGCAAGCATAGAGATGTATGCAACATCATAGCATTATAAGACAGAGGAGGGCATTTGTAGCCGAATAGAGGTTACTTAACCCTGACTGCATCTTTAACTATCACAGATGGTTTGGTGAGTTTGTCACATTGTCATGTGCATGGGAACAGCTCCTCCCTAACAGGTGGGCCTGAGTTCAGGCACTAATGTAATCACGTATGATCCTGCAGTGTGATTTGAAGGTCAGGATTCCGTACTATGCTAAATGGCAATCGGATCTGAATTTGTCATGCCCATATGCCACCAATATCAACTCACAAAGTACATATTTCATTTCAGAGCAAAGTTTGCATCTGTTGTTTAGAGACTTTGTTCCCTCTGTTTACTCCTACCAGTTCTGTTTCAGAAATGCAGAGTGATGATTAAACTGAAAGGAAAAATAAACTCTCTGTACAAGGAGGAAATTAATCCCACACCATTGTCATTTTTGCCTAGCTTTACACCAGTGTGCCTGAGATCAGAGCTGCAGTGGAATGACCATCTCACAATACTTCGCTGCATTTCAGTGACACATGCTGCATGAAGGGTTATTGTAGCCCATATGCAACGCCCCAGAAGAAACTTATTCCTATGTCTTTCTTTTAGTGGTGGTAAACAAGAGGTGATTTTTTTTCCTGGAAAAGGAATCAGTCAAAAAGCAGTACAATTACTTGGCTCAGTTTGGTAATCAGTAATTTTTAAACACACCTGTGAAGTATATGGGCTTTTTGTTTTGGTTGCTTTGGAATTTTTTGAGTTGTCCAGTTGGTGAAAAACTGAAGCTAAGTCACCCTGCTCCATAAAAAGAGTGTGTGCTTAAGGGGTGGAAGTAAAAAGCAACTTTCCTGTAATGAGCGCTAAGTAAAGAGCAGTATCCTGGGACTCAGGGCTGAGAAAGGTGAAACAATGAAATTCTCCATTGAAAATCAGACAGATTTACTTTGTGAAGTTTTATAAAAACAATAGGCCAGATTCCTGGTCTCCCAATTGACTTCTTTGTGCTGTTCAGACAATGCAAAGCACCTGAAAAAGACGTCCTAGCAGAGCTTGTGAATAATGATTTTTTTCCGTTCATTGGCCAAACCAAAAAAAAAATGTTTTGGGTTGAATGAAACATTTTGTTTCAGTTGAGGTTTTCAAAAGTTTTATTTGGAATGAAATTGAACCAAATTTTGAAACAAGGGTCATTTCAAATAAAATAACCTCCAAAATGTTTCATTTTGAAAATGTCAGAACCATATGTTTTGATTTTTTTAAAATTATTTTTCAACCAAAAACAATTTGGCAAATTCAACACAAATTAAGAAAATGTTTCAGCAGACCCAAATGTATATTTTTGCCCCCCCCCCCCCCCCAAAATCAGCTCAAAAATGTTGCCAAGCTCTGCTAACAGGTGTAGGGTATAAAGCCAATGGAGCCAGATTTATGGCCCCCACTCCTGCCTCATGGGATAAGGGGCAGGGTCATGGCCAGATTGCCTGGCATTCTAGCTGTCCCCAGGTGTTCCCTATAGGACTATTCTTGCTGGTGTAAATAGAGTAACCTTCAGGCTGGTCTAAGTTATGCCAGAGACCAAATCAGATACTCAGTTGATCCGAGGATCAGCAAAACAGAAATGTGGCATTGTACCACTTTCTCCTCTCCATGATCCTCTGCTGAGTACACTGAGCCAGATGAGGATCTGGTCCATTATGGAAAACTGACATCCCCTGCATATCTAGCCAGGTGATGCTAAAGCCACCTTTTGAACAATGATTTTCTGAAAACTCCCAGAACATCTTGAACACGATGTTAGATTTATTATTTATCTTGCTAGATAACTGAGCTGTGACATGCAGGAGTTTTTGAGTTAGTCTGTAGACCTGACACTATAGTTCTTAAGCAGTTAAAACACCCATTGACCTGAATGGGAATTTTGCATCTGTAAGCACTGCAGGGGCAATCTAAGGATCAAACTTGTGCTCTTGGACATGTACATTTAAGGACAGAGTTCAGGGCTGCTCAGAGGCAAGTTTTACTTTGGCTCGTCAAAGATAAGAGCCATTTGCAGAATCCGGATCTGGATTCAGATCAGTCTATAACAGGACAGTGATATGCCAGATCTGATCGTAGGGAGAACAACTAGGGACAAAGGGCCAGATTTACAAAGGTATTTAGGTATACCTATCTCATAGAACTGGAAGGGACCCCAAAAGGTCATTGAGTCCAGCCACCTGCCTTTACTAGCAGGACCAAGTACTGATTTTGCCCCAGAACCCTAATTGGCCCCCTTAAGGATTGAGCTCACAACCCTGGGTTTAGCAGGCCAATGCTCAAACCACTGAGCTATCCCTCCCCTCTGCTTAAAAGTGCTTAAAGATGCAGAGAAGTGCCTCGCTCCCATTGAAAGTCAATAGGACTAGGTGCCTAACCTGTTTAGGCATTTCTGTAAATCCCACTAGATGCCTATCTGCAGCGTTGGGTGTTTAAATACCTTTGTAAGTCTGACCCAAAGCGTTCAGCACCCAAATTTCAAATGCTCAACACCCAGCAACTCCCATTGTGACATTTATGGAAAGATTTTTTTAAAATGCACTTTTTTGAGCATTCTGAACTCGTCTAAAAATTCTTGCTGTAATATAGTTACTATCGCTGTGACATGCATCTTTCTGAGTGTTTAAAAATTTTTATCTGCAAAATGAAAAAGCAGTGAAATCAGACTGAAGGACTAACTGCCTGCTAAAGTTCAAAAGAACCATTTTTAAAAATTATTCCACTGCCAAAAGAAAATCTTCAAGGTGCAGTTTTGTTTTGCAAGAACACAGTATAAATTGCATCATGGGGTTTCAGATTTATTTTCTCTCTCTGATTTCTATATTAAACATGCTCCATTTACAAGTTGTTTTGTCTAACTGTCAGGCCTTCAAACTGTTAAGCTGGGTTCTTTCCTTGTCATGCATTATCACCAGTAATAAAGGCGCTGTAGGTCAAATTATGCCCTGTGTAACCCCACTGTACTAAAGTTATGCCCTCAATTATTTATTATGGTAAGGCGTAGGAGCCCCAGTCATCAATGACACCAGTGCAGCTCCAGTGCCTTATGGAGGCTGCATGGGTATAAGTAACTGAAACTTAGTAAACACTTCTGTTGATGCACGAGTAGGAATAGAATTGAGCTCTGTTAATTGCGTTGGCTCCTGAAGGGCTAAGATGAGTGAAAAACAGTAAAAGCTTATTTTCCAGATTAAAGTGACAGCCATGACAGAGAGCAGCTCTGAGCAAGAAGGTGACATTTTTTGCACAATCACTTATAAGAGCAAGACTGCACTTCAAAATGTATTGATACCTACAGTTTTTATATTCAGAAGTTGATTTGTCTTCCACACTTTGCGCAAAGAAAAACATCTCCTGGGCTCAGCCCTCACATGCCAAGTCTCAGAACATAGGCAGTGTTTAAGGTCAAGTGATAAAGAGAAGGGAAAAAATGAGACGTCCCCTAGAAATGCTGATGCAGTTGTAACTATAATGAAGGTCCCAGCCACCATCCTCATATTAATGTTTGTTTTTCTTGCAGTCGCTCTGTGAAGGTGTAAGGTTCAAGATCACACTGTTCATTAGCATACTTTTTTTGGAAATATTTTGCTGACACATACATGCCTTTTGTGGGGTCCCTCTCCTGCTTGCTCACTGAAAGCCTGTTTTAGAATGTCTGCCTGACCAAAAATTTAGGATCAGAAGAACCGGGAAGATGAAAACCTTAGACAAATAGTAATTAAAGTGATAACACCCGATTGCTGAGCCCCTCTCAGGATTTGAAGTACTTTCTGATTGAAGCCGACTGAAACGTGCTCTCCCAATTTATCTGGTCTTTAAATTTAAATAGGAAAGATGGTGTGCAGTTCTGATTATTTTACAAGGCTACAGTGGGGGCTGGTGACAAGTGAGAGTGGGAAGGTGAATCCCTCCATAGCATTTGCATCTTCCTTGGATCAGCTTTTTTCCCTTCTCGATTCTTTCTTTGTCTTCCATCATTCTGCACTGAATGAGACAATGCAGGAGCTACCTGTTCTGGACCAGCAGCCTCTGCAAGGCTAGCCAGGAAGCTGCCACCAAAATGTATCGTGTTGTGCATTACAGAATCACAAAGCACCTACTTGGATTTGCTCAGCAAAGCCTCTGCTTTTATTTAAACCCGGAGTGCCCAATTCTTAGTTGCCCAGCACCATGTGCCGTCAGTTACAAAGCACAGTAAATACAGAATGCTACTGTTATGATCAATTAGGATTTGCACTACTGAAAATCATAGAATATCAGGGTTGGAAGGGACCTCAGGAGGTCATCTAGTCCAACCCCCTGCTCAAAGCAGGACCAATCCCCAGACAGATTTTTGCCCCAGATCCCTAAATGGCCCTCAAGGATTAAGCTCATAACCCTGGGTTTAGTAGGCCAATGCTCAAACCACTGAGCTATCCCTCCCCCCAAATGACTTTACATAGCACAGGCCAATGTAGAATCAGGCCCAAGGGATTCTGTTTTTGCCTAGAAGATCCATTTTGGGTGATACAGAGCTGTACCACCACCATGGGAGGTACAGGTGGGCCCAGTTCACCCTTGCTCTGCAGAATGTGAAGTCACCTCTACCAGTACAAAGTGAGTACTAAATTAGTGTAAAATGCATTTCTATAGGACATCTCATTACAGCAGCATTTCTGTGTCTTATTTTGCACAGGTATAAATGGTTACACAAGGTGTAGGGCATGATGAATAAAAGGTACCTATGCCACCCCAATCTATGGGGAACACAGGTACACCACCACTCTTTTAGATGATGCAGTCTGTCCTTTATCCTTCAGAAAGCCACACGGGAAAGACTTATGGAATTCTGGAGGGAATCCCAAGATGTTGAGCTGGACAAATCTTATCTGCATTGAAATCAGTGGGAGCTTTGTCATCGACTTCAATGGAGCCAGGTTTTTGCCCCACAAATACAATACATGGCTTCTACCAGCAGTTTCCCACATAAAGGGATTTAACAAAATAAGCTCTTCAGGGTAAGGGCTGTCTTTTACTATTTGTTTGTCCAGTGTCTACCACAAAGTGGCTTCGATCTTACGTTATGTCCACCCTGCAATAGACATGTGTGATTGCAGCACACGTAGACGTACTCATGCCTGCTTTAATTGAGCTAGCTCGCATAACGATACCAATGAAGCTGTGGCAGCGTGGGCTTCAGTGAGGGCTGTATCCTGGGACCCTGGGTAATTACATGGGCAGCTAGTTCATGCTGAAGCTGCTGTGGCTTTGCTGGTATTGGTACATGAGCTAGCAAGATTAAAGCTAGCTGAGGGATGTCTACAGGTGCTGCAATCATACATCCCAGCCTTGATTGCAGTCTAGATGTACCCATACTTAGGATCAAAGGCAGTACCATAATACAAATAATAAATGATAAAATCTCCCAGAAAACAAGTCACTTTGCAAATTACACCACAGCAATCTGGATGCCTTTCAGAGCATCAAAAACCACCCAGAGCTTTTTTTTCTTCTTCTTAAATGATTTACTATTTTTCCAGTGTTGTCCTTGATCAAATATATACACACACGCACACAAACTCCTAAATCAGGCAATAGGCAGCCAGGAAGGCTATCAGAGGAACTATGCAAATTAAAGAACTGTGAGAAAATACTCAATGTCAAAAATCTGCTTTTAGATTTAAAGAAAAAAAAACCTGATTATTCCATTTCTTTTTTTGTAAGAATTAGGCACATTTTAAAATGTCTGAGAACCCTGGATTGGCTCCTTGCTGACCCCTTAAAGCATTTATGAATAGGGCCAAAGGATCTGATATGAGCTTTCCTAATGCAGAATAAGCCAAATAAAAGTTAGCTCAATTATGCATAAAAATGTCTCCAGGAATGCACAGTTCAAAAATGTCAATAAATTATGTATGGAATTGAGTTATTCCACCACTTTGTTGTCACAAATGAAACCTCTCAAGGAAGAGACATATTTTAAAAAAGGAAGTATTGAGGGTGAATACAGAGAAAATGAGACGTGTTTAATTTTGACAACTGTTACAGTCACATTTTTCTTCCTGATTTAAAGATTAACCCAAATAAGTTTTAAAAAACATTCAACTGAAAATCTCTATTTAGTTAACGAAGTTTGACGGCTTTGGTCTAATTTATTATAAAAATAAGACTGGTGCTTGATGTAGAGAGGGAGGATGATCCAGTGGATAGAGCACTAACCTAGGACTTGGGAGATCTGGGTTTAATTTTCTACTCCACTCTAGGCTTCCTGTTTGACCTTGAGCAACTCAGTTAGCTTCCCTGTACCTCAGTTTCCCCATCTGTAATAACAGGGATCATAATACCTACCTCACAGGGGTATTGTGGGGATAAATACAGTAAGTGCTTTAAGATCTGCTGACTAAAAGCTAGGTGTTGTTATCATGTGATCTGGGATACTTTATATCCAGAATAGTTTTCTATAAAGAACATCTTCCATAAAGAACAACAGCAGACTTGCATTATGTAGCTCTTACTTTTTCATACAGGGAAAATGGATATTGAGGAGTAAGTATCTATTTTCAGCAGGTACCGTAGTAAAAGGGTCAGGACAAAAGAACAGCTGGAACATATTTAGGGCCGTGATCAAGAACATACTTGGGTCAGCGTCATTGGCCTGCTCTGTCCCCTTTGCAAAACTCCTGTTGTACAAAAGGTACAGAATCTGGCTTTAATCCCTACTGGGGATTCCCTTGGTGGGTTGGAATCCCCCGTGGGAGCAGAGCTGACAGCTGCTTTGACTTGTACCAAGTGTGAACTGAGTGCGGCAGAGAATCTGGCCCATTCCTGTCCATCAAAACTTCCAATATTTCTAACAATTATACTCTTTCCTTCATGAATCTGATTGCTATCCTCAGATGTGTGGTGTCTCCTCCATGTACTCCCCAAGAGCCTCACCTGGTATGAACTCTTCTCCTCCCAGCCTACAGAACACAAAACTTACTGAGAGGAACCTCACTGAGCTTTTCCCCGCCCTCTCATCCCCTCTCTATCTGTTTTTTGCCAGGATCTGTGAGCTGGGCTTCTATTCTTTAATCATGTTGCTGTCAAGTATAGGCTGGTGTGCTCTGGTAACATGTAAGTCTGATATTGGAAACAAGACTAAATATCTAGGGTGAAATCCTGGCCCCCACTGATGTCAATGGGAGTTTTGCATCTAAAGAGAGCAAGGAGAACGATAGTGTTAGCTCAGCTCTTACGTTGCAAGTCAAGACAAAGAATTTTGTATCCATTCTTCTAGAAAAACAAAACTACAGTAAGTTGCTAAAACATTATCATAGTTCTATTGTAGTGTTTGGGGATATTATTGTAAAATACTGGAGTATATTTTATAAGAGTCTGGCATATAGTAATTAGGGAGTCATGCTTATATCAGAAGAGAATATAGAATCTACCTAAGCAAAAATTGACTGCCTCTGCTTTGCAGACTTTACACTGACCAAGTACTAGATTTAAAATCTGAAACTGGCTCCTTTGTGGAGCTAAAACATAAACAGGAAGTCTGAAACATGACTCGCTCCAGAATGAAGTGGCACACAGAATAAATGCGGCTAATCCACTTATTTAACATTTTTGCTCACTGTGAAAGCTTCATGAGATAAACATCTCATTTTCATGAAGGTCCCATGTGGAGAAGGGGTATAATACAATCTTACTCCTGTACAATACAAACAGAATAATCCAGGATACTCAGACTAAATTAGCAGACAGTGATACTGAGTGGTCACAATGCCAGTTCATTTCGCACTGAGGATACTCCTTAAGGCAGAAAGAATTTTTCAAATTAACTAATGTGGAGGTGCCTGTTTCAATAGATTAAGTAGCTTTTTCCAGTGCCCCAATAGTCTGGCTCTTACAGTAAAATTTAGTTCCAGGTATTTCAAAGGTAACAGTCTGGTAATTCCAGCCCCACCTACTCCTTTGTAAAGGCCTGATTCTGCTCACGGTTACCTTAGCGTAAATCAGGAACAATCCATTGGCTTCTTTTTCTTTTCTTTATTTTCCCCCCTAGGGCAAAGCAGACTTGAATAGATAGTCTATAGCTTCCACCAATTAAAATTCCTAAATACCTAGTGATTTATATTATCTTGTTCTGCCTTGTGGCTATCAGGTAATGTAGCTATGCCTTTCCAATACTACTCCATTTCCCCAATATTTTTACTAAATAACATAATGTAACTTTTGTTACCTTAAACCACTTAAATTCCTCAAAAAGCTTTTCCCCTTTCTTTATCAAAGCCATTACATACCCAGAAAAGGTGACCAGTTGTTTCTTCTACCATACAGCATACACATAGCTCATCTTAATATCTTGTCTTCACTACCTGCCTGGATTGGCGGGTAGAAATCGATCTCTCGGGGATCGAATTATCGCGTCTCGTCGGGACGCGCGTACTCCACCAGCCCAGGTAGGAGTAAGCACCGTCGACGGGGGAGCCGCGGCGGTCGATTTGCTGCCGTCCTCACAGCGGGGTAGGTTGGATCGGATACGTTGAATTCAGCTACGCTATTCGTGAAGCTGAATTTGCGTATCTTAAATCGACCCCCCCCAGTGTAGATCTAGCCTATGATAAGATTCACCACAAATCGGTTGCAGATCTGACTTCTCAGTCAAGTAAGATTCACCACAAATGGGTTGCAGGCTATAATTAGACCTACAGAGATGAGCACCTTTCTGAAAGGTTTGCTCAGGAGGAAGGGAGAGGTGAGCCTATGCTCTGGAATGCTTTGCCTGCTTTTCACAGATTGGGAGTTAGCATTAACAAGATTGTTCTTTAGATGAATAGTGCCAGTAAAAGTACTGGTGTAAGCTCCCCTTTCTCATGAGGGCTTGTCTACACTACCCACCGGATCGTCTAGTATAGACACGATAAATCGACCGCTGAACGCTCTTCCCCCGACTCCGGTACACCACCAGAACGAGAAGCACAAGCAGAGTCGACGGGAGAGCATTCAGCGGTCGACTTACCGCAGTGAAGACACCGCGGTAAGTAGATCTAAGTACGTCGACTTCAGCTACGCTATTCACATAGCTGAAGTTGCTTATCTTAGGTCGACCCCGCACGGTAGTGTAGACAAGCCCTCACTTAGATTTAGTTGATCGATCAGCTGAACCTGTAGAGCTGGGAACCAGGAGAATCATTGGCACCAACTTCCTGTTTATTTTTTCCCCATTATCTTTCACCTTTTTGAGCGTGGGCTTTCTTATAGGCATGTTGCTTATAGCAGACTGACCTGAAATTCTGAACATGCAGACATTAATAGCACAATATTTTTATCAGTAGCTGGCTGGTATCTTGCCCTTGCAGCTAAAGGAAGAGTACTGTGAAATTGGACTAATTCAGACATAACTTTAATGGAATAAAAATGTTTAAAAAAATCTTCCATAAAAATCGTAGGTTCCCGTGCTCCTTTCTGGGTTGTGATATATCCTGCTCCCCCTGGGGATCCAGCATTATCATGCAGAATAAGCCAAGTAACATAATTCCGCTCAAAGTCATATAACAACTTTCTCTTGTGAAAAAATTCCTCTCTGGCGTAGCAACACTGGAGGCCTCATCAAAGACCTGCTCAGCTTGATTACACTTAAGAGGAGCCAAAGCCATTCTTAGAACACAAGAGCTGCCATACGACCATGGTCCATCTTGCCCAGTATCCTGTCTCCAATATTGGCCCATACCAGAGCTTCAGGATGAGTGTACAGAACAGGACAATTATGGAGTAATCCATTCAGCTTCTACACCCAGCTTCTGGTAGTCAGAGGTTTAGGGTTGCCCTAAGCATGGAGTTGCGTCCCTGACCATCTTGCCTAATAGGCATTGATGGACCTATCCTCCATGAATTTATCTAGTTCTTTTTCGAACTCAGTTATGTTTTTGGCCATCATAGCATCCCATGGCACTGAGTTCCACAAGTTAGATGTGCATTGTCAGAAAAAGTACTTCTTCTTGTTTGTGTTAAACCTGCTGCCTATTAATGTCATTGGGTTTTTGTTTTGTGTGAAAGAGTAAATAACCCTTCTCTATTCACTTTTTCCACATCATTCGTGATTTTATAGACCTCTGTCTTTTCCCCCTTAGTTGTCTCTTTTCTGAGCTGAACACCCACAATCCTTTTAGTTTCTCTTTGTATGGAAGCCATTCTATTCCCCATCATCTTTGTTGCTCTTCTCTGAACCTTTTCCAGTTCCACCATTTTGAGATGGAGTGACCAGAACTGGACACAGTATTGTAGGTGTGGGTGCTCAATGGGTTTATATGGTGGCATTATGATATTTTCTGTCTTATCTTCTATCCCTTTTCTAATAGTTCCTAACATACTATTAGCTTTTTTGACCACTGCTGCGCTCTGAGTGGAAGTTTTCAGAGAATTATCCATGGTGGCTCCAAGATCTCTTTTTCAAGTGGTAATGGCTAATTTAAAATCTAACATAGTACATGTATAATTGGGATTATCTTTTCCAGTGTTCATAACTTTGCACTTATCAATGTTGAATTTCATCTGCTATTTTGTTTCCCATTCACCAGTTTTGTGACATGCCTCTGTAACACCTTACAGTCTGCTTTGGATTTAACTCCTCTGAATAATTTTGTATTGTCTGCAACTTGGCAACTTCACAGTTCACCATCTTTTCCAGATCATTAATGAATATGTTGAACAGCACAGGTCCCAGTAACAGATCCTTGGGGGACCCCACTGTTCAGCTCTCTCCACTGTGAAAACCAGACCATTTATTCCCACTCTTTGTTTCCTATCTTTCAACCAGTTACTGATCCATGAAAGGACCTTCCCTCTTATCCCATAGTTACTTGGTTTCCTTAAGAGCCTTTGTTGTGGCTTTCCAAAAATCAAAGGCTTTCCAAAAATCCAGTTACACTATATCAACTGGATCACCCTTATCCACATGCTTGTTGACTCTCTCAAAGAATTTTAATAGATTGTGAGGTATGACTTCCCTTTACAAAAGTCATGTTGACGCTTCCCCAACAAATCATGTTTATCTGTGTCTGATACTTTAGCTCTTTGCTATCATTTCTTCCCTGTCATCCTGTAACTCCTTGTAACACACTGGCCCCTCCACCATGGCTGGCAGTCCAAGGAGAGGTTTAAGGGCATATAAAGCTAATGTAATTGCTTCAACAAATTGTAAATGCTAGATGATAGGACTGAATGACAGGGGATGGATCACTCAGTGATTACCCTGTTCTGTTCATTCCCTCTGAAATATATGGCATCAGCTACTGTCAGAAGACAGAATACTGGAGTAGATAGACCATTGTTCTAACCCAGTATAGCTGTTCTTCTGTTCTAAATGGGGAATTAAATTAAACATCCCTTCTCACTTAGCACACAGAGATAGAGAAAACATAGATAGGGCTTTGCAGTTACTGCTATTTAAGTGTATTTCATTAGTGTCAGAAGAGCCCAACTGGTAAAGAACATTTGTAAGGCTGTTATAAATGTAGTTAGACTTTTTTTTTCTCCCAAACCTTAGGCAGACATATGCCTGACTCATCAACTAGCTAAAATGAGAGTGCAGGAGAGAGATTTTTGACACCACACTCCAAAAAACTTTCAAAACCAGTATGAGCCCAAACTTTCAGAAAGAGAAGAGTTCTGAGATGCATTTTTTTTGTAATGGTGGCCATTTCCATCTTGACACTTGAAAGATCAGATCTAAGATTAATCATTCCTGAGGACAAACTGGCCAGTGACTCACAAATGACTTCCAAATCTCCTGTTCCTGGAACAGCAGGTAAAGAGAGGCCACAAAGTCTCTGTAGTGTTCAGCTGTTTGATCTTCTGCCAGGTAAAACTCTCTGTGTTAACTAGTTTCCCTGCTTTGCTCTAACCTGTTTCTTCTTATTTGTACTTGAAGAAGCCATTTTGAACCAGTCAGTAATTTTGTATTGTATTTTCTTATAGTATAAATCTAGCTAAAAACTTATTGGTTCTGGGACTATAATTATTTGTGTTTCTTGAAAAGGAGTTTGTCTGGGATGGAATGAGGTGAAATTGGAACTAAAATTAGATATATCTCAGCCCTAAACAACCATCAAATACCTAGTCCTGAGGTTATTTTAATACCCTTCTTTTGCCCTAAGTAGGGTTGCCAACTTTCTACTAGCACAAAACCGAACACCCCTGCCCCAAGGCCCCACTCCTGCCTCGCCTCTTCTCTGAGGCCCTGCCCCACTCGCTCCCTCCTCCCTCCCTCCATCGCTCACTCTCCCCTACCCTCACTCACTTTCACTGGGCTGGGGCAGGGGCTAGGGTGCGGGGGGGGGGCGGTGAGGGCTCCGGCTGGGGGTGTGACTGGGGATGAGGAGTTTGGGGTGCAGAAGAGGACTCTGGGCTGGGACAGGGGATTGGGATGCGGGAGGGGGTGAGGGCTCTGGCTGGGGGTGCAGGCTCTGGGTTGGGACCAGAAATGAGGGGTTCAGGGTGTAGGAGAGGGCTCTGGGCTGGGGCACAGGGTTTGGGCGTGGGGGGTGAGGACTCAGCTGAGGGTGCAGGCTGTGGGGTGGGGCCAGGGATGAGGGGCTTGGGGTGCAGGAGGGGGCTCTGGGCTGGGGCCAAGGGGTTTGGAGTGCGGGATCCAGCTGGGGGTGTGGGCTCTGAGGTGGGGCCAGGGATGAGGGGCTTGGGGTCCAGGAGGGGGCAGGAGGTTGGGGTGCGGGCTCCAGCTGGGGGTGTGAGCTTTGGGGTGGGGCTGGGATGAGAGGATTGGGGTGCAGGAGGGGGCTCAGGGCTGAGGCAGGGTGTTGGGGGAATGCAGGGTCCAGGCAGCGCTTACGCGGCTCCCAGGAAGCGGCCGACAGGTCTCTGCAGTGCAGCCCCTACCGCATGGGTGGCCAGGGAGGATCCACGCACTGCCCTCGCACCTGCAGGTGACACCCCTGCAGCTCCCATTGGTCGCAGTTCCCGGCCAATGGGAGCTGCGGAGCTGGCATTAGGGGCCGGGGCAATATGTGGCGGTTCCCTGGCTGTCCATGTGCCTAGGGGCCGCACTGCTTTCAGGAGCCGCACGAAGCTTAGCTCCAAGCCCCTGCTGCGCTGCCAACCGGAGCCGCCTGGGTCCCTTTTCAACCGGGCGTTCCGGTCTAAAACCAGACGCCTGGCAACCCTAGCCCTAAGCCACAACTGAGATGTTGCTTGTCCCAGATTCAGAGATGAGCAGAAATAGCTACTAGTAGAGTGCTAAAGTAATAGATTACACAAGACTGGAAGCAGTTTCCAGATGGATCACTGATGTTATCTACAATGGAGCACTGTGTAGAGTGTCAGCAAGCAGAAATGCAGTTTAAAAAGGCAGGCGTGGCATAAGGGCCAGATCCAGCCAGGGGAGAATTCCACCAGCACAGGCACTGAGGAAGGCAGATGTAAAACGGTCTTCCAAAAACTCCATTGCCAGCCCTGGTGTAGGAGGCATGCTGAGGCTGGGGGCAGGAAGGGTGTGTCAGAGGTAAGGTCATATCATGTAGTGCTACATAGGTTCTGGGTAGCACTGCAGCCCATAGGGGAGCCCAGGGAAGCTGCCATAATTTAGACAGGGGCCACTATAAAGCCTTCAAGCCACGATAGGCCCCCTCTTTTCTTGGGCTGAGAGTTTTGTGCTCCTCTTAGAGGCACAGCACAGAATCCCTTTGTCTAAGGCTTCACACAAACAAATAGTAGTTTGAACTAAAATGGCTAGCATAGGCTTATTATCTACCAAGGAAACAAATCACAAAGGGGTACATTGAAATCAATGGGGATGCACATGGGGGAATTCTGTTCTGTTCCATGGCCTTGAGCTATGCTGACCTTGAGGAAATGTACCGCAGAGACAAAAGAAAAGAATCTGAGCTCCATTTAAGTAGCAATAACTAGACATTGTTAGCAGGTGCAAAACCTCACAGTCTTGGGCTCGGAGCTGCAGGACATCTCATTTGTCATCTCAATAAAAGAGTATTTAGTATTAAACTAGAAAGATGCAGGTGTTTGTGCTTCTGAAACTCTGCCTGATCTCGCCTGGTCTGTCTGGCGTAGAGACAGAGAATTTCCTGTCGACAGACAACTGTGCTAAGAATAACTCTTGCACTCCTACTCTTCCTAACCTACTTCTTGTGTAGATCTTTAGAGAGCTATAGGTCTGGTAAAGTAATTCTATTACTAGTGGGCCAAATTCTGCCCTCAGAGGCATAGATGAGGTTCCCACTGATTTTGATAGGAGCTCTGCATGCACATCCTAGGGCAGAATTGGACCCAATGAACTTAATAATTCTTAATGTAAATCAACCAATAGTTTACATCATAAAGCTAATGGAGACCAAGAATGAAATCCATGCCCAAAGTTTTGTAATAAGTGGCCAAATATTGAGTTTCACTAAGGTGACTAGTGAGATACTATAGAGATCTGTACCTTAGAGACTAACACATTTATTTGGGCATAAGCTTTCGTGGGCTAAAACCCACTTCATCAGATGCATGAAAGCTTATGCCCAAATAAATGTGTTAGTCTCTAAGGTGCCACAATTCTTTCCTCATTCTTTTTGCTGATACAGACTAACACGGCTACCGCTCTGAAACCTATAGAGATCTGTGTTCGCCCCAGTCTAAAAGTATTCATTAATGTTCCAGAAGACGAAATAAGCCACATGCTAATTACATTTGTTGCTCTTACTAAACTTGGAAGGGGGTAAAAAGATTATTTAAAGAGACTTGGCAGAGGAGGATCTGCCCCTGGGAGACGGTAAACATTGGACAAAGATACTGTAATAAAATGAAATTCCTCTTGGAAAAATGAAAGCTAATACGTTTCAGGGGAAACAATCCAAAATACAAATATTTAGTATTAGGGGCAAATAAGGAAAGAAGTTGTGGGGAAAAAAAACTGGGACTGATTATGACAGGGCAGCAAAAGTGTTGCAGTCTTGGGCTGCATATGCTCCAACAACGTATCAGGAAACAAGGAGGTAGTAGTTCATCTCTTTATGACTCTGGCGTATAATAAAATGTTCATTTGTAGCATCTCACTACCATTGACAAACTGGAAGACGTTCAGCGAAGAGCAGAAATAATGATTAGGGGCTGTAGCGATTGACTAATTAAAATTAAAACAGGTAAATATTTATAGTTTGGCTAAGGAATAGCTGTGACAGAATATACCCTTGTGTCCACACCCTACACACTACTGTAATAATCTTTGTACAAAGTATGCTTTCAGAGATATCATTTGAAAACTCATAATTTGCTGGTCATTATTGTCCTGATAAAATGCTTGTGGCGACATTGCATGTGAAGTTATGACATTCCACTGTATGGTGTTCTTAACGCATGTTCCAAACTGAGGTTGGCATACAGATCTGTCTCAAAAAAGGAATGTGTGCTCTGCTTAATTTGCATTTAAGCAGTAAAAAGAGTTATCGAGTAGGAAGGGAAACAAAGGACACTCAAACAGGTGAAGAAAATGCAGCAGGGATCATCCTGCCCTATAGACTCTTTGGGCTTGTCTACGCTGGCACTTTACAGCACTGCAACTTTCTCGCTCAGGGGTGTGAAAAAAAACCCCTCCTCCCCGAGCACAGCAAGTTTCAGTGCTGTAAAGTGCCAGTATAGAAAGCGCACCAGCGCTGGGAGCCGCGTTCCCAGTGCTGGTAGCTACACCCCTCGTGGAGGTGGGGGGGTTTTGAGCACCGGGAGAGCTGCCATTGTAGACTAGCCCTTTGTCTCCTGAATCTCAGCTGGAAACGTTTTTCAAGAGTGGGGCTGACACTATAAAAAAGAGGGACAAACACCCCAAGACACCACCGCTCCCCACACACATTCACAGCACCTGAAGTGGCAAAACAAAGGAAGCATTTGTTGGATTCTAGGGAGAAGGGGTCCTGACCTAAAAAGTTTGGTCGGTAAAACTGCTGACAGCATGTGGTGAGAAACGTTGCTTGAATCTGATATAGTTTGTTAAGTTAGGCACCAGTGGCATTTTAAATTTATTTTCTTGTAACCATTTCCGACTTTTATGCCTCATTACTTGTAGTCACTTAAAATCTAGCTCTCTGTAGTTAATAAATTCATTTTATTGTTTTATGTAATCTAGTGTGTTTAAACTGAAGTGTCTGGGAAACTCCATTTGGGGTGGCAAGTTATGTACATATTATATAAGAGCAACAAACATGATTAAAGATCTAGAAAACATGACCTATGAGGAAAGATTGAAAAAATTGGGTTTGTTTAGTCTGGAAAAGAGAAGACTGAGAGGGGACATAACAGTTTTCAAGTACATAAAAGGTTATTACAAGGAGGAGAGAGAAAAATTGTTGTTCTTAACCTCTGAGGATAGGATAAGAAGCAATGGGCTTAAATTGCAGCAAGGGAGATTTAGGTTGGACATTAGGAAAAACTTCCTAACTGTCAGGGTGATTAAGCACTGGAATAAATTGCCTAGGGAGGGTGTGGAATCTCCATCATTGGAGATTTTTAAGAGCAGGTTAGACAAACACCTGTCAGGGATGTCTAGATAATACTTAGTCTTGCTGTGAGTGCAGGGGACTGGACTAGATGACCTCTTGAGGTCCCTTCCAGTCCTATGATTCTATGATTATTTCTATTAAAGCAGTAATGGACTTGTATTCTCTAGGAGAGAGCTGGGCAGTACAGGACTTACATTTCTGGGGCAAAATCTAAGGAGTGTGTTGGGATCACCCTGCAGTATAACCCAGACTGGTAAAAGCTAAGGTGTGTCTGGCAGACTGCAGCACACGCTCATGTAGCTGAGAGTGACTTGCATGCTGGAGTCTGTTTGTAAGCAGTCCAGGCGGGAAGCTACAATAGCAAAGCATTGTAAGGGGCACCCCAAGTTAGAAGGCAGGGGTGACACAGCTAATCATTAGTCTGCATTGTGCCCTGTTATGTCACAATGGCTAAATGTTGAGAGTTGAGGGATATGCCAACAATCTACAAATGGAGTAAACACCCAGCAGGGCGAGGAATTTAAGGTACTACAGGGCAGAATATTGAGGGATGAAATGAATATGGGAAAAATTAGGCTGAATACTCAGGAAAAAAATCCTGATAGTGAGATGAATTAGGCTGTGGAAAATTCTCCCTGGGCAGTGGTATAAGCCTATTGTTTGGGACACTTAGAGTTAGATGGGACATATTCGCTATGAAATGTACTGCAGGGAATAATATAATTTGCTTATATTATGATTATTTCACTGACCTTTATACAAAACTTTCCTTCACTTTAAAGGGATTTGCACATGTGGAATGCTTGCAGGATTGGATCCTGTGTTACAATTGACTTAGCTGGGGGACAGTGATTTATAACATAAATGTAACTTATCCCAAATAGAACCTGTTTCCTACCTATATTTTGGACAGGTAAAATTCTAAGCATCTGGGCTGTTTTGTGGCTCGCATAAAATGAGTTGGTGGCCTCAATCCATTATCCAGTGCATAAGTGTTCTGGATAATGCAAGAAAAAGCTAGCACCAGAACTGGTGCTAACAGGCTCCCTTGTTGACTGTCTCAACAAGGAAGACCAAAAACTGATAGGTCATGGATTCTGATCTGCCATATCACCCCTTACAGTCCAATCAGGTAATGGGGGAAACATTAACTCACAGGAAAATTAAATACAGAGAATACATTAAATAAAATTGCAAAAAACTACAACCTAAAGTATTTGGGATAGGTTGTGTCAAGCAGCACATGGCTTCATAGAGCTCTTTCTCTTATCTTCCAAATCCAGAGCAGATGAAGAGTCCACTTCACAGTCAAGTTCTCAGCTTTCATTTTAAAGGGCGTTTGCTCCCTGGAAATGTGTGCTGGTTTTCTCACGGAAACTTACCAGTACCATGTGTGTCTGGGAGTGAGTTGTTACTCTAGGGTAGTTACCACATTATCATCACACAGCAGGATACTTACTGCAGCAGAGTCCCATACCGCGTGTCAGCTTGTCCCTTAAAACAGCCCTTAGGTCACCTTAGCTCCTCTAACTTGGCTTTTGTAAGCTGTTTTTGGTCTTATGAGTATTTTTCATGTTGGACTGCTAAATGCTGCCCCCTCCCTCTCTTTTGCCTCTGTTCCCCTTTGGAGTTCTATGAAATGGAGAGAAAGTAGAGGACAGGGGAGTCACTAGTGAATCACCAAAACCGTAAAAGCTGAACATTGGGCAATTTGCTGTGTACTCTTTGGATCAAAGTTGTGTCACATATTCACATTCTCATGTACTTCACAGGACAAGTGAGCTAAGGAGTAAGAAAGCATGTATTCCTCAGAAAACACAATGAATTCCTGCTGGCTTCTAGACTAGAAGCGTGTCACATAAGGGACACTTGGGTAACTCAACAAGCCTGCACTGCTGCAGTTGACCAATTGGTTTTCATTGGTCCACGCAAGGGCAAAGTCTGGGTCAGTTTGACACCTTTTTAAGAATATAAGAACGCCCATACAGGGTCAGACCAAAGGTCCATCTAGCCTAGTATCTTCTGACAGTGGCCAATGTCAGGTGCTTCAGAGGGAATGAACAGAAAAGTAATCGTTAAGTGAGATGTTCCCTGTGGCCCATTCCCAGCTTCTGACAAACAGAGGTTAGGGACATTAGCCATTGATGGACCTATCTTCCATAAATTTATCTAGTTCTTTTTGAGCCCCGTTCTAGTCTTGGCCTTCACAACATCTTCTGGCAAAGAGTTCCACAGGTTGACTGTGCGTTGTATGAAGAAATACTTCCTTTTGTTTGTTTTAAACCTGCTGCCTATTAATTTCATTTGGTGACCCTAGTTCTTGTGTTATGAGAAGGAGTGAATAACACTTCCTTATTTATTTTCTCCACACCAGTCATGATTTTATAGACCTCTATCATAGCCCCCCATTAGTCATCTCTTTTTCAAGCTGAAAAGTCCCAGTCTTATTAATTTCTCCTCACATGGAAGCTGTTCCATACCCCTCATCATTTTTGTTGCCCTTTTCTGTACCTTTTTCAATTCCAATATATCTTTTTTGAGATGGGGCGACCCCATCTATACGCTGTATTCAAGATGTGGGCATACCATGGATTTATATAAAGGCAATATGATATTTTCTGTCTTATTATCTATCCTTTTCTTAATGATTCCCAACATTCTGTTAGCTTTTTTGACTGCTGCTGCACACTGAGTGGACGTTTTCAGTGAACTATCCACAATGGCTCCAAGATCTCTTTCTTGAGTGGTAACAGCTAATTTAGACCCCATCATTTTATATTATATTTTTGAATTTGTATAGTAGGATAATTAAGTGAGGAAGCTTTTTCTTTGAGTTCAGAATAGAATATTTGGGGTTCTATTGTGGCTGTGCTACACAAGGGCACTGGGGGCAGGAGGTGATGAATGCAAGGGCCCCCTGGCTGTTTAGGGGCCACAAATGCTGTTGCTTCCAGTGCTGGGAGTAAACATTGTGTGATTCATAGTGAACATTCTAAGCATAAGTAGATAGGATAATCACCTATTGCAAAGATTATAGGATAACAGATATTCTCAGCGAGGGTAAGGAGTGAGGGCTTCAGAGATTTTATAATATTTCAGATTGACTAGGAGAGCACCAGCTGCACATTAATCTCTCTTATACTTATGGCTTGATCTATACAAGTACACACACAAGGGTGTGCGCGTAGATAGTCACATAAATGACCATCAAATATTCATAACAGAGGTTTTTACTTTCATACTCAAGCTTATTCAAACCAGTTTCCAACAATATATTAGTGGGGCATAGTCTGCCTCCTTAAGGGTAGTTGTGCTGAGGGATCAACCCACCCCATCGTGGGGCATGGTCTTTTACGATCTTGGGACATTTTGATGTATGCAAAGACCTAGGAAATAAGTGGCATTAGAAGAAAGGAAGTGGTCCCAGGAATACATAGTATTTGGGAGAAAGTCAGGCACTTTTTCTTTAAGGGCCCATTACCAGGAGCCTTGCAGAGTTGGGTGGGCAAGGCTCCCCTTTCACCCAACTAATTGGAGATGAGCTGGTGGGAGGGGACTAGCATATATGCTGACTCCTCCCTCATACCATGACATACACTAGCAGGAGGAGGCTGAACCTGAAGACTAATTGCGGAAAAGGGGCTAGCTGAGGGAAAAGCTGTTGGAAGTCCTACAGCTGTCCTAAATTATAATCCAGCTCCAGGGAGAAGAGCTGGGGACTCCTGGTTTAAGGAGAGACAGAGAGCCTGCCTGAAGTACAACCCCCAGCTCCAGGAAGGGGACTGGGGAGCATCCTAACAGGGCTGAGGAAGCTGACCAGGATACATATGGACCTAGAGTGAGTGTAAACTGGGGTGACTAATGAATTGAGTTACACTCTGTAGAGAGACTTAATACATCTGACCCCAGCAAGAGCAGTACATGTTTTGAACTAATCTAATTTGGGTAATTAAAGAGGCTGAAAGGGTGCTGTTGCAATGCACATGTAGGGTTGGAAGGAGGTGTGCTGAAGGGTAGTGCCCTGTGACAATTAGATATTGCAGCAGCTATTGTTCTCAACAATGTCACAGAAAATTTGCAGCCTGGGATATTGTTATATGTTGCTTTGCATCTATTGAGCTAATAATTAGTTCAAAATATTAACTAAATACTTCTCTGAAGTAAGTAACTAAATACTTCTCTGACAGATGGGATAATTCAGAGAGAATAAAGGCCAAATTCAGATCAAATTTAATATGACTTCTGAGGGGAGTAATTAGGGCTGATGTGGTGTCTAATAAAAATTTACATCAAAAGGGCCCTCCTTTTCTCAAAACTTTGATTATCTGTCATCAAACTGAAATTTCACCTGAAAACCACAAATATTGAAGGTATTGGCTGAAAAATTCCCAGTTGCCAAAAACCAAAAAAGCGTCGGAGGGAGGTTGGTGAAAAATGGAAATCTTCCACTGAACACATCAGTTAAAAGGTGGTGTTTTTTCATTGTCCTAATCTTTCACTGAAACACACACATACGTACCCATTCTCCATCAAGCTTTAGAAATTATGTCTCTCCATGCAGTGAGTCAGTTTTAGCGCACTGATAGAAATTAGGAGTCCCGAGATCCTGCTCCCATGATCAGTGCAGTGTTTCTCAATGACTGGTCTGTGGACCGGCACACGTCCCTGAGATCACCCTGATACAGTTTAGGAAGGCAGCAGGCTGGTTCCTGGTATCAGAAAGGTTGAGAAACACTGTGCTAGACCTCTGTTGGAATGGAAGAGGGGTTCGATTGAGTAGATTGAGAAGATCTAATTTGCAGCCTTAGGAGCTTGTTTTATTTTTCCTTTTTGCTACCCATTCTTTGCCTTCTATCATTTTTGTTAGTTTCATTTGGTTGCCAACTTTGAGACAGATAAATATCCAGGGTATCTCAGTCATGATGCAACTTTATACTGGTACAGCACTTACAAATGCTCTAATCTTTTTGTGAGTTATGATCATAGTGTAAAAACAAACATTTTAAAATATTGGATTTCTTTTTTCTGAGCAGCAGCGAGAAAGAAAAAGTGGTGTATTCAATACACACACAAAAATCCACCTGCCGATAGAGTTTAATTCCTACCATCCTGCTGCTATCTCTTTTCTGCTAGGAAAGCCACTGCACAGGATGTGCTAATTGTGGCTTTCTTCACTGAAAAATGCATTCATGTTGTTCTTGGGTTTTGCTAGGGAGCTGGCATTTAATCACTAAGATTCGTCATGCTGCTAAACTGCATGACAACATGATGCTCCCCACAGAAAACTTAAACTGTTTATATTGTATACTTTTTCAGTTAAGAAAGCCACAATTGGTTCCTATGCAGGCTTTCCTTTTTCCAGCTAAATTTCCATTGTACTTACTCTAGTAAGTATGTCTGCATTGTTCCTCCAGCACCAAAGACCTATGGTACATCCTAGATAAAAGACCTATAGTACATCCCTATAATAATTCTTATTTTATCCTACAATTTTTCTTTGGGGTCACTATTTTAAATAATATTTTCCCCCATGAAAACACTTGTGAATTATATCATCTAAAAAACCACTTCTGTTCCCAGCTCTTTGTAACAGCATGAGTTCTAGCACAGCTGCTAAAGAGACAGAATGACCGTCAAATTTGCCAGCTGTGTGCCTTGTGATGTCTGAAGTAGAATACACATGGTATGGCAGATGTCAGGCAGCAAGAGGAATCCGCTGATGCCAGAAACTACAGTCATTGCTTAGGGCCAGATTAAACGTAGTTAGGGGCCTAACATGTTTTGGTGCTTCTGAAAATCTCCCTAGGCACTTGTCTGCACATTTAGGTGCCTAAATACCTTTGAAAATCTGGCCCTTAGAAAATGGTGATGGTCCCATAGGAAATACCATAGACCGATTGATAGTAGATGAACAGACTATAATTTTCACCTGCAATTTTGCACCTCTGATTGGGAGTACAAAAATAATGGTTGTTAAAGATCTGGCCCAAATCTCATGCTCAGATAAATGGCTGATTCTGATTGATTTCAGTGGTTGCCATGTGCACACATTTACATTATTTTCTCTCCAATGCATTATTTTTCATATTTCAGTGTAGCTATTTTTCCTCACTTCTGCTTTAAATTGGCTAATTTATTATCATTAATTTACCCTGGGTAATTGTACCCTCCTCTTCCCCACATCTTTCCTTGGGAGTCTAGATTCTCACCTCACCAAAACAGGTGAACTCATATGCATGATCACGGACAACAGACCATATGAGTTCACCTGTTTTGGTGAGGTGAGAATCTAAAATCCCAAAGAAAGGTGGGGGGTGGGGGAATGAGTACACTTACATTTCAACAGAGCCATCCAAACACTTTACAGATATTAATCTGAATCTTCATTGATTTACTCATTAAGCCAGAGGCAGAGCCAAGAATAGAAGGCGAGATACTGACTCTCAAGGGTTACCTGGAGTAAAAAAAAAATCCAAATTATACACAATGAACATTTCTGAGCAACGTCATAACCTACTCAAGAGTGAAAGTAAAACTCAACGCTTACTGGTACGGGGGCCGGCTCCGGCCCCCGGAAGGGGTGGGGCCTTGGGTGGAAGGGGCGGGGCTGGAGGGTCAGCATCCCTCAGCCAGCCCATCCGTGCTGCCTGGCGATTTAAATGGGCAGCTGGCGTTTAAATGGGCCCGAGGCTCCGGCCGCCATTGCTGCGGCAGGGGTGGCCACAGCCCTGGGCCCTTTTAAGTCGCTGGCCTGGGGTGGGGGGAAGGGGCAACGATGTTAAAGTGCTGCCTTAAAGTGCTGCTGCGGCAAAGGACCCTGTTTAAAGTGCTGCGGCAGCACTTTAACATCGGCTGCTACGGGCTTGTACCGGCGGCCACTTTTTACTGGTACGTTGTACTGGCCTGTACCGGCTTACTTTCAGCCCTGAACCTACTTTAAGTTAACAGACGTATTACACATTCTGAATAATATTCATTGCCAGTTTAGCTCTTTTCTTGTCCTCTAGTTTACTTGTGAATCAACCCCGCTTTCCTGTAATAGATTGCTTATTTAGAAACATTCACAAAATAGTTTATGCAAGCAAATTTCAGCGTACAGGTTAATCACTCTGATTTTTCACTATTCCATGGTGTGTAGATGGTCTCCTATGTCGCATGGTGTTTTTGTTCCATGATTGAAAAGATTCAGTCATCCAATCAGGAGAGTAACAAATAATAAATATCTGTGAATGAATAATGCATTTGTGGTTTACATTTGAGATGAATTATTATTCATGCAACTTTTGGGATTCATAGACCTATTCACAAATATACAGCTGCTGTCTGAGTTAACAAATTACTATTAATATAATTCCCTTATGATAACAGTGTGACAAACAGAAGTGCTGGGAGGAAAGACTAATTTTTATTTACTAGCCCCAGTCACAGGACATGGGTATGTGTTACCAAAGGTAATACCCCAATTACATGCCAGGGGTTCACCGTCTCCAGTGGCTGCTCTTATACCCACAAGTAACAGTGGCATGAGCTTGCCACTTTTATTTACAAAAATAGTTTTGTGTCACTGTATTTTTCAGCTAGCACTAATAGTTACTATAAAGTAATTTGGCACCATGTAAGTCAATTCAGCCCATTGACTTCAATGGGGATTTCACCCATTTATGCCATGGCTGAATGTGGGCCATTAAAATCTTAAAAAATAAATACAACATGGCACATTTTAAAAATGCTTTCCAGGGGCAAATACCATGGGGACCACTAATCAGTAGTTAACAGTTGCCAAGTGTTCTTTGGCTAATTAACCTTAATCTTTATCTAGAGAATATTATTGAAACAAGGCTTGTTTTTAAATTGTGCTCCTAAGTGTTACTTTAAGATAATTTTAAGTAGTAACACAACTTAACAAAACAAGTGAAGAGGTTGCTAATTACTTTGGGGCAATGGGTACACTTCTGCATCATTGAGTGTTCAATGGTTACTTTGTTCTAATTGCTCTTTAGCAATTATTTATTATGCACATTGCACAAGTGGTGTGTTAGAATTAATGACTCAGACATGAAAAGAAACAACAGGTTGTTTCAGCAGAGATGAGAGAACTCCAACAAATCTGAAGTAGTTTAGAAATCTCCTTTAAGCATTTCATACAGGTCACTGAACGATTCAGAACTTTTTCAAATGTTTTAAAATCAGTGTTGCTGGTAAGGGAATCTTACAGCAGACACTATTAAAAATGGGATAGTCCCACAGAAGTAAAACGGGACTAGTCACGTGCTTAAATTTAAGCATATAAGTGTTTGCAGGATTGCCATCTTAAACAGATTAGTTTACTAGTATAGCCAGAGACATGAAAAAATTAGTATAAGAATGAAATTATAACCTGCTTGGTTAAACAGATCTCCCAAGGCTGGATCATTTGGTGATGTTTGATTAAGTTAATTTCAGAATTCAAACCTGATGGAACTAGGTACAACCTGGAGAAAACGAGGTTTGAATTTGGCCATTTCCTTGTCTCTTCCAGAGGGCTTCAATTTTTTCCCTATGCTTTCAATGTCTCAGCCCTCTTTCTCTCCCTGACATAAAAATCAGCAGATGTCTCCGTCCAGGGAGGCACTCCAAAGAGAAACCATCCCTTACTCTCAGCTCTGGTGTGCAGAGGCAACTAACCTCTTTTTTAATGTACCATATCTGATAATATGATCGAAACATATTTGTTAACGTTTTTCTCAGAAATGGCCTTTATTTCTATTCACAGAATTTTTTCCTTTTATAAAACTTGAAAAGCCCATAATTATTCTGTAGGTAGGTTTGCTTTACAGATGTATTTCTGCTGATATGACAATCTGGAGGCCATAACATAATTAATATACTAATCATTATGTCTCCTCTGAACTGAAACATAAGATCATTTATTTTTAGCCACTCACTGTACTTTTTTATTTTTTTCTATGTGTAGCTGTGTATTGGATTGGAAAATTGCTTACATAAGCAAAGAGTTTGTACTTCAAACAACTTTTTGCTGGCTTGTTTTATTTGCTAAACCCACAAACTCATACTTCCTCCAGTACTTCCCCTCCAAACAAAACTGTCATCATCCAGTAAAGTGCAAAAATATTCACGACATTTCCTTGGGAAAACAGTTCAACAGACAAAAGCTTCAATCCTACATCTGGATTTGTGAAGGTGCCTGGAGTCTGCTGAAGTGGATTGGGGCCTACCAAATCTTACTGTCTGGAAATTTCCCGTTTTTCAAGTCCATGTTTCTTTTCTGAATTCATTATTCCTAAGTACATGTCAGGGTTTAAGTGTGTCACCATGGGCAAACAGCAGACTAAGTCCTATGTTCCTGGTTATTGGAAGCTCCTGACTCAAAGCAATGAGACACAATAGTGAGATACATAATTCTAAGGTTTACTGACTTGTCTTCTGTTTACCCTTTCCCATAATACTAAAACAAGGGGAGACACAAATTAAAATGCAAATTTTCCCTTTCTGACCCCTATCCCAGCAGTGATGCCATTGCCTGAAGGGGATATCTTTGGTCTGACCTTTTGAAACCATCTGACCCCCCCCCCCAGCGTCATCTTTACCTGTAAGTGCCTTCATAGTGGGCACCCAGCCAACAGCTGCTGCCCTCTGGCTGCCCAGCTCTGAAGGCAGCGCAGAAGTAAAGGTGGCAATACTGCAACCCCCCTAAAATAACCTTGTGACCCCCGTGCAACTCCCTTTTGCGTCAGGACCACCAACTTGAGAAACACTGGTCTCCTCCATGAAATCTGTATAGTATAGGGTAAAAGCACACAAAAGACCAGATTTCACAGGGAGACCAGATTTCACGGTCCGTGACGTGTTTTTCATGGCCGAGAATTTGGTAGGGCCCTACTTATCAGCATTTGGGAAAAAAAAGTAATGGTATTTTGCAGTAAGTATAGGTACTACACAGTCTCAGTACTTAATAAGTTATCAAGCAAACAATGGATTGCCCTTTTTAAAAAATATGTACAGCTCAATCCAGTCCTGATACGGCCCCTTTGCAGTACTGGAGATCTCTCTGGTGCAGGAGAACCCCCAAATGACATAAGGTTGGTTTAGCTGGCCCTATGCTAGGTCTGTTCTAACCCCCCAACTTGGGGGGAGGAGGGGCCTGGGTGGGAGGAGCATGGGTGGGACACAATATGCTCTAGCAATCCCTGGTTGGCAGAAAGGTTCTTGCAGGTCATTGCTGCTGAGGTATATGCAACTTTTGTGAGTAGACAAGTGTTTAGATTTTCAAAGATGCCTTTGAGGTTTGGATGCCTAATTCCAAAGGAAAATTAATGAGAATTGGGCATTCATATCCTCTACACTGACTAAAATCTCAGCCATAAGTATAATTAGATCTAGTTTATGAATGGGTAAACCAAGGGATGGAGAGAATAAGTAATTTGACTAAAGTAACTCAGCAAGTGAATTAGGAAGGGATCCCAAGATTCCTGACTCCCAGCCTCCTCTTTGAAACACTAGATTGCACTCACACTCCTTGTCAGAATCCAGTTTTCATTATTAGGGCCCATGCTCTACCTTGGACTATTTTATCCTGTTCATGTAGTTAGAGCAGAGGAAAGGAAATGCAGGGTCCTGATCCTGCAAGATATTCTGCCCATGCAGAGCCCATTAGTCAATAAGACTCTCCAAGAGTAGAGATCTGCTTGCCTGGAGCAGTTTGTAGGATTGGCATCTTAGTTCTAACCCGTGAAGTCACCAATTCACTGTTTGTAACCTTAGCAAGTCATTGGTGTCCTTGGCTCTGAGTCAGCTAGTTTTGGGAAAAAAGTGGACGCACAAGCAGCACCTCACTAAAAAAAAAAACAGATTCTGCATGTGAGTCATGTAATTCTGGAAGGATAAATTTCCAAAACAATGGGTTTTTTTGTATACACTTCTTTAGAAGGGGAAGACTAGCCACTGTGGTCTTATAGCATCCTCTAGTGAACTATCCTCAGCAACTTCCTTTTCAAGGAAATTGAATGCCATTCTGTTAGGAGGAAAGATGATATGATGGGCTAGAAAGCAAGGAAGGTAAGGAGGAGGGATACCAAATTGTCTTGATAAAAAGTGCTAATAGTAAGTGATGAGTGCGAGAGAACCCAGACTGTTAGGCCAGTGGTTTTGAAATACGTAACACAAATAAAAGCATGATCATTTTGTAAAGTAACGTGGGAGTATGATGTGCTAATGACAAGGCACATGTTACTGTGTGATAAAGCATGCCTCAAAGGTGTTGGAAGTTTGTTGCCTTCAATGACTCAAAAAATTGTTTATCTCACAGTTACATATTGCCGTTAGATGACCTATATTAACTGTATTTTAGGATATTTTAGCTTTTTAAGTCTGCTCTCCTAAGAACACTTAATATATTTAAAATAGTAATAATTGCTTAATGTATATTTTCTTTTATTATAGGCAAGATGTTTTCATTTTAGGAGATAAGACAATATTTTGGAAGCAATTCTCATGGTGTTCACTAGAGTGTAAACTAGTATGTAACTGACATAAGTATTATAAGTTAGGTCAATTTAAAGTTATGATAGCATAACCTCCACACAAAGTAAAACAGAAGTGTCCATTTGTAAAGATTTTGCTTATGTATGTTTGTAGAGAAGATCCGCTAGACCACTGATGTGCTATAACAGCTATTTATTATGCTAATAATTAACTGTTGCCTTCTGCTCCCCATCTGTTGGAACTTGGACATACCTGTTATCTCATATATTTAGGCCCTGAACCTCCAATATGCACGTAATTAAAGATAAGCATGTGTGTGTGAATTTCTGCCTGCTCTGGGTCTGAGACTGTGACCAACTTTGTTTAATGTGTAGGGCCCTACCAAATTCATGGCCGTGAAAAACGTGTCATGGACCAGGAAAGCTGGTCTTTTGTTTACTTTTACCCTATACTATATAGATTTCATGGGGGGAGACCAGCGTTTCTCAAACTGAGGGTCCTGACACAAAAAGGGGTTGTGGGGGATGGGGGGGTTTGAAAGGTTATTGTAGAGGGAGGTTTTTGCCTTCAGAGCTGGGTGGCTAGAGAGCGGCAGCTGCTAGCCAGGCACGCATCCCTGAAGGGAGCACCCCATCATCAGCAGCGCAGCAGTAACAGTGGCAATACCATACCATGCCATCCTTACTTCTGCGCCGCTCCTGATGGCGGCTCCGCCTTCAGAGCTGGGCTCCCAGTCAGCAGCCACCGCTCTCCAGCCACCCAGCTCTGAAGGCAGCACAGCCAGCAGCAGCAGTAGTACAGAAATAAGGGTAGTAGCATAGGTGCCAACTTTCCCTGGCGCCAATGGGTGCTTGCGCCCCCCGCCCCTGGCCTGACTCCATCCTTTCCCTGCCCCCACCCTGCCCCCATTCCAACCCCTTCCCCAAAGACCCCCACCCCAATTCCACCCCCTCCCTGCCCCTATTGGACCCCTCCCCAAATCCTGACCCCGGCCCTGCCTCTTCCCCCAGTGTTCTGCGTTCCCTCTCCCTCCCAGTGCTGGCCGCGCGAAACAGCTGTTTCGTGGCGCAAGTGCTGGGACCTAGGGGGAAAAAGCGGGCCTGAGGCACACTCAGGGGAGGAGGCGGAGCGGAGGCGAGCTGGAGGGTGGGGAGCTGCCGGTGGGTGCAGAGCACCCACCAATTTTTCCCTGTGGGTGCTCCAGCCCCGGAGCACCCACGGAGTCGGCTTCTATGGGTAGTAGTACTGCATCCCCCCATAATAACTTTGCGGAACCCCCACTCCTTTTTGGGTTAGGACCCCTACAATTACAACACCCTGAAATTTCAGATTTAAATAGCTGAAATCATGAAATTTACTATTTTAGAAATCCTGATTGTGAAATTAACCAAAATGGAGGATAGGGCCCTATTTATGTGCACATGGCACCTAGCACAACCGGCCCTTGATCAGGTCCGCCACATAATATCTCAGTATAAGCAACAATAAGTCATTTATCTAGTTGATCACCGTGTAAAACACAGAATAAAGTCATGGACTTTGACTACACTAATCCCAGTGAATTCTGGTGTCAACAGAGCACAGCTGCTGGAGAGGGAAATATAATCTCTGGACCGATTCCCGCTTCGAGCTCGGCCAGCGAGCTGGAGCGCAGGCGGGCGGACTGAAGACTCACAGTGGGATCGGCTCTTGCCCCCTTTGCTTTTCCAGCAACGCCAGCCCTGCTGCGTGCCGAGGAGGAGGGAGACTCGCAGCTGTCACTTGTTCACACAAGTCAGTCGCTGGTCCCGGGCCTGGCGGAGAACAACTGGGCGCATGACTCACGCCCAAGCTCCCCCAGTAGGGTGACCAGACAGCAAGCGTGAAAAATCGGGACAGGCGGTGGGGGGGTATAATAAAAAGACCCCAAAATCGGGACTGTCCCTATAAAATCGGGACATGTGGTCACCCTATCCCCCAGGCAACCCCCCCACACACACGTCCCTCCTCCCTCCCTGGTGTGCTGCTGCAGCTCGTGTCAGGAGGGGCTGGTGATACCCCATCCCAGGGGCTGGCCGCATTTGACTTGTATCCTTGAACTCCCCCCACCCCCGCTGCAGCTGTGGGCGGGGCCCAGCTGCGGGAGACAGGCGGGCAGCGCGGGCTGAGGCCGGAGGCTCGGGGAGCTCGCTCCCCGCCTTGTCAGCGCCCCCGCGCGCCGGGCTGAGCAAAGAAGGGGGGAGACAGGGAAAGATCACACTGCCTCTCTCGCCCCGCCCCCTCAAAGCGCCCGCCCTCCCGCTGTACGCATGCGCGAGAGCGGGGCCAGTCGTTGCGGGCTCACCGGCCTCCGCCCCTTTACCCCTTCCGGGTGAGGGGGACTATGGCGGGTTCTACTTCCAGGTTACTCCTCGGAAGCTTCCGGTTGCTGCGCTGTGTGGGTCGCCGCGGATGGGATGGAGCGGGACCTGCTCCGCCAGGCGCTGGGTTTCCATGGCCCCGCGCTGCTCTCCCTGCTCCGCACCGAGCAGCACGATAACCCCGACTTCCGGGGCCTCCTGCCCCCCGGAGGCCCCAGCCTGGAGCCGCCCCGGGAAGCCCAGCATCAGCCGCCCGCCAGGTAAGGAGCCGGGCAGGGGGAGGAGGGAGCTGCCGATCCCGCCCCACACCCCAGCTCGGTTCGGCCTCTGAGGAGGCCCCCCCAGCTCCTTTATCGGCTTTAGTGCCGCTCCACGGACCCCGCCCAGCGTTTGCTCTGCCGGTGACCCCCGGGGTCAGAGGGACCCGCACTCGCCTCCCCCGCCACAACTGGGCATCCGCTTCCCAGGACTTTGTGCCCTCTAGGACTCGGGCAGAGTCTCACCCAGCCTGGGCGCTGACCCCAGCTCCCTCGCCCCTGAGAGCTGCCGTGCCGTTCCCTTGTAGTAGTAGTGATAGCCACAGGCATTTAAAATGTCAGCGTCCCCTCCCCCGTTTTCTTCCCCCCCCGCTCAAAAAAAAAATCATGACGCTTAAAAATCAGAAGTTGTTTAAAAATGAATGTTTGGGTCTTTGCCTCTTGGTTTCGGCGTCCTGTTCCCAAGCTTTCTTCTGGAACCGTGAGGGCTAGAAACTCCTTCTTTTTAAATGAAAGCTGAGGTTTTTCACATAGTCACTTGACTCCAGGAACAGGGCTGCATTATACTAACACCCTCTTCCTGTATAGTGTTTTTCATCCCTAGAGTTGAAAGGCTTCAGGGTATTGAGGATGGATTTCTTTCTTGCTGCTGAAAGGGAAATGGTAGGAGGAGCTTTTTTTTGTCCTACTTTCTAGTGGTATCTGTACACTCAATCCAAAAGCTGACGCAAAGGCACCTTGTAGCATCCTGTGAAATCTGCTAGGTTTAGTTTGGCAGTGAAAATCCAAACACCATAGTTCTGGAAGCTTTGCTATTCAGCACCATTCATGTTCTTGGTGCTGTACACATATGTTGTTTACCACCATGCTTTACATTAGACATAGAAAAACTTGGGCAAAGCATTTTGTACTAAGCATGTCATCAATAGTATAAGTTGGGACACATTTCATTAAATGCTTATGCAAAACCCTGGACAGTGATTTAAAAAACAAACAAAAAAACCCTAATTTATGTAGCAGGTGTAGCATGCTATGTGAACAAAATGGGGTGGGGAGTACTAGATTTTTCTTTATTTTTCTTAGGAAAGAGAAGAGAATTGATAACATTGAGATACAACACTTCATTGCCAAAAAAGCTGATCTCCTTTTTGCTCTTTCATGGAAGCCAAGTGTATCAACAGATTCAGAATCAAATGAAGAGAATGAAGGTAAATCCTACAATTACAGGTGAAAAGGGATTCTCTCTGAGACAAATTAGTTATGAGAAATCCAGTAAAGGTCTTGTGTATACGATACATTTTAAAAATAAATGGTATTTGTAAAAAGAATGTTATTTTGTTTCAAGTTTTTTTTGACGTTTAGAAATGCATGGAGTAGATAAATAATCTTCAGTACTGGGAACACATCTGTCAGACTTTAAAATAATTCTCATTTTAGTCAACCATGATTAAGGCCTATACTGTGTGGAATATGGTGGGAAAAGGTAACATGTTTGCATTTTTTTTTCTTAAATCAGTATGTTTTCAGTTTATCTAATATGAAAATGTAAACACGCTGAGTGACTCTCAACTGTAGTACTGTTGTGAAAATGGAGTCATTAAAGCAAAAGGCATCCTTGGTCTTCCAGTTCTCAAAACAGCTGCTACTTTTTAAAAAACAGATGTACAAAAAAGGCCCTGGATTCTTCACACACTTATGCATAAATTCTTCACACACGTATCCATAAATTAGTGGAACTATTTGCATGCATAAAGTTACACAGGTGCATATTTGCAGAACTGAGACATAAATCAGTCTTGGACTGGGGTTCTTTGAGCCCATTGTCACCTTTGACCCTAACCACCTCAAATATGACTTGTGTAAGGGATCTCGAGAGGTCATCTAGTCTAGTCCCCTGCACTCATGGCAGAACTAAGTATTATCTAGACCATTCCTGACAGGTGTTTGTCTAACCTGCTCTTAAAAATCTCCAATGATGGAGATTCCACAACCTCCCTAGGCAATTTATTCCAGTGCTTAACCACCCTGACAGGAAGTTTTCCCTAATGTCCAGCCTAAACCGCTTTTGCTGCAATTTTAAGACCATTGCTTCTTATCCTATCCTCAGAGGTTAATGAGAACAATTTTTCTCCCTCCTTCTTGAAACAACCTTTTATGTATTTGAAAACTGTTATGTCCCCTCTCAGTCTTCTGCAGACTATACAAACCCAGTTTTTTCAATCTTCCCTTATAGATCATGTTTTCTAGACCTTTAATCATTTTTGTTGCTCTTCTCTGGCTTTTTCCAATTTGTCCATATCTTTCCTGAAATGTAGTGCCAGTTCTGGCAACTCAATACTCCAGTTGAGGCATAATCAGCACGGAGTAGAGCGAAAGAATTACTTCTTGTGTCTTGGTTGCAACACTCCTGCTAATGCACCCTAGAATGATGGTTGCTTTTTTTTTTTTTTTGCAACAGTGTTATGCTGTTGACTCATATTTAGCTTGTGATCCACTCTTACTCACAGATTCCTTTCTACAGTATTCCTTCATGGGCAGTCATTTCCCATTTTGTATGTATGCAACTGATTGTTCCTTCCTAAGTGGAGTACTTTGCATTTGTCCTTATTGAATTTCATCCTATTTACTTCAGAACATTTCTCCAGTTTGTGCAAATCTTTTTGAATTTTAATCCTATCCTCCAAAGCACTTGCAACCCATCCCAGCTTGGTATCGTCCGCAAACTTTTTAAGTGTATTCTATGCCATTATCTAAAGCATTGATATCGTTAGTCATAGATCAGACTAAGTCACGTCAGCCTTGTAAAATTATTTCTCACACTTCCGTACTCTTTGCTGAGCTGGTGAGAAAATTGTTTGTATTAAGTGAGTGGATGAGCATAATTTTACAAGATTGATTTATGTAATACCTGTATTCCTGGAAGACCCCAATTTTAATTATAAACCTAGGTGGACACAAACTTGCTTTACTGAAATGTAACAGCATGCTTCTTAAGGGCTTGTCTACACAGGAAGTTATTCCTGATTAACTTCATGTGTGGATGCTCTTATTCTGGAAGCAGATTAAACTAATTCAGAATAGTGTGCCCTTATTCTGGAATACACAATGAGTTATTCAGAATAGTTAATCTGCTTTAAATTTATACCCAACCCTATTCTGGATTAATTTTCTTGTGTGAACAAGCCCTAAGTGTTAGCTCAGGCATTGAGGAGAATATTTAATCTTACTAACTGTAAAATTCAAGCATGAACTGTTAATGGATAAATTATTGCAAGGAATATCTTGTCCATACAACATGCTGTGTTCTATCCAACTTTTTAAGTGCAAATGGCTTTTCAGGCTTAAGGACCATCTGAAAAGGTGTCTGGGGGTAGAATCTTATGTGGCTGTCCCAAGTAACTGAGAATGTAGTTGTGGAAACTGAGGCTGGAAGAGTTGTGATGGTATGAATTCTCCATTGGAACAGAGTGGGTGAAGTTTGTCTCAGCAAACAGGCTCCGCTGAAACAATAGGTCCTTTGAAAGTGGGGCCCCCCTCGTTGGCTGAAGATAAATTGGGTAGAGAGAGGAAAGCTCCTAGGAGATTTTTCTTCGGGAGCAAAATTGTGATGTGAAAATGCACATTTCATAACTTCTGTAGAACACGCTCATTGCTTATAGCAGGCTTCTTGGCTTTCTCTGTTTCCCCTGCTTTCCTCCCGCAAGCTCCCTGTGTGCCCCCTTTCCATCCCCCTCAACTGCAGGGATTCTGTACATCCACCCCATGCCAGAGTCTCTGTGTGCCCCCAATCGCCCCACCATTTCTTTCGCTCTTTGAGTTAAGGTGTCAACGTATTAGACTCTATTGGGAGAATGGGCAGAGCTGAGATAGGGGTATTACTATGCTGAAAGTTATTAATAGCTGCGAATAGATGCAATAGCAAACCAGTTCTTTGATCTGTAGACAATTACAGAGCTGGCTGAAGCTGTTAGACAACAGAGAAGTCAAGTTGAATGCAGGATCTTGCTTCGCTCTGCCAATAACTCAAAATCCAATAGATGTGAACCGACGACTAGCAGATGCTGGGTGCCGCAGAGTTTGTGGTGGATATATGAAGCAAGTGTTGACCTTGTGTTGATCAAAAATTACTGTTTCTGGCTGACTTAAGAAATGATATTGACGGACTCTGAAAAGCAAATGTTACCCAATCCTTTTTGAGCAGAAAGTTAAAGTATAAATGTGGGGAGGAGGGAATGAGATCTCTGGGGACTCGGACATAGGTATGGAGGACCTGATTGGCCAGGGCAGGGGTGAGAAAGGAAAGAGTGCTCTTAGTTTCCTCAGGTCAAGATGGAATAAGAGTTCTTATTGCAATGTTATGTATGTTGGGAAGTGTTGGCTATACATAATGCCTAATAAAGGAATATAAAGTGCTTTATTAAAAATCACATTGATTTTCTGATACTATAGTGAACTGTAATTAGAGATTTCAGAAGGCAGAGCAGTTATTACATAACTTTTTCTCCCCATTAATTGCAGATTGTTATGCTGTTATGCCACCCCTGGAGCAGTTCATGGAGGTGCCAAGTGAGGACAGGAGGGAGCTGTTTTTCCGAGACATTGAGCGTGGCGATGTTGTGATCGGAAGGATTAGTTCTATTCGTGAATTTGGCTTTTTCATGGTGTTAATCTGTCTGGGCAGTGGCGTCGCCAGAGAGATCTCGCAGTTAGAAATCACTGTAAGACTTGAGTATGATCAGTAACAAGTAAACTGATGCAGGGCAGTCCTGGCTTCTAATGTGTTGGCTGCATCTTGTGCAAAGGACCTGAGCTCTGGGACGGTTAATAGTTCAAAGCCTTAATGCATTCAGGCTTTGATTAAGGTGGAAGCTGCCTTGTTGTCTCAGCAAGACATTTTCTTTCTTTACCGCTCGAATATTTTAGCTGTAGGTTGAAAATTTAGTGTTTATATAGATGCATGGACCTCAATCTGAATTGAATCATACTAATATCACTCTGCTTTCATGCTCAATTTTGGACAGACTTAGGCTTTGTCTACATTAGCACTTTCGTTGGCAAAACTTTTGTCGGTCAGCGGTGTGGGGAAAAAACAACAACCCTGGACCGACATAAGTTTTACCGACAAAAGTGCCAATGTGGACAGCGCTATGTGGCCAGGAGATGCTCTCCTGTCGGCATAGAGCGGCTGCACAGGCGACCTTACAGTGGTGCAGCTGCAGTGGTACAGCTGTGCCGCTGTGAGGTCTGTAGTGTAGACATAGCATAAGACTAGTTTCCATCTAGTTTAATTATCACAAAATGGACTTTTGATTACAGATCATAAGTTCATTTTTCAACATTTGTTTAAGGATTAAAGCTGGGTGGAAACTGGATTACTCACATTAGTCTTCAGTATCACAGTATCACAAATGAGTTCTCTTCAGCAGGATAACTGCCATTGTAATCAAAACCTTGATTTTTTTTTTTAAACATAATTTAATATTTACTCATGGGACAAATCTTCATTGTGCAAACTGATACTTCTGGGCTGAGGGAAGTTGTCTTCTAATGCAAACCCATTTTCTTATCATTTGCTTTATTAAGCTCAGAGTTTTTGGTCATATTTTTGGTCTCTTCCATTGCAGGCTCTTTGTCCATTGAGAGATGTGCCTTCTCATAGCAGCCATGGTGATCCTTTATCATATTATCAAACTGGAGACATTATACAAGGTAAATGCATATTAAAACTGTTCTGAAAGCTGTTTCTTTCCAGTTTTGTTGACTTTATTCTCAACTTTAAGATGTTGTTGTTTAGTATTTTTTTTTTTTTTTGATAGCTGCAATCAAGGACGTTGATCGTTACCATGAAAAACTCACGATATCACTGCACAGCTCTGCTCTTCCACCCAGTCTATCTAGTACTAAACTGGGGGTAATTAGTTCTGAAGACTTGCCTTTACATTATAGGTAAAAATTTGCATTCTCTTCTACTCACTAGATCTGGTTTGTTAAATATATGTTGTCTCAAGAAACTGTTGGCAGAAACTGCCAAATATGTTGGCAGAGACTCCTTTTTCAAAGGTCTTGGTCAAGATTTTCCTTTACTCTGCTGATTGACATATATTCTTCAATTTTATACAATTGACTTGTTTTCCTAAATAAAAGCATCACTGTTCATATATGGATGTAGTTTGCTTCAGAATTTTTCACAAAAAGATGAAGAAAGAAGAAAAGCAGAATGAGGTCATCTTAGCCAAAAGAGAGAGAGAGAGACTTAAAATATATATTGCAGGAAATGAGCATTACTTGGGAGAATACAGGACCATTAATAAACTAATGACTTAAAGGGCTGAGATATGAAACTCTTAAAATCTGTCTTTGGCAAGAAGTACAGGAGTGTAACTACCTCTTTGGAGTGCTTGTAGGGTTTGGCTCAAGGCCCAGAAGGAGCTGCTGGTACTGCAAGAGGAGAGAGCCAAAATGAGGTTTTCAAGTACTGCTTCTCATTAGTCAGTAGGGCAAAGGGTGGGATAAAACAGGAGGAGGAAGGGAAAGGAAACTGACCACCGAATTCTGCAGCTAGTGGATGAGGAGGAACAGCAACAAAGGCAGAGGAGTTCTTATTTCAGATGAAACAAATGGTGATGTGTTGTAGCTTCCCTTCCCTCAAGTGGAAATATGTAATTTGCTTGTGACCCAGTGTGGGTAAAAGTATTAATGGACGTTGACTCTTTACATATGTCAGCATTACTAAAGAAATGGGTGGTCATATTTGTGTATGTTCATATTTTCTTTAAGGAGGAGTGTTGAAGTAGCCAGTACTTCGGAGACGTATGAAAAAGTCTTACATCATTCCTTGGGATTTGCTAATCCAGCAGTAGTTGAATTTTTATTAGGAAAACTAGGACTAAGTGAATCCAGCCCACCATCGTTAATGAGAGGCCTGCAAAGGTACAGTGACACTGCACCATCTTCATTGCTTTCTAGAGAAAGTGCCACTGCCTGAAATGTCTCTTTATTTGTAGTTTCTATTTAAAAATTTCTGTGGCCACTATTACTTCAACCTTGGGTTGATCCTCTTTTGCATGACCACTGATGATAATGTGAGCGCATCAATTAAGTATAAAAAAGACACTCCAGAACAACAAAATTGCTCTTAGAATTAGACAGAATTCTAAGCCACTTCATCCACCAGTAATCTGCTTGATACTGTTTAACTGGGTAAACTGTTCATTGTATATTGGTAGTAACATTAGATTAAAATCACAAGTTACTTTACATCCTAATAATATTTATCCTTAACACTTAATAATAGCTTGCTTTACTAATAGACCTGATCTTTTGAGCAGTACAGATTCAGAAATTTTTCCTTCTCAAATACAGAAAATTAACACACAGATTTCCCATTTGCTGTGTAGCTCAAATTTTAATCTATATTAATGCAACTGACATGGGACAGTATATTTGACTGCAATAGACTAATACAAGTAGGGAGGCTATGACTTTGGAAATCAGAAATGCTGTTGCTGATTGAGGGGAGAGTAATATAGTATTTTTTCGGCCATGTTGAAATTTTACCTAAACCTTGGTATAAATTTTTGATAATGTAGACTTAGAAGGAAACTTGGACAGTTAATAATTTATTCCCTTGATATACATTTTTTTTTTAACAGCAAAAACTTCAATGAAGAAGACTTTGCCTTTGCATTGAGGAAAAAGCAATCTGCATCTTGGGCCTTGAAATGGTACAGAGTATTTAATTTTCTTGTCAAGCAATTTAGGTGGCATCTACTTTAGCATCAATGGTCATAGTTCTTCATAGTTCTTTGTACCAGAGTTCACAATGAATAACCTCCTGAATATTACCAGAGAGCAACTTGCTGAGTGGCTGTGGTCAGTTGATAGGTCGTGGGGGTGGAGGAATGCTCTCTTTGTTTGTAAAGTAAAAAAATCAAATTTTAAGGAAAAGGCTTTAGTTTAGTTCCCAAAGGTTAAGGTCACTTATAACTTGTGCTGGCTCCTGAAATTAGACCTGAGCACTGCTCTGTCTTGTCTCCTCAGTTTTCCCATAGGACCCTAGCCTTAGTACCCGGCTCAGCCTTTTATAAATAGCAACCAGATGACCTTGAGTTCCCTTGTCTTGACACCTGAGCCCGAACCTGGACTTGTGAGCAATTCCCCTGTGGCCTGAGCTGGCGTCAGTCACTAAGTATCAACACTGAACGCACTGACTGAGAGCATTTGAAGAGGCTGCTTTGGGCAGCTGCTGTTTCTTTTAGGCTGTGCCTGGGATGAAACTGCAGAGTGCAAGCTGCTCTTCCATAGTCCAGCAGGCACCCAGGAGATGGAGCTGGTCAGGAATTTTCCAACAAAATGTTTTTCATTGGAAAATGCGGATTCACAGAACGTGTTCACAGGAAAGAGTTGGTTTTGATGAATATCCTGATTTTTTTTTTATTAGAAAATTTCAAAATTGTCAAAACATCTTGTTTCAGCATTGCTGAAGCAACTTCATTTTTTGATTTGAAATGACTTTTTGTTTTGACATTGTAGTTAGTTTGTGCTTTTAAATGTAAAAAGGTCAAAATCTAAACAAAATGTTTTGGTTGACCCAAACTGAATTTTTTTGTGGATTGAAAGTGTGCGGAAACTATCAAGACTTTGACTTTTTGTCGCAATTCAGGATGGGAAAGCTTTTTTGAAATCTCAAAATTTCTTTCAGGATGGAAAACAAGTTTCCTTTCCAGTTCTACCAGGAAAAGCACAGAGTTGGAAAGGGACTAGACAAAGTGGTTTGCCAATCTCCCTCAGTCCAGCATGGAGAAGAGGGTGAATAGGAAAGGTTTATCTTCTCTCAGCTCAGCAGCCTCTGCCCATAACCCAGTCAAGCTGGGAGTTGCTCCTCGCCATTCTGGTGTCGACTCCTGTCCATGGAAATTCTTGAGATGAGGAGGCAGGTCCACAGAAGCAATATTTAGTTGGAAAGTAGTCCCAGGCATAAAAATGATACAGCTGAAAGGGGAATGAGATGGAATTACTGGTGGTAGAGATGATGCCAGTCTTAGAAACTGTCTTCAGTTTTAATATAGCACATCATTTATTTCATTAGTTAAACCCTACTTAATTTGCGATATCGTGAATCCCACAATATTAGGCTTCCATTGCAATTTCAACAGTGGTAGCCTCGGCCGCCCGCTCCAAGGGCCCCCTAAGCTTTTCCAAATTATTGCAAATAATAAAGGTCCATTATTACTTTTCTGCAATTTTCAATGGGTTGTCTGCAACTCAGCCGCAATTATTTTACAATCATCCCGCAATTCAAGTAAGGTCTTATTCATTGGAGAATAAGTATAACCATTTTCTATAATCTGTGGCCGTATATTGCTATATTAAATCATTAATCTTGATTGCTGCAGTGAAGTCTCATGATAAATCTGATCTGAAATTCAGAGCCCCAACTGTTAACTCATTGGAAGAAAATTTATTTTAGACAAATACGTGAGAGAAGCTTCAGTTTGCAAGTTATGAAATATAAGTCTTAAAGCATCTTACATGGGGGCAAATTGACTTCAGTGTCATTGTGCCCCCTTACTGTAGTGTTGAATGTGTCCCTGTACATTATAAAGCCATGTCTACACTAGCACTTATGTCGACAAAACTTTTGTCGCTCAGTGGTGTGAAAAAAACACACCCCGAACGACATAAATTTAGCCAGCATAAGTGCTCGTGTGCGCAGCACCATGTCAGCGGGAGAGCTACCGCTGCTCGTTGAGCTGGTTTTATTGTGTCGATGGGAGAGCTCTCTCCCATCCGTATAACGCGGCTACACGAGCAATCTTACAGCAGCACAGCTGTATCAGTACAGCTGTGCTTCTGTAAGCTTGTAAGCGTAGACATGGCCTAAAACTCTCCCCCGCATTAGGGGGTAATATGACAAGTCTCAGAAAAACACTCAAGTACTGTAAGCATTCCATTTGTAAATGGCGAATACAGTGTATCATGTATGTGTGCTTTCTTCAGAGATGACTTTGAACTCTAAGCTTTCAGATAAAAGAATTTACATTTTGGTGTGATGTAAATATGGCATTAATCTAAAGAGCAACTCTTGAAACTATATCTTGCTAAAATGCTTCCATTCTGTTACTCTTATGGCAGGATGATGTACTACAAGTTGCAAGGCTTCTCAAACTGTGATTTTAAGTATATTTGTTTAGCTTGATGACTCTGTGTGATACACTCTTTTTTTTTTTTTTTTTTTAAAACCATTTGTTCTAGTGTGAAGATTGGGGTTGATTATTTTAAGGTTGGCCGCCATGTAGAGGCTATGAATGAATACAACAAGGCCTTGGAAATAGATGCACAAAATGTTGAAGCCTTGGTAGCTCGTGGGGCACTGTAAGTCCTTTTTTTTTTTTTCCCCTTCGTTGTTAAAGATGGATTCCAATAATCTATTTAAAAGATAAATTGTGACATTTATTTAATTCCTATATTGCTTTTCCATTTTTATAGTTATGCAACAAAAGGAAGCTTAAACAAAGCCATAGATGATTTTGAAGTTGCATTAAAAAACTGTCCAACCCATAGAAATGCAAGGAAATACCTCTGTCAGACACTTGTGGAAAGAGGAGGCCAGTAAGTGTTAAATTCTATTCTTTATGCAGTTATGAGCAATTCAATTTTTTCATTATCTATTTTTTTATATTGGGCTGGCTAAGTATATAAAAAAGGGAGTGTTTTATCTCCTTCCTGCCTGTGTGCCAACAATGAGAAGTCTTCAGGGAAAGCAGTTCAAGGTGTATAATCTGTTTACTTTCTCTCATGTCACCCCCACCCTACCGCACATCAGTTTAAATCTCGCCTCCTTACTGTTTTTTTTCCTTCTCAATACAGTTTAGCTGATGGAATGTTAAACCTACATAACATTCTATGAAATTTTTGGATGAATATTTAATAAGGCATTTTTATAACTTTTTAAATCTTTACAACTATGCCATGATTTGTGTTTAATAAAACAAACTTCTGAATTAATTGCATATAAATACTCAGAAAAACTGTAAGAATTCCAGAATTAATATTCAGGAAAAAATCAATCTGAGTAAACAGGAGACTCATTCAGAAGTAACAGAACATTTTATTCATCAAAAACTGGAATCAAAGTTTGAAAGTACAGTACTATTGATGTTCAGGAAGTAATGACATGTCCAGGATGTAAACACCTGCATTTTAGTGCGTTCCTTTTTTAATATGTATCAGTCTGAGATGATCAGTATGATCAAAAACAAATTCTGTTTGTGTTGTAAACATTTTTCATATGAATGTTAGGTTGGAAGAGGAAGATAACCTGTTAAATGCTCAGAATTATTATAAGAGAGCTTTAATTTTGGATGAGACTTTTAAAGAAGCGGAGGATGCCTTACTGAAACTCCGTAAACATATGCAGGTGATTCTTTACTTTCTCTTAACTTTATCTACTACAATCAAAACTCATATTAAAAACATTGGGAAGGGGGAAATTATTTACTGGTTATTGCGTCTTATTCTCCTCTTTCCCCTCTTTACAACACACCTGTCACAGTAAGTATTATGGCTACATCTACAATAAGCAAGGTGCCTGTGGATGGCTTGATCATTTCAGATGGGCATGGGAAGCAACAGCACAGCAGTCGGATGCAGGGAAAGACCAGAACTCAGTAACCGTGTCTGATGAAGGGGAGGAGGAAACAACTTGTTCACACATGAGCGGGACTGCTGATACAGAATTAAGACTTTGTAAGTATGTCTTAATTCCGTATCAGCAGTATGTCTATACTACCCGCCGGATCGGCAGGCAGTGATCGATCCAGCGGGGATTGATTTATCGCGTCTAGTTTAGACGCGATAAATCAACCCCCGAGCGCTCTCCCGTCGACTCCTGTACTCCAGAGCCACAAGAGGTGCAGGCAGAGTTGACGGGGGAGCGGCAGCAGTCAACTCACCGCGGTGAAGACACCACAATAAGTCGATCTAAGTAGGTCGACTTCAGCTACGTTATTCGTGTAGCTGAAGTTGTGTCACTTAGAACGATCCCCCTCCCTAGTGTAGACCAGGGCTATATGTAGGGTAAAATCCCCAAATGGGTCAGTTTTAGACATATGCCAGAGGGTTGTAATTGGGAATATTCAAAGAGGAGCAGGGTAAGACTGATCAGGGCTAGCTCAAAAGGAAGTCATTGTGGATCTTCATGTGGCACAAGAAGGATCTTAATTAAAGGCCTGGAGAGAGCTGGGGGCACCATGTCACTGAACCAAGCAGTTATGGTCAGTTGATAAACCAGAATTCTGCTAAACTTGTTGTGAGGTGCAAATTACCAAGGCAGTTATTTAAAATGGAAAAAAAACAATTAACCAGGGTCCAAGCTTTGGAGGAAATAATGGGGGAAGCAAGTTCCAGGGTCCTTTTTTTTTTTCTTTTCTTTTCTCCCCTCCCCACAACATGTTTCCTGAGTGAACTCCTATGGGTCTCCATGCCAAGCTCCTTTGTCTGTTGCTTTCTCTTTCTGGGGCTTTTTCATTTGTCTCCTTTACTTACATTGTCTTCCAGATAGGATCTAAAAGAGTGAATTAAAGTTAGAGAACTGGGGCACTGGGTTTCTGTACTCAATGCTTCTGTGCTGGAGGAAGTAAATAGACTAGGGTAGAAGTGTGCAGGCTGGTTTCTTTATGCAGGGCTTGATTGACACTGCTTTAGCAGGTGGGGAAAGCCATAACGTGAAAAGGTTTTGTTGAAGGATGGGGAAGAGGAGATTTATGGTAACCTTTATTAAAGCTAAATTATCCTCCAGAAATGTCTACTTGCAGTATGTGGGCACTGCCAACATATTTGGCATTATGCAGAGAAAAGTATTGTTGCTGTAACAAGGAGTCTTACAACCTAAGTCTTGCAACCTAAGTCACAAATAAAAGTGATTAAACAAGTGAAGGAAATGGTTTTACTCTCATTGCAAGTTATACTGATGGTGATGAGGGTCATTGATGCAGCTGAGGAACATAAGGCTCTCTGTTGTTCAGCAGTTTGTGTAAGTTTGCCCACAATAAATTAAGGGTTTCCCTTATATCCTAAGGCAGTATTTCTTATATGACCATTGCCAAGCCTTGAGAACTGGTATCCAGAGACTTGCTGCTCACCCTGGATATGAATTCCAACTGTTTCAAACCATTTCAAACAGTACTATGTTAAAGAGCATCAGGGAGCTTTTAGTGCACACCAGCAAGATCTACATGGACCAGTTAGCACCTTAGTGTTTTTTAGAAATTACCTTTCCCCTCCCCCCCAGTGCATATTGTTGCACAATGTAGACAAGCCCTTAGAGAGCTGTGGGGTACAGGAGCCTATCCAGCTAATAGGCTTAGCTAACGTGCCTTTAATGATTAATTGTTTAGTAACTGAAGGCTCCGTTACCTCTAAGTAAACCTTGGTTTACATGTCTGTCTGTTTCTAGCTGCCCTACTAGAATGTTATGAATTACAGTTCAAACGTGAAATACTCTTTTCCTGTAATACTGATGATATGTTTTTCTTCAATGCATTTTCTTCTGAACTGGACCGTTGCTGCTGTGTCTGACATCTGGTGCTGCTCATCAACAACAACCCACTGGAACATGATTTCTTATGTAACCATGCATCAAACTGGGCTGTGGTACAATTACAAAATGGTTGGTATCTGAACATGGCCACTTCCAACAACATTTTAAAATTGGATTTGTCATCACGTTTTATATACAAACTATAATACCATCTTCCCCAAAACGTTTCTCCCTGTTTCAATCTTCATTCACATAACTAATTTTGCTGTATTTTTCCTGCATCTTTTGCCCTGGGTCATGGGTACCAATGCAATGGCTGGTCATGTCTCTTTTTTTAATGTGATATTTACTGCAATATGGTCCTTAATACCATACTGATCATCCCAACGATTAATGCCAAACTCCTGCACAATCAACTTCTATTTGATGAATGTAACGTCTTCATCTGGGAATCTTGGTATTGTATTCTTTGTGTATGTATATATATATATCCTCTTGTGGTGGTGGTGGGGGATGGGATTTGGGGAAATATTGGGTTAACATACTGTTACTTTTAATATGTGTTTTTGATGTCTGGGTTCAAAAAAGAAATCTTTGGAAATGAGGGAGAAGCAAGCTGCAAAAGAAGAGAGACAGAAGGAAAAGAAAATAGAAACAAGTGCACAAAAACTGCGTAAGCTCTTAAAAGAAGAAAAGAGGTAACCCTATTATATTCAATATACTATATCTTAATTAAAGAATCTACTGCTGACTAGAGCCAGAGCATCAGCATCACTTATATAAAACATAAGTAAGTAAACAGCAGTTAGCATCCAGTTGCTGAAATGGGTGATGCTTCTGTCTGTTCCTGTTATTGGTAAGCTTCCTTTTTACATTAGTGATTCATACTTAGACTCCATTTTCTTAACAGGTAACAGATAGATCAGGCAACAGTTAATAAAGGAATGTTGTTTTTTTAAATAAAGCTACTAAACAGCCACTGATACCTCATGGTTAAATTTCTAAATGCTGTTTTCTTCCCCCACCCTGTTACCCGGGTTAATGGCATAATATAACCTCTGATTTCAATAGTTCGCTAGCTCCTGCTGCTCAATCCCCGTATAAAGTTGTAATCCCATCTGTTTGTGACATTGGAGTTGCTTCCACAGCAACCAGTAGTGAGGTTATTGAAGCAGGATTATGCCTAAAAGAGCGAATGAACAGATAAGCCCTTGAAGAATCCATTTTCATACAGATTCATTTGTTAAAAAAGAAAATTTTAGTTAGGTAGAACTAACAAGTTAATGTTTTCCCCAAACTTCCCTATGAGGTGTTCTTTACTACTATACCTGGATTTTTGCAGGGGGAGTATATGGAAATAATACTTATCTGCCTAAATGTGTATTTAGGAAGTACGATGGGATACCCAACCAGAAGAACCCTTCTTGTAATACCAAGGCCACAAAGAGCCTGATTGTTAAAGTCCTCCCTACACAGAAATGTCACTTGAAATCATGGCAATTCTACACGTGCAAGGCTTGCCAGATTGGGCCCAGTATACCTTCTTGTCACTAGTGGTTTGTGAATATTACTCAGATCTGATCGCAATCCAGGATCTCACCTAAACTCATCTAAAGATCTCCCTCTTTTGAGTCACGTTGGTGGTTTAAATATTACTTTAGGTTGTTTCAAAGTTCAAAGTTTTTTTTTATTGCAATAGCATATTTGAAGCTTGCTAACTAAGCTACTTCAAGAATATGATCCACACAGGACCCTATACAATCCTGTGTCCTTCCCAGCTGATCCACCACACTTCAAGTGGCTGAAATATACATAAGAAAATTAATATTTTTTAAAATACTGTGTGGCTAAAAGGTTCTCTCCATGTCCCAATGAGGCTTTTATTAAATATTTGGTCTTGGAGCTGTGTTCCAGGGACAGAGCTTTGCCAGAAACTTGTAGAGTCTATAGATGATTCTGGTGGTGGTGATGCCTCATAGGTTAATTACATTTTTAGGCTGAAGAAGAAAAGGAGAAGATCAACTTCTTCCTCTTCCTCCTCCTCAAGTGATTCCTCATCTGATGTATCAGTTTCATCCTCTTCCTCCTCCTCTTCCTCCTCTTCTGATCACAAAAGGCACAAGAAAAGGAGTAGAAATCGGTCAGTGTCCTCTCGCAGCTCCAAAAAACATTCATCTAGGGTTTCTTCACATCAGCGAGATCAGAGTAGGAAAGATGAATGGTACTCGCCCCCAGCTGATACCTCTGCTTCCTTCCTTAACCAAAAATATGAAATGGAAAAACTGCTGGAGCGGCAGGACAGATTAGTATATCAAAAGACAGAGGTGAGAGAGAGACAGTGTTCTCTATCAAGGACTTCTGCTGATGATGAAGACACTTTTGGAGGTAGGTCTGAAGATTCAAGGGATTCTTATGGTAGCTCCAAGACTCAGTCAGCCAGCAGCAAAAATGAAAAACAGGGTAAAGCAGACAGATCCTTCTCTAATAGGAGGGGTTCCTCAGGTTCATATCACTGGAAGTCAGATGATAAAATCAAGACACATGATTTTAGAAAGTTAGAAAAGGAAGTAGAGGGGAGAAAAGAGCATTTTAGAAAGCGTGGTTCCAGTCAGAGCATGTATTCCACTTCTCCAGCAGGGTCCGATTACTCAGGCAAGTCAGTAGAAAAGAATAAACAGTACAGCAGCACTTGGTTATATGAGTACAGTGGAAATGATGATGGTAGCAGACGTGAATTAACCCAGAGTACAAATGAAAGGAGAGAATATAAAAATAGGGAAAGTAGTCATGGGGAAACTACTAAAGCAAAGGAGCTAGATGAGGAAACTACACTCAATGGTAAAGGGCAATCAGAAAGTGGTGTTAAAAAGAGCCTGCCCCAGAACTTACTCAACATATTCAATCAAATTGCTGAATTTGAGAGACAAAAAGGAAGTAAGCAGAAAAACCAATAAAGTACCTAAGAAAATATCTTTAATTGCTATTGAGCTTGTGCCCTTAAAATCTGTATGAAAAATGGACAGAACAAGAGTCTGTTTTTCTGTCTTGCAAAATGTTTGTTTAAAGGTTGGTATTAGTCATGTTACAGGAGATCCTTTCGACAGACAGGTATATGCAAGAGTATCATGTTATATATCAGATAACTTTTAAGAGCATAGAATCAGATTTTTTTTTAAATTTAGGATACTCATGTATAATTAACATTGTTTATAACTGTGTGATTGGAAGAAAACTTTATTCGTTGCTACCCTTAAAATATAGCTAACTGGCATCAAGTTTGCACTTTAAACACACCGGTATCTTTTCTAAGGTACAAAAATGGAAACACAATAGTATCATTAAACCTAATTTTTAGCTGTTGAAAGGGATGATTTGACTGAATGATGCACATGTGCCAGCAATGTATATAACTTTTGTTTAATGATTTAATCATTAAATTTTATTAAAATATGCTCATTTTGTTTAATGCCACTTTTTGTATGACTTTGTTGAATTTCTAGTCTCTTTGATTTCGTGCACCACTATAGTACATCCCATCCATAGATCTCATGGTGCCTTACAGCCATGAATGAATGAAGTCGCCCTGAGAAGCAAGGTATTATATCCATTTTACAGATGAGGAAAGTGAGGCAGAGGTGCATGCCTTACACTGGTGCTTATGTCTTAAAATTGTCTTAAAAACTGTTTTTTGAGAATAGTTTCAGGAAAATGGTGGTGTTGGGCTACTATTGCCTTGTGGTGAATGAGGTGTAACATCCATCTAACATCACAAATTCTCAATCTGTGGTTGGCAGAACACTTGATCACATGATTCCAGCTCTCTTTGTTTCAAGGATCAAGTCAACTGCATATATTTTTAAATATTTGCTGTAGTTACCCTTGAGTATTGTGTGATCCTGAGTGGGAAAGAGGGTGGATGATTATGAATAGAAAAAGAGGTGGCACAGTCTTTCTACTCAGATGTGATCTGCAATATAAAAACTTGAGAATCTGTTTCAAACCGTTCTTGGAAACCAAGCCTAAAAATGTTGTGTCTGGCTACTAAAACTTCCCTGAAATGTCTTTAAAACCTTATATTTAAAAAATACTCTTTAGAAGGTGGGGATTCTTGTAGTGTAGATGTAGCTCTTACACAAACAATAGGAAACTTACTTTATATAACTTCAAAAAATGGTTTACACCTAAAAATGATGAATTTATATCTACAGTATAGCTTTCTTAATCTAAATCAGTGCAGTATTGCCTCCAGCTAAAAATTAGCCACAGCAGCAGTCAGAACGCTGCTACCAACACCAATTACTATTACCTCCCCCAGCCTTGTTTATACGGAACCAGAGGTGTACATGGCACTTGAAAACATGACTTGTTATGGAAATGGGCAGCAAAGGTTATATAGGGAAAAGCAGAGATGTCTTGTTACATAAGCAATCCTGGTTTATATTAAAAATGAGAATCTCTGCCTTGAAGGCTGGGCTTGCCCTCTACGGATACTTGCTGAATATAACTTTAAAACATTTGACTGGGATGTTTAATGGAATTTATAAATAACTTGGTAGTTATGGTGCCATTTTGATGGGAAAAGACGGTTACTCACCTTTGTAACTGTTGTTCTTCAAGATGTGTTGCTCATATCCATTCCAATAGGTGTGCACGCGCTGCGTGCACGATTGTCGGAAGATTTTTTACCCTAGCAACTCTCGGTGGGTCGGCTGAGGCGTCCCCTGGAGTGGCGCCCTTATGGCACCGGATATATGCCCCTGCCGACCCAGCGCCCCCTCAGTTCCTTCTTACCGCCAGTGACGGTCGTTGGAACTGTGGAGAGCGGCATAGCTGACCTCCACATCCCTAGCTTACTCATTGTATTATAGTTAGTTCTTTAGTGTAGTTTTCCAGTTTTAGTAGTTTGAGAGTAGTTCTTATTGAGTTTTGTAGATATAGTGTATATAAGTTGAGGAAACAGGGTTTATCCCCGTTCCTCCACCCCGGTACCAGGGCTCATGCCCAAGTCTCCAGGTTTCAAACCTTGCTCGGCCTGTCTCAGGCCAATATTGGAGACCCCCCACGACTCCTGTGTGAAGTGCGAGGGTAAAAAATCTTCCGACGATCGTGCACGCGGCGTGCGCACACCTATTGGAATCGATATGAGCAAGCACTCGAAGAAGAACATAAGTTACTCTTACTATGAATATTGAAACTCATTTGTAAATCTTTGCATTCAAAAATTGGCAAATAGTCTGGTTCAGTGCATGAAAGTGTAAATGATTATCCTGTCAAACTTGTTTTGCTGATACTAGAAATGTATTTTTCCTGTTGCCTTTCTGTAAATGGAATGTCATTGGCCAGGCAAACCTGATCAACACTATGTAAACTCGGGCTATACTCTGCTATAGAAATGTCATTAGTCATATTCGCTTCAGTTAAACAAAGATGCTTGGTACCTTTCCTCCTATAGCAACTCTGTATCTCCAATGCTGCAGCATTTAATAGGCATGGCAGAGTGGAAAAGGAGTGACAGATGGAGAAATGGTGCTCTTAAAGTAAATAACTGCCTTGTCTCAGCTTTGGAAGTCCTGCCACACCTGCCTGCTGCAGCTTTGGCAGTGAAAAGTCTACCTTTACAGACTCATAGCTACCACATTTTGTGCAGGTATATGGGTAATCAAGCTCAAGGACATCAGCACAAAAGAATTCATTGTTAAAAGGCTGAGGCAGGTGCTTAACTTCAGGCTTTTTTCCTGGCCATTCTGTTTTTAAAAGCTCACGTCCAACACTGCTCTAAAGTGTCAGCATATTAACATCTAGTATAAATCTTGCCGTAGCTAGACAATTTAAAAAGCCCTGAAACCTTGGAAATGGTTCTACAGATAAATGATAGTGAACAGAATGTGTCATTTTGGGAAAACATGTGAGAAGCTAAAGTTAGGCACTTGGCTATAAAGAATGGATATTCTTAGCTGTGGGCCATAACATGCTAATAGTCTTATGACTATAGTATGCAGTGTTGTAGCCAGGTTAGTTCCAGGCTATTAGACAAGGTGGGTGAGGTAATATCTTTTATTCTGTTGGTGAGAGAGACAAGCTTTTGAGCTTCTACAGAACTCTACTTTAGGTCACCTGTGTAAGCTCAAAAGCTTGTCTCTCACCAACAGAAATTGGTCCAATAAAAGATATTACAGTAACTCCTTGCTTAGTTATGTTCCTGAAATATGTGACTTTAAGTGAATCCAATTTCCCTATAAGAATTAATGGGGGGACAGGAGGGGGGCGCCTAGGTTCCAGGGGAAATTTTTTCACCAGACAAAAGATTTTTTTTATTATATATAACACAAACACAGTATCAGTTTTAAACAATTTAATACTGTACACAGCAATGATGATTGTGAAGCTTGGTTGAGGTGGTGAAGTCAGAGGGGGGGATATTTCCCAGGGAATACCTTACTGCTAAATGATGAACTAGTATTCGGCTGAGCCCTCAAGGGTTAACATATTGTTAATGTAGCCTCACTCTACAAGGCAGCACAGATGGAGGGATGGGAGACAGAGACACACACCCTGTGAGAGAGAGATGCGTATTGCCCCTTTAAGTACGCTGACCCCGCTCTAAGTACATTGCCTTTTTAAGTAGATCAGCAAGTTGAGACAGCAGCTGCTGCCAGCAATCTCCCTCTGTCCTGAGCCCTATCGTGTCCTGCTCGTGCTCTATGGAGATGGAGTAAGTGGGGGGCAGGAGGACACCCTGACATTAGCAGTCCTCCCCCTCCCCCCCCGCAGCAAGCAGGAGGCTCCCGGGAGCAGCTCCAAGGCAGAGGGCAAGAGCAGCACATGGCAGTGGGGGGAGGGATAGATGAACTGCCGGCAACTGCTAGCCTGCTGGGTGGCTGCCGCACAGGGAACTTAGGGGAGCGGGGAGCTGATGGGGGGGGGGGGGGGTCTGCCGGTCCACCCTGGTTCCAAGCTCCAACCGGCTGCTCATTCTGCAAGCAGTGGACAAAGCAGGCAGCTGACAAACAATGTTATAAGGGAGTATTCCGCAACTTTAAATGAGCATGATCTCTGATCAGCAACAAAACAACGTTAACCGGAACAACTTTAAGTGAGGAGTTACTGTACCTCACTCACCTTGTTTGTCATGATTATAGTATCAGTAGGAGGAAGAAAAATGGTATACCTTATTCCAGAGTTTTAACAAAGTTTCAAATATAACCCAATTGTTATGTATGACAGATTCTATTTAATGAAATAGTGGAAGCTTTGAAAGTTGGCTTTATTTACAAACTTATTTCCCCCCCCCCCCCCCCCAAATTTTGAAAGAAGAAATCTAGTCTACTTGTAATTATCTAACATTAAGATATAATGCTTACTTGAAGACTATTTTCTTTGACCATGACATGATCATAAATCAACATTGTAGAGGGTGTTCACACTCAATATTATCAGTGATGTGTTAGAGGGAAAATAGGAAGACTAGTTATGTGTCCCTAGAAATATATACTGACCTTGTGCCAACTAAGAATTTGAATCACTGACATTTTGAGGATTTTCCAGAAGTCCTTTAGGCATAACAGCAGGAATTAAGAAACAAGTTAGACACAATTTCATTTAAAGTTTTATTTGTTAAACAGTCTTTCTGCCAATTTGATCATTTGACGCATTGCTTGTGTACTACAGACATTTTCCTAGCCACTAAATTAAACTATGTACTTCAGTCTAGTAAATGTTTCTAATAAACAGAAGATCTTTCTAAATAAGGAAATGTGCATTAAAGCAATTTTACCAATTCAGAAGCACTAGTGTGATGTGAGTCAGCTGCAGTGGAGTTCAAAATATTATTTCAGGCTCTTTCTGCTATGAAGACTACTGGAGCTGCTAGCTGCACTGGAAGGCCGTGAACCAGCACTTGCTGTTGGTGCCGGCGAACTGAATGATAAACTCAGATCTATAATTTTAAGTGGGGATGCTTGGCCAGAAGCTGAACCCATGGTGCTCCTGGTTGATCTAAAAAGGCAAAACAAAGTTATCGTAAAGTTAGAATGTCGACAAAACCCTCTTGATTAATAAGGGAAAAGAGTGTCATTGATAGTACAAGTTAAGTGATCACCTGAGCACTTTGTAAGACTAATGCACCTCATCTTACAGTGTGTTAGTAGCATATGCATTTATGATCTTAAAAGTCTGGAGTCTGATTCCCAGTAACAGTGATCGGGGGGAGGGAGAAACTGAGCAAGGAAGGAACTAGCTTCTACAAACTATGTGGGCAAGATGTTTAATGTTTGCCCCGATACTCTACATGGTGACAGGCTTCAGAGTGGTAGCCATGTTAGTCTGAATCAGGAAAAAGAACAGGAGTACTTGTGGCACCTTAGAGACTAGCAAATTTATTTGAGCATAAGCTTTCGTGGGCTAAAATCCACTTCATCGGATGCATGCAGTGGAAAATACAGTAGGAAGATAGATATACACAGAGGACATGAAAAAATGGGTGTTGCCATACTAACTATAATGAGAGTAATCAATTAAGGTGGGCTATTATCAGCAGGAGAAAAAAAACTTGTAGTGATAATCAGGATGGCCCATTTCCAACAGTTGACAAGAAAGTGTGAGTAACAGTAGAGGGAAAAAATTAGCATGGGGAAATAGGTTTTACTTTGTGTAATGACCCATCCACTTTTTATTCAAGCCTAATTTAATGGTGTCCAGTTTGCAAATTAATTCCAATTCTGCAGTTTCTCATTGGAGTCTGTGTTTGAAGTTTTTTTGTTGGAGTATTGCGACTTTGAGGTCTGTAATCGAGTGACCAGAGAGGTTGAAGTGTTCTCCGACTGGTTTTTGAATGTTATAATTCTTTGATGTCTGATTTGTGTCCATTAATTCTTTTGCGTAGAGACTGTCCGGTTTGGCCAATGTACATGGCAGAGGGGCACTGCTGGCACATGATGGCATATATCACATTGGTAGATGTGCAGCATATCATCATACCAGAGGCTGGTTCACTTGCAGATCTTGTCAACTGTTGGAAATGAGCCATCCTGATTATCACTACAAAAGTGTTTTTTCTGCTGCTGCTAATAGCCCACCTTAATTGATTATTCTCATTATAGTTAGTATGGCAACATCCATTTTTTCATGTCCTCTGTGTATATCTATCTTCCGACTGTATTTTCCACTGCATGCATCCGATGAAGTGGGTTTTAGCCCACGAAAGCTTATGCTCAAATAAATTTGCTAGTCGCTAAGGTGCCACAAATACTCCTCGTTCTTTTTCCTGATACTCTAGAAATCCTCATCTAGGATCTTGTACTACTGACCAAAGACACCTAGAAGAAATTTGTCTGGTCACAGCTGAAGACTTCACTCAAGCCACAATATTTGTAACATCGCAGGTGGAGTATATTTCCTTTGTAACAGAAGAGAAGGTACTTTGGTTTGTTAATCAGCCACCAGAACAAGCTTTTTTAAAATAAAAAAAATCTTTATATGTAATGGGAAAGGGAACTGAGTTTAAGACTAATAGTCCAGAAGACTGCAAGTGCAACAAAATCCCAGCTGTAAGGAGAAGAGCTGGGTCCTCAATCAATTTGAAAATCATCTAAAAGTGAACTGTGCTCCAATGAAAGAGCAAAGTAGGAAGGGGAAGAGCGGGAAAAATGAATGATAAGCAATTTCAGAGCACTGCTACCAAGGAAGTCTGAAATTATTGTCCTGATTTTAAGTGGAATGGACTAGACTAGACAGAGGCACAGGACTTGTCCACACATCTATAGTGAAGCTTTTCCTAGCCAACAGAGATGAACAAGAAGGGACAAAAGGAGAAATCAGGGCGTGGGAGTACAATAATAATGTACAGTATTAACTTTTTTTTTTAAACACTCACCTGACAGAGGCCACTGAGCTTTGTGAAGAAGATGATCTAGAACTGTAATGACTACCTATGGAAGCAGCTGTAGGAAGTTCTAAACAGGACTAGAAGAGAAAAGAGATCTATTATTGGTCTTTGCAAGTGGGATATATGACACACACTACCGATTTCTATGATACCATATGTGATAACAGCTACTTTCAGTATATTCCCTTATTTTCAATGCTAACTGCATGACCCGTGTTTCACAATGGCCATATTGTATTTTATGAAATTGCGGCACAATGCCTTTGAATCACTGAAGTAATCCATTAATTGTTCTTTACTATCTATAACAGTGTCAACATTTTCAATAACAGTTAAAGTCAATTAGAGATGCTACCTGTTGAAAGTATGTTTGAAAGGGTAGAGTTAAATCAGGGTTTGCTTCCAATACATCAACCAACAATTTGTCAATGGTTCTGCTGTAGTCTTTCAGCTCACGGAGGTCAATGTCTTCTTCCTCCTGCGTTTTCGTTTTACTTTTCTTTAAAGATCGAACTTCTCTGGATAGTCTGGAACACTTTTGGCATAAAGTAACAGGTAAATGCAATTTAACAAAGTTGAATATTGTGAAAGTTTAAATACCTTTTATGAAAGGCCAAACACTGTTAGTAACAGACTTAAATTTTAAGTTTGTTGCATTTTTACTATACTCCAACTATAACTCAAGCCAATAAAATAAGAGTTGTCACTTATTTATTAAACCAACCTGTGTCATGACTCTTTCTAATTTTGGCTTCTGTTGATCTATTTCTTTGTTCAGCTGCAAAACCTGAGCTTGCTTCTGATTTGTTTTTTCTTGGTAGACAGCCTCCTCTTTTATCATGATGTCTAAAGTGTTTTCCATACTCTGAACATCAAAGAACAATGTTATTAGTTTAAAAAGTATGTGAATGTTAAGCAGTAAATACAGTGATTAATACCTTTTCAATAGTTTATTGCACTTAACATTTTGTATTAGGCTCTCGATCACAACTCAGAATTTTTTACTCTTGTTGCTTGTGGCCCAGATTTTTCAAGGTGTTTAAGGGTTTCACCTCTGTGTTTTGATACCAGATTTAGGAGTCAAAATCCCATTGACTGTCAATTTTAAAAATCTGAACTTCTAACTAGAGTAGGGGTCGGCAACCTTTCAGAAGCGGTGTGCCGAGTCTTCATTTATTCACTCTAATTTAAGGTTTCGCGTGCCAGTAATATAGTTTAACGTTTTTAGAAGGTCTCTTTCTAGAAGTCTATAATATATAACTAAACTATTGTTGTCTGTAAAGTAAATAAGGTTTTTAAAATGTTTAAGAAGCTTCACTTAAAATTAAATTAAAATGCAGAGCCCCCCAGACCAGTAGCCAGGACCCGGGCAGTGTGAGTGCCACTGAAAATCAGCTCGCGTGCCGCCTTCGGCACCCGTGCCATAGGTTGCCTACCCCTGAACTAGAGCCTCCATCTTTAAAATGTGTTAGAACTATGCTCAGATAACCCCTACCATCAGTTGTCTTACTTGTATGATCCGTTAATCAACTGTACATAACATGCTTAACGCAAGCTCAAAGGGATGGAGTCCTTGTCCAGCTGGTTGGAAGAAAGGAGGTTATTGTCTCTTTTTAAGGGCTCCCCTATAATGGGGCAGAGGGATAAGTGGGGAGAAAGCTTACAGGGAAGGGCAGGAAGCAGCTGGACCAGGTGTGGGTATGGGAGGTACTGCCCTTCCTGCTGACTGGAAGGGGTGGGGTATTTATAGCCCATGTAGCCTCAGAGATGCCCTTTTTTACATGGATGAGGCTCACAGCAGCAAAAGTAAGCAGGCTGGAGCATCCAATGGGGCCTTTAGTCAACATGGCTTGGAAGCAAAGATGCCCCAAACCACAAAGGGGAAGAGTGCAGATAGCATACTCCCAGGCAGTGTGGTGAAGGAGGTGCAAAGCCAGGGTCTTGGAGGCAGGGGAGAAAGGAGAAACACCCTTGAGCAATAAGGAGGGGACACCAGGCTTTCATCAATCACCCAGCAGCAGCTGCTGTAACTGCAGCAAGCTTCTCTGCCTCCTACTTACATGGGACTGCAGGGCTCCACCAAATGGCACTGGAGATCTCCAGGAGCCTCAGTGACCAATGGGTCCCTATGAGGATGAGTCAGAAGGGGCAGAAGCAGCAACCCAAAGCCATGTGGCTGTTTTCCTCTTGTCAGAGGGTGGGTTAGTGACCCCCTTAAGGGACCAGGGGTTGCGGACCTAGCTGAAGTCTCTCACTCCCATTCATGTGTGGGAATGGGTGTGGGAGGAGGGGTAACTCCCACCAGCAGCAACAGCCTGAGCCAGAAGAGGAAAAAGGAATGGCTCTTTGTAGGGGCAGGGCAGGGTTGACTGCTTCCTATACCATGCCATAGTGAGTGGTTGGCCCCTTGCAGGAACGGGGGGATGGAAGGGGAAGTTTCCTGGGCTTCTCCATACTGCATAGTAGTCAGTGGGTGTTGGTTGTACTCTCATGCCCCACAGCGTGGGAACACTTGTGGTTTAAGGGTGGGAGACAGCACAACAGGACAGCACAGCTAGTCTGGAACCTTGGCATATGAGGGCTCTCGAGTAGGGATGTAAATATCAGTTAAAAAAGTTAACCAGTTAAACAATTAAAAATATATCAGTTAACCGAGATCGCTCAGGCGGGGCGGCTGGGGCTGAGGGCCTGGTGGGGCTGGGGCTACTGCGGCCGGGGCTGCTTCAGCCAGGCGGCCTGGGCTAGGATCCTTCTGGCCTGCCGGCCCAACATGGCTCCGGCCTGGCATAGCTGGCCAGCTGCCAGGGTAAACGGTTAAGGTCTGGTTTATGATAAGCCTCATGCTTACTGGTTAACCATTTAACCTTTTACATCCCTACTCTTGAGGTGGCACAAAGATCGGCAGTGCTGCAAACATTTAAGGTGTAAGAGCACAGGTTTAACAATGTTGAGCAATTTCATAGGACGCTGGCCCTGTCTATGCTATGGCCAATTCCAGAGGCCCAAATATTTCAGTACATGGTGTCGGTGGCAACCCATGGGCCAGCATCATATATGTCCACTAGTTGCCTTTCTTGTCTTATGTTTGCCAGTAGGCTGTGAGGTTACATGGATCCTTCTAGCAGGGACTTAGTCCAAAAGTTTTTAGTTGGGTAGACTTAAGACAGGTCTTTCTGAGGATCCCCATTACTGTTCAGACAGTTAAGGATTTGTGGCACATTCTCAACCAAATATGTAGAAGCAAATAGGAGGCAGCCTTATTCAAGGCAGCATTCCTGGTCACTTTTTTTTTTTTTTGAGCTTTTAGGGTCAGTAAACTAGTGCCTGGGTCAGTGAGGGATACTTTGCGAAGAGCTTTGGCGTGGAGGAGTGATCCGTCCTCTTGACCCTGAGGATCTCAAAAATAGACTGGGGGCAAGGGGAGTCCATAATGCTAGAGGAGGGTGGTTAAGATTAGGATTTGCCCAGCAGGCGCATTAAGGACTCAGTCATGGGGATGGCAGGCCCCTCACAACATACCAATTTGTTACAGTTTTCAGAATGGGGCTCACAAAGTGGGAGCTCCCGGAACATGAAGTGTGTTCCCACTTATTCTGGATTGGAATCACAACAGCTGTGGCCTAACTAGGGCTAGGAGGCCACAGCAATTCAGGCAATTAGGCAGTGGCACTCAAATGCATACAAGATGTACATAAGACCCCACGTAGGGAATCAGAGCAAATTTTCCTGTTTCCAGTTTCAGAACCAAGCAAATGGGCCAAGTGACTAATGCTGTGTATCTGTGGGTACCGTATTGTATACTGGGCACATAAGCAGGCTTTCCAGTCATCTGGAGGTTCACAGCTGTGCCTAGATTCTGAGCCAGCATGGAAGGTGGAGTGTGCCGTGGGACCAGCTGATGGCCTGGGAGTAGGCACCATGTGCAATTATTGTTCATGCTAGTAAACAATTCGGGAAGATGTAAGAGGGGTGGGGTGAGGACACATTTTTGTCCAATATTAACGAAGGACTGTAAATATGTGAGAATGCATTGGGAAATGGGAAGCAGCCAAACTAAATTGTTGGCACCTCTTTGTGGCAGATGTCCAGTGCAGAAGGCATTCGTCTTCCCCGCAACAGGTCTGGGAACTGGTAGGGTAGGGCAGGGGAGATAGGTTATAATAGCATAACTTAGTACAAAAAACCCATGGGAGACGTCCAGTGCGGGTACTCATTATGGAAGGAATATGGTTGTCAGATAAAATGGACCTGAAAAAGGATTTGAAAGAAAGCATCTGTTAAGGGAGCTGAGGAATTGGAGTTTGGAGCGCCTACATCACATACAGCAGGGAGCCAGCCCCCTCCTTTTACAGCTTCTTTTTACCTCACATAAGGGAAGGGTTGTGGGATCCCAGCAACGAGATGGCTGGGACTAGGTTGGGGATTACATGGAAATGACTAAGGAAAGGTTGACCTTCACTATACAATCTACTGCCAGGTACTCCCAGATATTTTAAGTGAATAAAGTTGCAGCCTAATTAAACCACACCAATTGCTACCTGACTTTCTTCCAGGGTGGCCGGACAACGGATGAATAACTACATAAATCACCATGTGTAGTTTACGTATATGTAGACTTCATATGTAGTAAGAATGACCAATCCTGGGTAAAATTTTCAGAGGTACCTAAATGATTTGAGAGCTTAAGTTGTTTTGAAAATCAATGACACCTAAGTTTGTAAGTGCCTATGTCATTTTGAAAATGGGACTTGGGCTCTTCTATGAGTTTGACACTTTTGAAAAGTTTATCTATTGTCCATGAGCAATAGGAAAGGGGTTGCAGAAAATTCACAAAGGAGAGTGAGGAAAAAATATTCCCAGAATGCTTCTTAATCCATGAGGGGGAAAAAATTTCCTACGCTAAGGAAAACTATGGCTTCGCCTATACAAATGGCAATCTCATGTGCCCGTTACCTGAAGGTCTTCTTGAAGCTCCTTGATCTGTCTTCGCTTGTATCTGTATTTTTCATCAGCAGCTCTTTTCTCTTCTTCTAATTGCAGCTTTTCTTTGTACTCCTCACCTACAATATCAAACACTCTCAGTTAGAGTTTAAACATTGTACAAGGTGTGCACACTAACATGTTTAGGACATTCGATTTTCATCCCAAAGACAGACTATTGCTGTATTTTAAAATAAGTGCACCAAAATGTATTTAAGTACAATACACAGAGACATCATTTATGGCCATATCTAGGGTAACGGAAGTCTTCTGCCAGGCGGCCTTGAGGATCTGCAACTGTGCATTATACTAAACTGGGCAGTACATTTAGCAACTCACCTGCCTGATCTTGCTATGATCAAGTGCTGAACAATAGATGTATTTGTAAATCAAAAGAAAGGAAGTATAGTTGGTAACACAAGGTTGAAGCATCCTATGAAACACTTTAATCTCTGTTTGATTATTTAGGTAATTGATTAAAGCATCTACCAGGGCAAGGGGGAGCCTTAAACATTCTAATGTTAGCTACAGTGCTTCTGAGAAGCCTCCAGGACTTTCCAGCAGAATTATTACCACAGGTATTTTAGGAGACTTCCATTTTTGTTACTCAACTATATAACTAAAAAATAAATACTGTACTATATTTGATGTACTATAAAATGTATACATGAAATGTTAAAAGAACAACCAAAAAGGACGTCTTTACAGGAAGTCTGTGTCCTAAAGTGCCCACCATACCTGCTTTTAATGGATTATAAAATTACAGGGAATATCCTCAAAATTCTATTTTTTTTTTAATTAAATACTCCACAAACTAGTCCCCTAAAAACAAGGGGAAAAGTGACTGGTTTATCAAGGATAAGGATTTAAGATCCATTGCTGTAAAGCCAGCAGAGGGCGCAAAAGTTAAATAACAAGCCCTGTCTTCACACAGTTATTGATATCATTGATAGTAATGATGCATAAATAAGACTAAACAAAGAAGACTGATTGTAAAAGCAGCTTGTGAAAGCTGTAAATTTGCAATGAGCTCTCAACAAAAGGCAAACAACATAAAGTCCCACAGGATTCCACAACCTGTACAGTGGGGATTCAACTTGTTTAAAGTTGTCTATGCAGTACACGAACAGTGGCACAATCCTCAACTCACCTTTTTACCAGAGAACAGCACTGCCCTATAACGAAAACAGGAAACAAACAATACTGTCGATAAGGGACCTGCCTTCACCAGTGCCTAACAACCACTGTGCCTTGCTGTGCTGCCACTGGATTCAAGTACTTGCAGACCTACTGGCCATTCCTTCTATCACTGATGAATGGGCTTTCAGTGGAGGCACTTTGTGCAGTCTCTCTATAACACTTTATGCCTCCCTATTGTGGTTCTGCTGTACTCGAGAGTTTTCACAACCCTTACTTAGGTTTAAGAATTTGCATAAAAATAAAAAACTTGAACTTTATAGCATCTTTTTCCTGTACCTACTCTGCCCTGGTGAACTGACAGCAACATTCAAAATTATTCTTTCTTCTGCTACTATCAGTGTGTTCTGTAGCTAATTTATTCAGTATACAGCCCTTTAGTATCATTGCTTTGCTCCAGTGTCCCTAGTTTATGCTTTAATCTCTAACACACAAGTAATAACAATGTTCATTTTACATACTTGTCTCTGTCACGGTTTTAAAAGAGTTCCGGTAATTGCTGTTGCAGTTATTAAGCACATGCATGGTATTTTGCAGGGCTATGACTTCTTTTTCAGCTTTGCGGATCTTTGCATCCAAGTCATCACCTTCACGCTGAAGGTCCTCCTTTTCCTGGGCAGCCTAAAAATAAAAACGGAGATCTAAGAGAGAAATAATCAAACAGACATATTGTGATGGCTGTCTCTGGGCTGCATGGGTCTTACTGAAACATACTAATAATATCATGACAATAACAGAAGAATACTTGATGTTAAGTAGTTAAGAACAAAATCTTTTTCTATACTCTTACAAGAAATTAATCTTAGAGCCTGATCCTGTCATGAGCACCTATGCAGAGCTGATTTCCCTGGAGTTCTATGTGGGCACAGGGGTTCACATGTGTGCTCACAGTAGAAGTCTTAGCTACTAAGTAGCCAGAAAGTTCTGCTTCTTCTAGGGTTGAAAACCATATGGTGAGATAAGTTGTCCAAAACACTCTCTAACTATAAGGCTGTTCTTGGATTATACAAATTTAAGACTAATAGAGAACACTATGATTACTCCTTTCCTTTTGGATGGGGATTTCAATAGAGTGGCTATAATATCTGCTGTGACCTATAAAACAGATTGACCAGACAGGTAAGTTCATTTCAAATTTTTGAAACAAATACAAATTAAATCAGTGGTGCACTGTGTGAGCACCAGGTTTCATCCACGTAGAGCAGCTTGCAGGACTGGGGCCTAAACTAGAGTTTTACTGAAATCTAGCTCTGAAGTAGTAGTCAGCTGAAATCTGTACCATAATTATTTTGTTTAAATCCTATTCCAAATTGTGTAGAGCTGAAAGCATGAGAGTAAACTGCAGGATGTCCTGCAAGGCATTTTGGGCCAACGTCCTGATATTCCACATGCCATTCAGAAGAGCAGACTGGTTAGAAGATCCTGCACTCTGGGAATAGGGGTAAAGAGCAAAGAGTCATCTCCCCAAGACATCAGGAAAGAATGCAGCCTAAGTCCTTTCTCCAACAGAGGCAACAGGTGGGAGATCAAGGTGTTTGTCTTGGAGATGAGGGAGTTGAAACTGGAGTAGAATAGGGGAAGCTATAGTTTAAACCAATACTTATGATGATAATGGAAAAGGTTTTAGTTGATTAAAAGCATTCCAGCAGTAAAGTAACTCAACTACCTTAATGACATAGTACGTCTGAGTTTTCTCCTCTTCTCCTTCAGGAGGCATCATGACGATGGTAAGAATTTCATATCTGCATCTTAGTTTTTCAATTTTACTTAGACGGTCTTGAAATTCAGCACTGATTGATGGAAGAAAGTGAACACACATCGATTGAGATGTTTAAGAAAATATATGTTTCTGTCTTGTACCATTTTATAGGCTATTTCTTCTATTACAGCTGCACTTGCTGCTACCACAGTAGTTTGAACATACACAGGGAGCCAGCCATGAAAGCAGTACTGCTACTGCGGTCAGGTAGGCTTATTTGTTCCCAGTCCTCCCCAACCCCAGACATCTGGTCCTCGTCCCACCCCCACAACTTCTCTCACACTACTGCTTAAAGTGGACAAATTTCAGATCCTTCGCATCACAGGGAGCTCTGTAATATACCTCCCCCAAGCCCCAAATTTTAAAGCTTTGGCATTTAAGTCCTACAGCTGCACAAGATGCCCCCTGCTGATCATTTCTTAATATTGCTACTGCTAAATGAGAATAAGCAACAGCAGGCAACAACCCCAAATCAAATTACAGGCAAGTACTAATTAGCTGCGTAATTGTCAAAGGAAAAACATACAGTCTGCGCTCTGGGTGAGGAGTTAAGCTTTAGTCACACTAAATCACTCTAATTTCCTATTGCGTGGGGTGTGGTTCGCAGAAGGGTGAATAAAACCCTGCCAACTGAGCTGTTGAGTGTTTGCTAGCTTCCTAGTTAGAGTTAACCACTCACTACAAGACCGATATTAGGATGTCAAAAATAAAGATAACAAATATTTTGAATTAATTCTCTTATTATGAAGGCAACAAAGAAGTCTGTGCTTTCTTGTAACTTTCTAATATCCATTTACCACAGTGTAATCAACTAACTGGTATATGTGTACCATTTCTGGTCTACAGGAGATTAAAAGCTCTACTACAAGGGACTGTTAATGGAGATTCTCAGAATGCTTGTAAGAATTGTTCACTTACTGGGTCACCAATGAAGACCAGAGTTTTCTCCGCTACTTTATTCCTGATGAGTAGGTCCTCTCATAAAAAATGACTTGGCTGTTCTAACTAGCTAATATAACTAGCTCTAAATATACAGACAATGTAGTCACCAGCTATCTTGAACAAATGCAGCAGTGGAAGGTCAGACATAGGATCTTTGCCTTCAAAAGCCCAGACCTCTACCACTCGAGCTTAAAGAGATTCTGGATGTCTGTAGGTATGCAATTACAGATTCCTTACAATACCAGATGACATATTTCCATATTGGACAAATGATGATTTCTTGTTCAGGATAGGATGGGGGATAGCAGAGAGTAAAGAGATATTTGCCTAGTGGTTAAAGCAGGAGATTGGCATCAAGAGACTTGGGCTGTATTCCCAACCCTTCTACTGACTAGCTGTGTGACTTTGGGCAAGTCACTTACAATCCTCAATCTTTCTGTTTGGGAAATAAGGATAATATTTACCTCCCTTTGTAAACACTTTTAGATCCCACATGAAAGACGCTATATAAAAGTGATTTAAAAAATGATGTCCGAGAAATTAATTTATTAATGCTGTACTCAAAGACAGAGAGTCTACTAGCTGATTTTTGAAACGTTTAACAGACGAAAATTGTAAACTGACCACAGTTCACCCAGACATTTTGGAAAACATCTTAATGTATTGTGTTTCTATTTTCCATTTACTGTTAAGAACATTGGAGGTAATGTTTTGAAAATACATGGTAACTACCTTACACTTTGCCGTTCCTGCTCCACAAATCTTATCTGTGATTCAATCATTGCCTTGTGAACCTTAATTTCTTCAGTTCTTTCTTCCATAGCTGTATTTAACTGTAGCTTTCGTTTTTCCAGTGAGAGAACTTGCTCTGCCTTGTTGTACAGCGTATCTCGAAGACGTTTCAATTCCAATTTTAAGAGATTATCTTCAATCATCAAATCCTATCAAATGCCAAAAAGAGAGAGAATACAAAATTAAAAGGTAGGTATGCTTTTCAACTTGATTTATTTTTAAACAACACATTTTTAGAAATTCCAGTTTCCTGTAAAGCACTCTTTAAACAGTATTTCTGTATCACAATAACCAGAACTGAGCCTTAGGTTATTGTTTTACGCTGTAGTCTCAGCAGAGCCTTGACCACCCAGAGTTCTCTTGGGGACAGGGGAAAGGATAGGGAAGTGCTTGTTGCAAAGCTCCCGCTGCACCTTTTCAAGTGCTTCAGGGGCTTTTGCACCTCTCCCTTGTGTCTCACAGCAAAAGGAAGAATAGGACTTTTACAAAAATTGGTTCTAATTAAGAAATCAAAGTAAAACAAAAGGATAGCTGTGATTTATACAGAGCCTACATTACCAAACTCATACGCCCAAGGTTGTGCTGATGAGCCTTGCTGGGAGAAATAAAAAGCAAACACAAAAAAAGTCTTAGTTTCAGACTTTAGAACATAAGAAAAACAAAAGATTTTTGCAAAAAGGATGAAAGTGGAAGGGAAACCAATTATTATGTGTACTTGGTGCATCCTACTTGTTGTTATATGATATTTAAATTAGTGAGCCAGAACATCCCATCAGTCTCAAAGTTGGAGGGTGAACATCTGGGTTTGGGGCATGCTAGCCAAAGAGTATTAGCTCCTCCTTTTCCCTCTCCATGTAAGTCCCTCTGTAGGGTCACCTTGGAGCTGTGGCTCCACAAGGCTTTGGAGGCTGGGTAGAAGGAACAATTGGGGTTCACCTGCTCTTCACAACATTATCCCTTGCCAATTCTGTGGGGGTTTATGGCTCCCGAATCGCCAGCCCACGGGTGCGGCAAACTGCTCCTATGGCAACGAGGCAGGAGTGACCTTCAACCCAGCGTCTGTGTTTGGGAAACTTATTTGGCTGATTTGATTGTTTCCTCGCAGCTGGCATTCACGCGCTCAAGAGATGGGTTTGTTATCTTATGTGCATGTATACTGCCTGGCTTTTCTATGCGCAGGAATGTAACCACTAAGAAGTGTTGTAAACAAAGTAAGGAGAGAAATAAAAACCCCAGGAAAAGTTTTCCTGGAGGCTTTTTGGCTTGAGGCTTTTGAAGCTCTCTGGCTACCAGAAACCTGGTGTTCTATTTCCTTTCCTGTGTCGTCGCCACACAATTCCATGGATATTCTATCTGTAATTAATGCTACTTTCAGATTAATGATTTCTCAAAGAAACATCAGTAATACGTCTCTGGCAGCAAAGCATTCTCCAAATGGAAATTGCTTCATAAATGCAAGGGACTTAATCAATGGTAACTGAACTCCCAATGGAGCCCTACGACTTGAGGTGATAAGAGGCTACAGTTCCTCTACACCCTCCCCAGACACTATCAACTAATGGGACAATAGCCATTAAACTGTCCTTCATTTGAAGATCTGGGTCTTACAGGGAGGCTGAAAGACCAGGAAACTCCAGAGGGTTTCCCTCTGGGAGGAGATGACCCTGCACAAAAGAAAGTAGAAAAGAATCCCCGAACTATTAATTAAGAGTGTTTAGATGGTTTATTCTTAAAAAACAAAACAAAATAAAAACCTCATACTTTCCATTAGTAAAAAGCCACAAACTATCCTCATACCTGCTTAAGAGCTTTGGCTTTTTTTAACTCTTTATCTGATTTGTCATTGAAAAGGTTTAGTTCATCTATTCTGATCATCAGACCAGTCATTTCTTCTCCTGTCTTATCCATCGCTCTCTTGATAAAATGGACATCGCTCTGTTAGAAAATAAATAGCTTTTAGTTCATTACACTGGAAACAGATTACACCAAATACTAGCAATTAATTAAAAATTACAGATTATAAACTCTTTGGGACAGGGACACTCTCTGTTATATTTTTGTACTGTCTGTACAGTGCCTAGCACAATGGGTTCTTTTCCATGGTGCTACTGAAATATTTTAGGCGGGGTGCAAGCAACCCTTTTATGACATCAATACACAACCTTCATATTCATGCAGTCATAGATTTTAAGGCCAGGAGGGACCATTATGATCATCTAGTCTTTCCTCCTACATAACCCAGGCCATAGAATTTCACTGTATCTACCCCAGCAATTTATGGTTGAACGATAGAGAGCATATCTTTTATAAAGACATCAAATTTTGGGTAAGACTCCCAAGTGATGGAGAATTTACCACATCCCTTGGACATCTATTTCAATGTTTAATTACACTAGTTGTTCAAAATGTGCATCTTATTTCCAGTTTGAACTTTGATGACTTCAACTTCCAGCCATTAGATCTTATTGTATCTTTGTCTACTAGACTAAAGAGCCCTCTAGCATCAAATATCTTCTCCGTATATAGTATCGGGGGTAGCCGTGTTAGTCTGTATCTACAAAAACAACAAGGAGTCTAGTGGTACCTTAAGACTAACAGATTTATTTGGGCATAAGCTTTCGTGGGTAAAAACCTCACTTCTTCGGATGCATCCCATTATCAGCGGCTCCCATTGGCCTGGAGCAGCGAACCGCAGCCACTGGGAGCCGCGATCAGCCGAACCTGCGGACGCGGCAAGTAAACAAACCGGCCCTGCCCGCCAGGGGCTTTCCCTGCACAAGTGGCGGAACAAGTTTGGGAACCACTGTCCTAGAGGAACATTTTAAAAACAAGAAAAAAGTTGCTTGTACAAGAACTGGGTCAACCTTTGGGCCTGTGAACTTGAACATTTTTCCCTTTAAACAATTAAAAACTTTAATCCTAATTGGACAAAAGCAATGCAATTATACTGTAATACATAAGAGCTAGTGTCAATGGAACACAATATTATCATAGAATAATAGTCTTTTACTGATGCCTTATTGTGAAGAAAAATTTGAAAAGTTTCATTTTTAGCTCCGATTGCTTGAAAATAAAGTAGATTTAAAGCATCAGAGGAGTGTGAAGTGAGGTTATCTGTGTAACTTACATGAAGTTCACACATCCTAGTACTAGATTAATGAATAAAGAAGAAATCTCCCTAAACTAATTTGTTAGGATTTCTAAAATTTATATCTGCAAAGATGATATTGTAAGTAAGTTACCTGAAGTTTCTTGTGCTGGGCATGTAAAAGATTATATGCATCTTTCTTTTCTTCTAAGGTCTTTGTAAGTTCGACAACTTTAGCTTCCAGAACTTGCCTTTCATCTGTATTAACATCCCCTTTTAACCGTGACAGTCGTCGTTCCACTTGCTGAATATAAAAATCCTGTTAAAATTATAATTTAAAAAATAAATTGAGAGACTGAGATAAATAATTATAGCTCTTTCTATAATGCTAAATCATTGCATATAAACATTGGAACTAAATTTTGGCTTTAGGACAGTTGCCTAATTAAGCTATTGTTATTTTACAATAATATATGGCCTATAGCCTTCTCATTTTAATGTGAAACATTAACAAAATACTCTTAAATGACTGGTGTGTGATGATGGATCATAAGTAATCTCCTAAAAGTGTAACAAAGCACACACTGCACAGATAGGGAGTCAGCTATAGGGAGGCTTACAGCAGTGTTGCAATCTTGCCTCACCAGTGGAAATTGATATAAAGGGGCAAATTTTCAAAGTAGTGCATAGGAGATATGCACATAAATCCCATTAGCAAATAACAGGATTTGGGCATGTACCTCTCTTGTATCACTTCAAAAATTTACCCCGAAGCATCAGTAGTTCAGAGGAGTCAAAGTGAAGAATTGATTTGGGAAATTAAAGTGGAGAACGGAAGATACAAAAAATAATTCACGTACACACATTCAATTTCATTCACACACCTGGGGAGATGGAACTGCAAAACTCATCACAAGCACTGATCATTTCAGAAACTGCATTTTCTAAGCAGTTAAAGACAGAAAAAACCCAAACAAGCTATTCATATGTTAGCCCCAAAGAATGATCACAAATGAAATTGAGGGCTTGTTAATACTTTTACCTGATTATACATGATTTCCTGTTGCTTTAAAGTGTCTGCGTCAAGTATGCGTAAACGACTGTTAAGGTTTTTAAGTGATGCTCGGGTTCCCTCAATTTCTGCAATAATAGATTTCTCCTTCTCCCTCTGTATCTGTAACTCCTGAGTTTTCTTGAAATGGAGTTCTTTCAACTGGTTCATTTGTGTTTCTTTTTCCTGATGACAAATTACTCATTAAACACTCAAAAAGTCAGTTTTGGGTAATGCCTTGCAGAAACACACATTTGTCTTTATCATTCATAGAAAAAAATGATACATATAAAATATTCTACATATGAGGTATTGGAAGCATGAAATTTTAGTATCAGAAGTTTCAGAAACTGTTTGCTGGTTTAAAAAGTCTTTGATTTTGGAGGATAAAAATGTGTCCTTAAAGTTTTGTCCTTTCAAAAGTACTGGAGTGCACTTTTGAGAGACTTTTGTCTCTTTTAGTCTCTTCTCCATTTCAGCAAACTATAAATTCTTGCCTCTTTCCAGTCTTACCCCTCATTGCCTTCCAATATACACCTGTAAAATAGGGTTGCTTTTTTGTACTGATTTCTTACAAATGACTTACAATATGTTTTTTCAAGATTGTTTAACAATCAAAATGTATAGCAGAATATGTGTATATAATATAGTTTTGTTTTAAACAAGGATTTCTACTTGCCAAGACCTGAATTCAAAGTTTTGCATTTCTCCCACCGTTGTTAATAACATTGAGAGATGTCTTGAAGGCAGGTGGGTTGAAAGGGAAAGTTTTATTTTTGGAATAAATGTTGAAGGAGAATTATGGAACCCTGAACTCAGGAACTTGGGGGCAAGTATGGACTTGATCCAAAGCCCACTTAAGTCAATGGGAAATGGCTTTTGGATCAGGCCCTAAGAGAGGAAATTATTTTTTTAAATTTGTTTTTAATACATATTTATTTTTAATTTCTATGACCACCTATGTGTCCAGTTAGGGCCAATTTTTTTAACTAATGAAAACAATGGCAAAACTGTCAACTCAAATAGGATCAGAATTTGGCCCTTAGTCATTAAGGTCATAAGCAGTTTTTGTATTTTTAAATGTACTTTAAAAACATTTTCGTCCTTTTAAAAAGAGGTCCCCAAAAATAGATATAGGCATTAGATAAGAATCAGTCCCCACAACACTGCTTTGCTACAGAGTCCAGGAGACATCAGGAAACTGAAGCACAAGCAACGAATAGGATTTTGTCTGTATTGTTCTCAGTAAATATCTTTTCACAGTAAATTAATAGATGTGGCGAATAGACATGCATGCCTAATGTTGATGGAAAGCATGCTTCTGACTAATACATTACAGACATTGTTCAAGAACAGTTCATCTTATTTAAAATATTACCCCGAGGCTGTAGAGCTGCCAAGCTCAGTGTCAGCTTGGGTTATCCGCCACATATGTAAGTAAAGAAACCCTGCTAATGGCTTAGCCTAGTAACAGATTTATGAGGAAGCAAATGCAGTTTTCAATTTACAGAAATGTTATATAATTCCAGCTAGTTTTCAGATTTTCTGCATTATTTAATCTTTTTTAATAGCAAACCCTATTTTTTAAAATCTATGTATATAGCTACGGCTCATTTTCTCTAAACTGTGTATTAATATTCAAAGTGCAATTTAATGTACATAGTAACTTTATAACACAACAGCAAAGTTTATGAAATAAGTCCCAAATCCTATCATGAGAGCAGCATTTCACACAGCTACTGCTTGAAAAATAAGACAGGGTTTGGGAAAAATAAGTGGCAGAAACAAAATACGCTATATGATGGTGTGCATGACTGTAGTTTTTGTTGTCACTTGTTTGAGAACACCTGTTCTGACACTTGTGTAATGAGGTCATCTTACAACTTTAGAGCCTCCCATACCTTATCATCAAGCAAAATGTCAAAGGTTCATATCAGATTTGTCAGAGGCTAAACATATTTATAAAGAATTATTAACAAATTGGGAAACAGGGAGTTTGGTGTTTTATTTATTTATTTTTTAAAATAAAATATAGGAAAGCTCATCTGCCAGGCTGATGGGGATCCAAGGACCTGAAAATCCTAGACTCCCAGAGTATACAGGCTCACAGTTCCTCAGCATCCTAAGCTCCCAGAGCTTCCAGAGTCCCTGGCTCCCAGTAGATGTGGATAGAGAATGGTAATTCCATTTTGTGTAGAAATGTGAACTTTTTGGTTTTCATTCTGACTCGGAACAAAATCAGATTTCAAAATCTTAAAATCCTCTGTGAAATGGAATTAATATTCTCTGTCCATTTCTAGTAATAACTCCTTAAAATTTAGCCACAAATCTGGGATTAAATGACCTTTGTCTAGAAATTCTATCGGATTTTTAATAACCACAAGTGGTCAAGATCTAGGTTACATCTCATCTGAAAGATGGCAGTTCCACTTGACAGTGCCCCCTCAATACCATGCCTTGATTCAGTACCAATTCAGAGGGAAGAATGCCACCTATCAAATCCACATACCACTATGCACAACACCAAGGCTTTCCCTAGGGATCTCCTATCCAAGTACTGATCCAACTGAATCCTGCGTACTTTAATGTTTGAGGGGGAATGGATGCAGGCCACATTAATTAATAAATAAATTCCATTTTAATCCATACATAAATGCTTGTCGCAAACACAACCTGTAAAGTCTATATTAATCCTCAGTGGCAGATATTGTCAAAAAGGTTTTACTTTAACAATTTTCTCCTCTTCTTTTAGTATTTCTTCCATCCTGAAAGCTTTTTCTTCTAAACTCAATGTCTTCTCAGTCACAAACTTCAGTTTATTTGAAAGATTCACATTCTGGTCTTTAACATGGCTTAGCCTGAACAAAGTTACAAGGCACAATGGGTTAAAATGAAGGGTACACAAAAAACACTGCTAAAAATGTTTAGAGCAGTTGATTGAGAAGTAAATCTAATAAAACAATTCATTATATTCATCTAAAGGCATGTAACTGTGTAGAGTACTTAGGTCCATCTCAGACAACTGTTATGGACACTGTCTGTTATCACAATTTCAAAAATTAAATAAAAAATAAGATGACAACCAGGGCCCACACAGATTTTTTCCCCACTCCACTGAGATGAGACTCACAGGGAGTATTTCAAGGCTATTTTGTCCAAAGAGTAAGGACAGTCTAGCTGTGTCACAAAATATCCTGCTAGTTGACTACTTAAGTATCCAACATTATTTAAGGTATGAATAACTTGATCAAAGATCTGATTGTTACAGAATGTTATAAACTTTTTCTAAAAGTTTATCTTTCTTACCTGACATGTTTTTCCTGGATTTCTTTCTTCAGATTGGCCATTTCTGTTCTCAGAGATTCTAAATCAGAAGCAGTTCTGTCCACAGTGGCTTTTAAAGTATCCAGCTAATAAATAAATAAATAAATAAATAAATAAGTAAAAGGGATCACTTACTCTATTTTGTAGTGTAGAACATTTTAGTACATTTATAAACAATTAATTTTCAGAAATCTCACTTACTGTTAAGCATTACCAACACCAGAAACTGGATAATACTTTCTCCTGTAAGTACATAAATATTAACAATCCGCCACCGGTGCCCCATCAAAAATGTCAAAAGATTTGCTAGTGTTGCTAACAAATTTGTATTTCTACAATGCAAAGATTATTCTAGATAGTTTTAAAGTGTTTTCTCTAAATGAAAAAAAAATGGTCCAGATTCTCAATTTGTGTAAATTGGCAAAACCCATGAAATCAGATTGATGTACACCAGGTGAGAATCTGACCCTATACATGTTAATTATTTAATTATCAAGAAGAAAGAATGGGACCAGATCCTGCAACTGCATCTGTGTGAGCAAACCCTGGTGCTTATGTGGAGTCCCAATTACTTCAATGAGGCTCCATATGGGCACTGGCAATGGTGTGAATCCAACAACAGTGCTGGCCCAAACTTTGCTGATTGCACAACATTATTTTGGTTAAGCTAAGGGAGGATTGTGAGGTACGAGGACACATAGACACGTCATAAAAATTAAACAAGTTTTAAGATGTATAAAGGGAAATATTTTTATGCCACACAAAATTAATCTGTGGAACTTTTTGCAGCAAGATATAATTGAAGTAAATAGTTCAACAAGAGAGTAATACTTAGCATTTTATACATTCCAACGTCTTTATAAACGTTAGCAGTTTAATCCTCAAAATACACCTTTGAAGGAGGGATGCAGGTATTGTTCCCATTTTTACAGATGTACCAACCAACCCACTACCCCATATTGCCTCTTTATTGGGTAGCTTTATGAAAATGAATAGTCTCTACAGTTATTTTAATTAGGACAAAATTACTAGGGCTGTCAGAGCATTCTTCAGAGCATAAGATGGTGATCATCTGGAGAAGTGAAGAATTTTTTTTTTCACCATGTTACAGTACTACAAAATTAGATGCATGATGGTATGTGGTAAAGATGGGGAAAAACTAAGTGATTGGGCAACAAAATGGCAAATGAAATTTAATGTGGATAAATGTAAAGTAATGCACATTGGAAAAAATAACCCTAACTATACATACAATATTATGGGGGCTAATTTAGCTACAACTAATCAGGAAAGAGATCTTGGAGTCATCGCAGATAGTTCTCTGAAGACGTCCACGCAGTGTGCAGCGGCAGTCAAAAAAGCAAACAGGATGTTAGGAATCATTAAAAAAGGGATAGAGAATAAGACGGAGAATATCTTATTGCCCTTATATAAATCCATGGTACGCCCACATCTTGAATACTGCGTACAGATGTGGTCTCCTCATCTCAAAAAAGATATACTGGCATTAGAAAAGGTTCAGAGAAGGGCAACTGAAATTATTAGGGGTTTGGAACGGGTCCCATATGAGGAGAGATTAAAGAGGCTAGGACTTTTCAGTTTGGAAAAGAGGAGACTAAGGGGGGATATGATAGAGGTATATAAAATCATGAGTGGTGTGGAGAAAGTGAATAAGGAAAAGTTATTTACTTGTTCCCATAATATAAGAACTAGGGGCCATCAAATGAAATTAATGGGCAGCAGGTTTAAAACAAATAAAAGGAAGTTCTTCTTCACACAGCGCACAGTCAACCTGTGGAACTCCTTGCCTGAGGAGGTTGTGAAGGCTAGGACTATAACAGGGTTTAAAAGAAAACTGGATAAATTCATGGAGGTTAAGTCAATTAATGGCTGTTAGCCAGGATGGGTAAGGAACCTCTGTTTGTCAGAGGGTGGAGATGAATGGCAGGGGAGAGATCACTTGATCATTACCTGTTAGGTTCATTCCCTTTGGGGCACCTGGCATTGGCCACTGTCAGCAGACAGGATACTGCGCTGGATGGACTTTTGGTCTGACCCAGTATGGCCATTCTTATGTTCTTATTATACCTTCCTCTGAAGCATCTAGTAGTCACTGTCAGAGACTGGATACTGTTTAAGGGAAACAATTCAGCCAGCCATTGGAAAGCAACACAGTAATACAAGGCCCTCCCTTTCTCAATGGCTACATGCTTCCTCCTCTGCAGCATTACCAGCCAAAGACCAAGCTCAGGATTCAAACGCCAATGCCCAGCACTGCATTGGCAATTGTAGACATTTTGTTACCACATAACAGTTGTACCAGAAAATGAAAGAGAGTTCACCATATGTTTCTGCATTTTTGTTGTCACATTCATTTCATTAATTAAAAGTTAGGGGTTTTTTATTTTTTACGTTTGCCTGAAGCATTTAGTCGCTATTACCTCATCCTGGAGTTGAACTCTATAAGCATCTTGGTTTTGGTAATCTAATCTGAGTTTGGCAGCTTGCCGGTCAGCAACAGAAATTCTCTTTTCATACTCCACGTTGTTCCCGGTCTCGTTTGCCAAAAAGCGAATCTTCTCTTTAATCACATCTTCTTTCTTTCGGATCTCCTGTCTTACCTGGGCTAATAACTAGCAGAATAAAAAAACATTTGAAGTGTTTTAAATAATGCAACAAGCATTGCTGTAAGACTGTTACTCTTTGTTTTTGGCTATTGCTTTACCTTAAAAATCATTAATAGTAAAAAGAAACTAATCAAAATATACTTTAATGGAATAGTATGTGGCAACCTAGGTATTGCACCACCATGAAATAATTACCTTTGATATGTGAGTCACTGAACTCATATATAGCAACATAAAATACTGCAAATATTTTGGATAGGCAACTTCTATTCCAGTTATCTCTCTCAGTATTAAAAATCATCAGTATGGCACTGTAAACTTACATAGAACAGTGACACGCGCAGAGTGACAGGAAAGGAAGAGGCCATAGGCATAAACAGCATTTGAATTGACCGGAACAGGGGAGAGGGCATAGAGGAGTTTACAATAATAGTAATAATTAATAGCGATGACAAATGATGACCAAGGTGTGTGTGAGGGTTTTAGCACTGCAGATTTTAGGAAATGGTGGATTTTGTTATTCTTAAAGAATAAATAAAAAAGCTTAGCAAGAACTTAGATATTGGTGACACAATAGTGTACAACAATTAATTTCCTGTTCTTTGAAAAGTGACGGCGAAAAAATGGCACCATCTCTCTTAGCTGATTCGGTCCCTATATTAAGAATCATAACTGCTTATTTTAATCACAAAAAATAAATCAACAGGACTAATTGCAGAGTATGTGAGAAAAGGTAGCAGAATCTGGCCACTAGCAATTATGTGGCCTACAGTACTAAAGAGCTCAAGTTATTCCAGCTAAGTTTCTACATTAACTCACATTCTAAATGATTCCTTCTGATTTTTTTCTCTCTTTATTATATTGTTTACTGTTAATATAATAAGAACAAATTCAAAATACTTTTTCCCACAGAGCTCCCTAACCCAAATATGAACAACATGCAAAGCTGAAATTCCCGTTTTTCAAGGCAATTTCATACTAGCGAAAGCTAAGATTTAGTGCAGAGTCTTCTTTGAGACATATGACACTTTTTCCAAAATCTGAAACTATCATATGAGGCTTCTGAAACTTTATAAAAATTGCACTTTGATACCCATGTTTATTTCTGAACACACTTCAAATTCTATACATATAAAACAAAGCAGAATGTGCATTATTTAACCCCCTTCCATTATAACTTTTTTTTTCTAGCACAGAAACATAAACCTTGAGGCTCTAAGACACCGAGAAAGGTGACAAATAGAAGCAAGCATTAACTTGTAAAATGTAATCAAAACAACACTTTGAAAGGCTTTGTAAAAAATGCTACTGTTGATTCATGTTTGTAGCAAGTACTTAGGGCTAAATTCTGACCTTAGATAAGCACTAACTCCAACTGACCTTTATAGAGGCCACATATGCACATGAGGGCAGAAATCTTATCTGTCAGAAATCTAAAAAATTAATTCCCCTATTTTCCCTTTGAATCATGCCCCAGACCTGCAAACACCTCACACCCCCTTTGCAGCCCACTATCCTTTTCTAAGAGGAATGGGTAGGAGTCTACCTGCTCTTAGTGCTGTTAAGACAAGACAGAGGGATCATTATCAGAAGTTGCAAGGCACTCCAGCTCCTGATGGAAGAAGGAACGTGAGACTGGAACTGAAAATTAAACCTGAGACTCCTGTATGGTAGTGCAGAAGAGTATCACTTAAGTTGAGAGGGACTTTACTTAACTTAACAGACACCCCTTTAAAACTAAGAATATTTATCAAAATGATGCGATGCAATGCAACTGTGTAGGTAATCTTCTGTAATATATCTTAAGTTTGAAACAGCTGAGTGAAATGGAAAGAGGAGCAATGCAGAAAGGAATATGATAAGGCCCATTATGTTTTTAATGTTCTTCTATTTGAGACAATAGCACAGGTCTCATTATTGGTGCAAGGTTAGGCCCACTATTTATGTAAAGCAAACTCTGAATACATGGTTTACCAAAGCACAGTGATCTATTTCTTGATCTCTTTTCTGCATCTGCTCTATTGTACTTTCCCACTGTCTGATGAGCTCTTGCCTTTCATGGTGAACCCTGCGAAAATCTTCAGCTGCCTTATCCAGCTCTATCTGTAAAGAAGTGAAGCCCAATTAGCAATGGTTTCTAATTTTAAGAAGTACTTCAGATACGGAAAATAATCTTCATCTGCTTCATACACAAACCTGAGCACTTATGGTTTCTGTAAGCTCATTGTCAAGAATTTTGCGTTTCTGATTAGCTTCCATAGTCATCTTTTCTACCTGTTGGGTCAGCACCTGAAATGAAATGATTTAAGGACTAACATAGTTAATTAATTAAAAATAAATACAAAGCTCTGCTACAGTTAAGTTGGGAGTTAATGAGACATCATCTATGTCATGTGTTTGAAATGCATAAAAAGCTAAGGGCCCAATCTTGTAAACCTTTGCTCATGCAAGCAGCCCCTACTCATAGAAATAGTCCCTTTAACATCAATGGGACTATTTGGGTAAGCTATGGTATCTGAGTTGTCTGTTCATTCAATACAAATGGTAGTAAAATTAGCTTTAATTTGAACAGTGTGCAAAGAACACTTACTTTTTTCCTAAGTGATAAGCTACTTGAGAACCATCTATGAATTTTGAACTAGTTGCTTGATGAGTCTACTTTAGATTTAATATCAGTCTTTCATTTCTCTAATCAATTTTATTCAAATAGCCTTACTTTATCCTCACTGATATTAAGCAGTTCAGTTCTGGTTTAAACAGGAACATCTAAATTACTTGCACTCGTATTTTCAGAGAGTCATATGTCATAGATTTTTAGGATGAACTCCCTATTGAATTCAACATGAAGTTCTGTTTAAAATTTTATCCACAGTGACTACTGGCCATAATTAAATATTTATGTACTTTCAGGCTAAACTTCAGCCTCATCCAGCAGAACAAACAAATTCTAATAAGTATTAAATTGTGCATTTTAGCCCTTTATAAAAACAGTCACCTACATAACCTTTAAAAAAGAATTTAAATGAAATTTTATTGGTGTGCTAAATGGAAAACAATCACAGATTAAAAGTGCTGTTGAACAAAATGTCTTGCCTCGCTCTCTGTCTCAGTCTACCTAATTTGATGACATGACAAAATCCTTAGCAGGGCCGGCTCCAGGCACCAGCTTGCCAAGCAGGTGCTTGGGGCGGCC